>NW_026713051.1:5400000-6000000 GCF_030625045.1 Achroia grisella
TAAGAGTTTTTATATTTACTCGACGATGTTGTGTACTCATACGATTCATATTTATTCAAAAATAAATAGTTACAACTTGAAACCATTAATGCATAACGCGACGAAAAAACGCATTTCATACTGTGCTAACAAGCCAGTTGGTGAGCTTTCCCAACGTTAACAATGGTTAGTATACATTTCTAGATATTTTATTAGAGTTCCTCAGTAAAAGGAACCGTTAGACGTCTACGCGACAATGGCTAACGTCTCGGCTGTTTCCTCAATGTCTACTCATCGTATATCACCTTAGGTTTATCTCCTTCTACTTTCAGAAGTTTAGAATCTATATGATAACTAAAGTAAATATCATTAGTCATGGAGACTTTAGGCAGTCCCAGATCAAAATTTTTTTCGGAACGGGTCAAAAATTATAAGGGCTGCCTCTCTCGCCCTCCTTCTACGTCCAACATTATTACAATATACATATTAACATACAATATGTCCAATTACTGTAATTTGGGCCTTTCTAACAGTTATATCTTTATTTTCGAATACATTGAACACAATTTACTTGACGTCCGTCTGTCAGTGGTCAAGTTGTCAAAGCTGCGTTCATGATGAGATGTGTCAATTTGCCGCCCCCAGAACTTGCCCGGGGTACGGGCCCCATGTTTATCCCACCTAGATCCGGGGCTGACTTTAGTTATAGATTGTATATGCAGATATTTTTCCAATTTCAGTGTGTAATAGTGGGTGCTTTCAAATCCTTTGTTAAATCCGATCCATCTGCAGAAAAAAATAAAAAACAGCTATCACTGTTTTCTATTTTTTACTGTACAGATGCATTTTTAAATTAGAAAGCTTACTCGGTACACATCCCATGTTAATTTTGTTTGATATTGGAATAGCAACAAGTTGCCGGCTCATCTGGTGATACGTAATTGAATCTGTATGTTTGTAATTGAACAAACGCATTAGAATTATTTCTTTTTTTATTTTAATTAGCTCTGAATTTCTTGTCAGTTCTTCTTGGCTCGAAAGCACTCCGAACCGACTGTAAAGATATATAATAAGAATCTATAGTGGACCTACGTGAATTTTGGATTGATTCATGGTAACCGTCGCCTAGTACATCAATAGTAATTATAGACATCATGGATAATCGTGCCAATGCGTTGCCATTCCTGAGAACAAAACTGCCATCTTCTTGTACTGGCATTGCACTACATAATATCATATTTCAACCGAAATTCATCTTACAAAGCAAGTTGCTGGTCGGCTGACATAGATGAAACTGGAGTTTATTAGTAGACTTAACATCTAATATAATATATGTATTAGACTTAATAAATAATAACTTGATAATTAATCAAAAATGACATAGTAATTAATAAATAATATAGAATTATATACATAATATAAAATAAAATGTATATATACAAATACATTTTATTTTATTCCTTTGAGTTTTGTTTCTAATGTAAATAACTAAATACTCAATACTCAGTATTTAGTTATTTACATTAGAAACAAAACTTAAATATTTGTGAACATTCAAAAAGTATTCTTTCATTTGAATACTTGGCTAAGAATCGTTAAAAGAATTATGTACGGAACCGTCAGCGGGCGTTCAGTACACATGTAATATGTGCGATTTTTTCTAGGTAAATGAAATATGCGAAATTATATTGACGCAAGCGCACGAGTGTAAAGAATTGAGTGGAGGGGTAGTGGGTTCCATTTATATCACGCGATGCCTAGTACAATACCCTCACGGCTGTATGTATTATAGGTTCTTATAGTATACATTAGTACACCTCGTTGAATATAATATGATATAATATAATATAATATATATATCACAATTCTAACTTAGCTGAAATATCCATCAGAATTTCTAGCGGCTGATAGAGTTTGCCTTTATAGGCAAACTCTATCAGCCGCTAGAAATTATTATACTAGAAACTATTATTAGTTTCAATCGTTAAAAAAGTGGGCCCCAAAGTGGTTATTAAAATTTTCATATTTTTTTGCAATGAATAACTTTTTTGTAATGCATGATAATGTAATGATGCTACGCCGACGGAGCACCAATGGAAGATGATAGGATGAGGATTATGTCCGGTCAGACAAATTTTACAAGAAATAATTATGATGGTTTCTAGGAGGACCGCGAGGGGGTCGATCTGGTACACTACATTGCTAGTACTCCCCCTCCCCTCCCACATGACTAGTTAAGTGCTAGTAAAAACTACAATAACAATAACCCTAGACAATTCTCACAGCCCTAGTTCGAAGCTGTGTAGAGCTTGTTTTATGAGTGTTAGACAAACAATAGACATATTTAAATACATTGTTTTTGTATATAGAAAACATACAGACCAATACAAATAATCACAAAAGTTTGTACTGTGCGAAGAAACGAACCCGTGACCATCGGACGTATGGCGGTGTGCTAAACGCTAGACAACCGTGTTCGGTGAGTGATATATTCAGATCAAAATATGTGTGAAATTAAAATACATACCGGAGGAGCCCGACGGCGGCGAATCTGGCTCTTCCTTGAACCTGTCAACAAACCGTATCAATATAGCAAATATCTCCACGTAGGTCATAATTTACAAAGGCAATATAAATTGGCAGACTACCTATTTGAAATCAAACAAGTACAAATGATGAAAGAAATTTATTTAATTAGCATAGCTTATGTAGTAGAGTAGGTAGTTTTCCTTATAGGAAATGTGATTGAAAATCGACGAATCTCGCCACGATACATACTTGTCTATATTCAAATTAACTCCGCAAAATTGATATCATAAGCTCCTGATCACAAGACTTGTTTACAAATACTTGAACATCGAACGCTCATGCTGATTTCTCAGAAAATCAAAAGTACGTGTGTATCTGAAAATCTCTCCACTTAACTATGTACAATTAAGTATAATAGGATCTCGTCTAGGTACTTGAACTTGAATTACTGTAGGTACAATTACGACTGGCCAACCGTCGTGTTGTCACGATGCTACCCTTATCACCCGGTATCGCACAACTTTTGAAAAAGAATTTTCGTATTCAACAGCAGCAAGACATTTTGTATTGATGTATTATTTAAAACCCCAAGGAAAATAATATCTAGCTATATACCATTATCATAAAACTCTGTATATTTAATAATTATTTAGATGGTATTATGCCTATTATAAACATAAAACAAATTTTCTTGTTAGTGTGTTCATACAAAGTCACTCAGAGACAGCGCAGTCAAATTTCAGCGATTCAATGCAGAAGACAATTTGGGACTATGATCAATATGTATTTGGGCCCATTGGCAGAGAATAATGTGGTAACATAAACACGGCCAGTGGGTTACTGGGGACCGAGTGCTGTCAAGGACGGGTGGGCTCGGCGCGGCTCGGTGCGGCTCGGGGCGGTGCGGCGCGGCGGCTACATCATGCTCGTGATTTTTTCTGTTGTCACTTGGACAGTGGAGCACACAGGGCTCCACGGTGAAGTGCGCATTTGAATTGTAAAACGAATTGACGAAAATCACATATGCATTATGTGTTCAGTGGACACGTCGGGTTGCGGTCCCAATTATATTTACAGATTAGCTTGGAGCAAATAAAACATAAGAATATCAAAAGCGGTGTGACGTGAAGATACATTTTTACATGTAGCCAAGTATTTACTCTTTGGTAGGTACTTTCTAAAAGGTTATAAAGTCGTATGACACAGAAATAGGTCGCTTTGTGTTCTTTAGTATCCACAAGCCGCCGCAAAAATTAAAAATACGTATGTATTTTTATGTATGTTTATTGTATATACAACTTTCTTGTGACGAAGATATGGGTCATTCAAAGACACTTGGCAATGATAAAGTCTAACAACTCTGCATCTACAAAACGTTTGAAATAGGAATATTTTTACTAAATGACTCTATACACACTTTTCATTAGTATATTTTTATTATCCTCCAACTCACCAGGAAAGCAGATGTATCGAAGAAGAACTAGAAAGAAACTAGCGTATTGCTAATTTTAAAAGAATATTATTCAGCATTACATTTTAAAGATTCTGTATGAATACAAAATAATTACATGAGGAGTAAAACATATTACATGTAATTTTTTTTAAATTCAATTCTATGTACTATTATATAAAACATATCGTCACAACATTTAGTTTTTCAGATGGGGTAGACAAAAGCGTTGTCAACAGTCAAAAACAAGGTGGTGGTTTTACACTTGCCATGGCCTCATTTTTTCATTTCTGACAGACTGTCTAATCTGACTTAATTTTTGGTTTGATATTAGCGTTTCCTTCGCCGGACAGTCAGATAGTAATATATATAAATTGACACACAAAGGATTATTTTAGTGTCGACCCGATTTGATCCCACAATCTCTTGGCGATAATATAAGGTATTTTTTTTAATGGATGATAATGGAATGTTGCACCCGCCTGCGCTTATGGTTTATGCTGGTGGGGCACTAGTGGAGGATAATAAGATGAGTATGAGGTCTGGTCAGTTAGCCCATCGTGACAAATTCACCAGTAATAGATCGCGATGGTTTCCAGGGGGAACCGCGTGGAGGTCAACCTGACATGGTACATTGCTAGCTAGCAATGAGATCATCAGTCCACATTACTAACAATCCCCTTTCCCCCCTGGCGATAATATAAGGTAGTAAGCTACTAGGGCATCATTCTCTATTATACATAGTAAAGAATTACGAATCTCGGTTTTCTTCAATCACTCTGGATGCAGTATGCATCATTCCCATGCTCCTTGTTATCTAGCTGCACATATGACTTATATGACGACGTTATAAATTAACGTGTTTTTACTATAGAATACATTTGAAACATTGTATTCCTTCCCTCCGTCACCACACATACGGAAAAATACTTAATGTGTTATATACTTTTCTATTATACTGATCCGAGTGTATTTGTGTGTGTAAGTCTGATCCGTACTTAGTGTGTGTTGACAGTACTTAAATTAGACAAACAAAACAGCGACATAGTCGCGTCAGTATGTGTAAGTAGGTACATAATATGGGAATATGAGTAGACCACCCTTCTCCCTGTTTCTACGGGAACTAAGCTAAATAGGACATAACCTCGCCTGCTGAACATTGTTGGCAAGCAGAATGGGGATTAATGAGTTATGTTATACAATACGTGTTGGTATCCAGGAAATATTACATTAGCGGTAACATGGCGTTAGTGGGACGTGATTTGATATCATGTTGCTGTTACTTTGCGAAAGGCCAATTCAAGCACCCTATCTTACTGCTGATTAAAAATTAATTTTGCCACATTAGAATGGGTAGGAAAACATCCTACTACACAAAACTTCACTTATAATACATGAATAAATGATTTTATAATTTGAATTTGAGGCTGAACATAATAACGTTTAGTATGGAGGGCAAAATAAATAATCTCACGCTGTTTTAAAGTACCATAGTATTTTTGTGAATGATTGGAAGAATATAAACGTCTATTCGTTTATATTCTTTCAAATTCAAAATAGACCGATATTTGATAGTGACCCGTGACGACTGCGACAGTACCACTGTCGCAGTTTGAAACAACTAGGCTACGGTAGCGTCTACCATCAGGCTGAACATTGTTTTAATATCCTTATTACGACTATATAAATAAAAAGAAAATGTTTATTAGGAAGGTGGTGAAAGAATGATTCTGTGTATGATTATTACCTTTTCACTACTAATCGGTTGATCGGATATTTTAGAGATGTGTAGTTAGTATTATATCACAGGGACAGACATGGACTATCTTTTATCTCAGAAAGGTAGACAAAACCGTGAATAACAACTATTTATATTTATACCTACTTATATTTTTTACTAGTATCTACAGCTACATAGACACCCACATACCAATTCAATTTTATATTAACTATATTATTAATTTATAAGTAAGATAACATGATTTCAATATAATAGCTGTTATTGTTGACATAATGTATCGCCGATAACTACTAAACGCTAGCCATAAACATTTCATGAATCCGAGTGGCACCCGTGTACAAGGGCACCATCGATTTTATAGAACCCCACGAGCCGGGACGCCACTGACAATGGCTGACTGTCAGACCCCACGGCCCCGCAGCCCCCACGGCACGCAGTGACCGCCGTGTGATCATTACATCTGTATAATCAGACGTACTAGCAAACATAATATGCCGGTACACGCACCGTTCACGCTTTCCTCGTTAGGACGCGACGCCTACAGCCACTCGGCCGCAATTCAAGGTCAATGCGAGGGTCGCAGAAGCCCAGCTGATGTGATTATTGATTTCGCACTTTCAACCATTACCTACACCAATTATAATATTATATACATAATACAAGAGCAATTATAACTCGTCGATTATGACTTAGTAGGACGTCATGTCAGTTTGAGTTTCTCGTAATAAAACAATCAAAATACATACGTATAGAGATCGTCTTCGACGCTGGAAGAGCTCGTAGCCTCGACTAGCACCGAGCAGCTCATCGCTGGTTTGTTGTCAACAAAACTTTCATCACAAGTCCTTGTATTGTCACTGTGGTTTTTGTTTAGGAGTTCATTTTATATCACACATGATGTTTACAAAAACACAGCTAAGATCAGCGGCTATGGTGGCGGTGTCGAAGAGAGTGGCGACGGAGAGCTGGATCGGCCACTGCCATTGTAATAAAAGGGAAGTGTGCCGCTCGCTACCCGGTGCTGATAGACGTATTACGGGAGTGAAATCTCTGAAGACTCGAAAAAGGGCAACGACCGAATGGACTGACTTTGCTCCGGCGTTTCAGTAACACTAATGTCATAAAAATATATCAAGAAAAAATTATGTTTTTTGCTAGAAACCTAGGAATATAACTTAGAACTAGATAAGTTTAATACTAATATACAACCAACAAAGAACTCGAACATAGACTAGTAACAATATTCTTAGAATGCTCGTAAAGTGGTCTTAGCACGTTTACACAAAACCCGATTCGAAGACATAATTATTTATTTAATAAGTTAGTGTTTCGATGTTAACAGGCCTGTGAACAAATAAGAAATTTGCTGGAGCTTTTTATTCTTATACTCGTACGTATGTCTCTATACAAAAACACGATGCCTCGTATAAAACCTAAAAACGACCGTTTGTGAAAAGTCATATCGTACGCCGGGGGTGTGGAAATGAGCATGCGCCAGTTTAACCTTGGGCTCACTTCCCGGTTCACGGGCAGAACCTCTGTCACCTGCCTTCTAGGTCAATGTGTTTATAGTACTTTATAGGTAGGTATGTGCGTTATGTGTACATAGTATCCGAAGCGATGCCTACTCGTGAGCTGCACACCACCAAGATGAGAGGCAGTAAAGCAATGTAGGTGAGCATCCATTATTTTAACAATAAACACAAGTTTGCCACAATGCAACTACTACATATTCTTACATATAAAATATCCTCACGATTTATAAAAGATTCAAGAAATTGGCGGAAGAGAAGTGGCTAAGTTGTGATACGGAAAAATGCATGCAATTGGCTGCACTAAAATGGCCACACGGGAACTTCGTTTTATCGATTGGCAAGTCCCGGGGACATGATGCAGACACATGACGGCTTCTGTTTGAATTGTATTGAATCGTCACACCATACCAAACCTCTGTTAGCGCACTGAACACTATTGTTGTTTTACCCCTGTAGACTTTGTACAAAGTCGTCTAAGTGGCTATCATTGTCGTATCAATTTTAACGATGAAGCAGCTTGCTTTGATAGATGTACATATATGACTTCATAGACCTCCGCAATAAGATATAACGTACTAAGTATTACAGGCGTCACATGACGACGTAACCGTAATGCTGTTAGTACATATAGCCGACGGTTACCACTTACCATCCGCTGGACTGATAGCGTTTTCACCATTCGAATTATATAAAAAAAATTATAGTGAAACATTGTCTATAGATCTTTTATAAGTCATTTACCATCTTTTATTATTAGTATAATTCCATTAAGGCACGACAGGTGCTTCAGTCGTATATAGCTTTAAATGACGAGATTAATTTATTAGGTTTTTTTACTCTACAGAACAGCCCTACTTAATAGAGCTGCTACGACCTTGTTGTTCCTCTATTTCTCTAGTATATGACGGTTCCAGTACATTTTTTGTCAGCATGTGGAAAATATTTTTTATTTTTAGTTATAGCGCCTCAGAGTTCTGAATAATAAGAAAAATTGTAGGGCGACTTCCTTAGACCAGACTTATTCAGTCCATATCCAACAAAAAGCAACGTTATGTTTATACGTTTAAAGTGGAAATGAAGTTTAAGTTTATTTTCAAGCTAGCTAGTCCAGGAACTAGCTACCGCCTGAGTTTAGTTAATCGATAACAATCTCAAGGTCAGACGAGCAAGACACGGCGCGATCTTGTTAGATGGGTGGCTACCTCCTTATATTTTTCAGAATAGAATAGAAATGGCATAGAATATTAATAAGTAGAAAAACTTAATTTTAAGCACTTTTGAATAGTAACACTTATTTTTTTATTCTACCGCTCATTCACATCACATTAAGAACAAGTAAGAAACTTGCGTTGCTCATTTAAACAATTGTACATTTTTATTTTAAATTTGAATTGTCTGAATACAGGCACTAATCTGACGGCCGCGATGGTCTAGCGGTTTAGCACACTGCTTTACTTCCGATAGTCGCAGGTAAAATTTCAATGTTCAATTATTTGTATTCATAAGTATGATTGTTTGTATCGGTCTGGGTGTTTTCTATCTATATTATGTATATATTTAAAAAAAAAACATTTAAGTATTTATATCAGTTGTCTAGTACCCATAAAACAAGCTCTGCTTATCATGGGACTAGATGGCCATTATTGTAAATTGTTCAGGGTAATTTATTATTATTAGAATCAAATAATAAATAAACAACCAGTTGAATGAGTAACTGTATAAGAATAAGTCGTAATCGTAGTGATCAGAGCGGACCTGCAGATTATTCATTATCGTTGTCCGTCTAAAAATATAATATTAGATAGATGGAGTAGTGGACAGAAAGAATGGTTTACGTTGTAAAAATTCCACATATTTGCACTGAGCGTTTCGTGTTGTGTTTTCTAAGAGTGGAACACAACTCCCGTTTACGTGCTTCCGGAGAAATGACAGACAGACAGACAACCCCGAATTAATGGTGAATAAATTTCTTCTGGTAAGCGTGCTGCATCTTAGGTCTTTCCATCATTTACCATCAGATGAGGTAAGACCAAGCGCAAAGCCATTTATAATAAAAAAAAATGAATATAGTTCTTTATAGAATAGAAAGCATCTCTGCAATCTCAAGAGCTCTCTCTCCAATAGGAGAGTGGACCTGACATGTTACACAATAGACACAACCTTGGACCGTGTCTTTGTTTTATATTATTTCTAGGTGAGGTATACCTGTTTATTCAGGCTATAGAGACTTCGTAAATATAAACAATTGTAAACAGAATACGGTCGGGGTCGAAAAAATATTATTATCGTATTACTACAATAAAATAAGAACGTCCTGACGAATATATTCTCTGATATTATATAGGTACGAGCAGATGCGAGGTTGCGAGATGCATTGTCAGCCGATAGCAGTTAACGTTAAGGGCGATGCGAAATTTGCAATATCTGCATTTCACTGAGAATATCAGAATTTTATATCAAACGAAACTTGTAAGGAAATACACCGTCGTGCTTGGAATTATAGAATTTCTAACAATACACTTCACATTGCAGAGCTAGCAACCTTTTGTGATCTATACATATGTGAGATGGTTATTCTGTCATGCTCTATATATTGTTCAGACCCGTAGTGGCGTAATGGGTTGATCAATGTGTTAATATTGTCCCCCTAATATTGTTGACTACAATGATGACAGGCTGATTCGTCATACTTGTGAACGGGCGCTGTTTGTGGGGACTGGTCTGTTCGGGTAACGGTCACTGATTACCTTACATCCTTTTGACAAATATGCAATAGCGTATTCTGGTGGGCACTACCCCCCTTAATTGAATTTAAAATGAATACGCATTTTTGTAATAATGTACATGCTCGTTTGAAAAGAATAAAAGCTATGTTTCTTTCCCGTTTTTCATTGCTCGAAAGATGTCCAAACTGATGTTACGTTTGACATATCATAAGAGGCTGTAATAGACCTACTTGAATAAAGATATTTTTAATTATAATTATTAAACCAATAAACAATAATTCTTAGAAACAAAATATATTCTCTTTAAACTTTAATTTGAACAAGAAATTGTAACTCACTCTTGCAATTAAAATATACCATTATTATTGAGTATATAATTTGCGCTCGTTGGCACCTTTGCACAGTAAACGGCGCGGGGCGAGGGGGAGGGGATGACAGTAATTATTTTTTTTATGGCTGATAATGAATGGTATGGTCCTCCCCCCTGCCCTGGTAGGGTACCAAGAGCAGATTAGCATTTATTTATTTTTTATTTAAATATACATGCGTATATTTTTTATAATGGATGATAATGCAACGGTGCACTCGCCTGCGCCAATGGTATACACTGGTGTGGCACCAGGACAACTATAAGATGAGCATGAGGTCAGGTCAGTTAGCTCATGGTGACAAATTCACTAGGAATTTAACCAAGGGTACCGCGTGGAGGTCAACCACACATTGTATATGTACATATTTTCTTTTATACCACATAGGTAACAACCCTGTCCATCTTTTCATCATCAGATTTTACCATCAGATGGACAGAGTTGTTACCTATGGTTACAGTAGTTTATGAAACACTGAAACACCAGGGGTATCACGTGCGTGTTGCCGACTCTTAAGAGCTAGCATTAATAACCTTCTCCTTAACATATGTATATTGATTCACTCAATACTAAGACAAGTAAAATAACAAGTAAATTAATTTCGATCTGGAATGCTGCCTTCTACGAATCATACGTGGGTGGTGCAGACTGCTGACGATGCGTCTCGCCAGGCAGGATGGATATATACTACACGTGTGGATTGCCGACCCTTAGGAAATCTAACTATACTCATACTCTACTCAAAGACACTCACTCTGCAGTCTCTAGAAAAATCTTAGCAGGTAGTTCATACCTATAACTATATAGTATCAGTTAATGAAAATCTTATTTGACACCACAACTCTATATTTTGTTATACCTATACTTTATTAATTTTATTTTAATATGTTTCAAATAAACAGCCATACATTATTTCTGAGTGACGTATAAAAATTGATAATTAATATTAATATCTGATAGTGCCACAACACTACTTTAAAAATGCACATTTCCCTTTCTGGTCTATCCCCCTAACGGGGATCGAAATTACAAAGGCCTGAGTCGATATATATATACCCCTGGCGGTGCTCTCAGACTAAAGTTGCATCCATCAGGCGGAAGTTGGCCTTAAACCGCTCCATAAGTCCTTCCGCGGGTTTGGAATTACTTCTGCACTCACCTCCTATCGTCCGGTAAAGCTGTAAAGGCCAGCTGCTGCCATGAGCATTAGGGTAGTTAGAAAAAAAAATAAACCTGGCAATATAAGTAATATCAATCTCAATATAGGTTATCAAATAGAATATTGGTTATGAGGTGTGAGGATGAATTCCCTGTAGATGGTGAGTGGTGTGATGTTAGAAATTAGATGTAGGCATATCATTCTCCACTGGTGGGTTTCCTACTCCATCCTCCACTCTACTCCAGTCTCGACAGTGTATACCAATTGCAGGTAGGTTCATCATTCCATAAAAAACAGGTGGGACGTTTCCGCAGCGGAATAAGATAGCAAACATAGACATTGACGATCGCGGTTTACTACACTGCTCTACTTCCGATTGTCGTGGGTTCAATTCCTCGTACGGTATTAATATCTGGGTGTTGTCTGTGTATATTATGTATCTATTTAAAAAAAATACAACAATATATTTATATCAATTGTCCAGTACCCATAACACAAGTTCTGTTTAGCATGGGACTGGACGGTGCTGTGTGAATTTTCTAGGGTTATTACGAGTATAATTATAATGCTTCTTTTAACTTAAACTTTTGGTGATTTGTTAAGCTGTGTGGTGTATACCACACATACGTGGAGAAACAACGTAACTGCAGTGTTTGTGTGTGCGTGTGTGTGTAAACATATACATGTTTATATACATACATACACACATACATACACACACACACATACATACACACACACACATACTCCGCCGTATGCATAGTGTCTTGCTCGTATATAGTTCACCAATAGCTCTGATTACTCCGGGGATAATGTAGTAGACTATGCACTCAGGCAATCAGGGCCCTTGGGAATTTGTTGCGGGAAGCGTGCTAGTTTAATTGTATTAAATGTATAATGGCTTCCCGCAATAGATTAGAAAGCAACGCAATTATCTGGACTGAACGCGTCACTCAATATATAATGTACTCGAAGTGGGGAAAATGCTTAATTCTTTTTATATTATACATGCGTAATTAACTCTGTCTGTCTGTTTGTCGCGCTTTTACGCCAACCTATTTAAATAAAAGTTGGTACGCAGATAGTCCAGACCAGTGTTTCCTAAGGTTGGGCCCGCGCCCGGTTAGGGTCAATTCCAAAATGTACTCTTATCAAAATTATATAGAATATGAATTTCAAGTTTTGATTATATGTTTTTAAACCTTACAAAGGCAATTTTAGAAAGGCTAGAGTTGAGTACTAAGAAAGAACATTGGTTATTTTTTAATGGTTGTAAAAGGTTAATAGTATTTGTACATATGTATTTTAATTGTAAACTACTTTTAACTAACAGATAAAGTTGCGGACACAGCTATAAACATATACTTATATTTTAAACGGCAGTAGCAGTAATGTGATGTACGGTTTTATTGGATTGAATTCTTACGCGTTACAAGAAACTTCATTCAGAATGCAATTTGAAACTCTCGATGGTCTAGTCGTTTAATATACCGCCTTTCTTCCTTTTAGGCTCATTTATCCTGCTCAAATTAGCGGCTGGTTAACATAGTGACTGGCTCTAATAAATAAACCTAACTTACTAAGAAAATAAAGCATAGCAAAAAAACAAAAGTATTTTATTATAATATTTTGTACCTATATCGTAAATATAAAAGGAAAAACTATTTTATATTTTGCATTTGAAATGGAAAATACCAAGGGGTTTGCATGTTCTATTTAAATACATATTCTAAGCTACTTTGCACATCTCTGATTTTCGTGTAGATACGCTATTGTACTATTGTTACACGTAAGTAATACTGGGATATTATAAAGCTATCATTGTTTGATTAACAAATAAAATAGTAAATATGTATGTATTTAAATATGTAATAATTTATTTTTATTATATATAAAGTATTATAGAATGATCTATCAACAAATAATAAAGAAACTAATAGAACAAAAATGAGGTACTACATTAGGTATTGTGATATAAACATACATATAATATAGTTTGAGATAAGTTATAAATAACAGGAATAACTAGACCCATTAACGTTTGTATTCAAGAGTAGGATTGTTTGTATTGGTCTGGGTGTGTTTTATGTATAATCTGTATGTATTTACAAAAATGAAATTATGTATTTGTATCATATGTCTAGTACACATAACATAAATTCTGCCTCTAAATGGCGCCGTGTGAATTGTCCTGAAATATTATATTATTATTACACTCACCACACTCACATTTTTGATAACAACGTTTACAAGTACAAGTACAAGTACATGTCAGATCAGAATTCATCCCCACATGCTGGAACCTAAGTGGTCTTAGACAGAGCGGTTTCAGAGGAGCTTCCTCCCGCGTACACTTAGATTGTGGAATGATCTACCTGCCGAGGTTTTCTCGTGAGACTACAGCATGGGGTTTTTCAAGAAGGGTTTATGCTTACTGCGTAGTGATAATTAATGTATATGATATTTCTTAGGTTTAGTGGCTCTTCACGCAATGAATTATGTGTGTGCGTTGACGATATTCTATAATTATAATGTCTATAATTCATTCTTATAATGCTAAATCTATTTTTTACATACTTCTCGAGTTCCTGTATCGTAGACCCAGGATTTGGCTTGATACCCTATGTACGATTTATAAATCTCCATTTTTCCTATAATTACTATACATTCTTACAACAGATACAAAAAGGATACTCTGGAAGTATCGTTTTAGTAGTAGTACACATCCATATATAAAAGTGAATATAAAATTATTGAAATATTGTACTGCACTCGTACTTACCTACGCATGTAATAAAAATAACTGATATCTAGGTACTTGAAAGACAATTTATATGAGATGACGATGATTTGATATAATAACTGAGAAATAATATTACTAGGGAGCTTAATTAACGTAATAGAACCCAAGACTTACCTTTTAAAAACTTTGACAGTTTTTTGTCTGTGTGCCCGATATTCTCTCAGAACTGACTTAACAGATTTGGGTGCGGTTGTTACTGATGTATAGAAAATGCTTCACTTAATTTTTTTTTTATTTCATTTTAATTGTTTTATAAACAATAATCAAAATAGTTGTTCGACAGGAAGTCGCTCGCTCAGCTCTATAGCTGTGTAATTAACGACTTTATTTGATGCTAGAAGTTGAACACACTCCTCACAATGTTCCAAATGAGCTACATACCATACCTGCTTGTAAACATTTATTATTAATATGACTATAACTACAGATATATCTCCGTGATTTAGTTACCTACCTATAATAGGAGTAATTGGGAGGCATATGATTATTAAGAATGTGGACTGATGGTCACATTGCTAGCTATGTCAGATTGACTCCAAGTGGTTTCTCGTGGAAATCATATCATGATAAATTTCTGGTAAATTTGTCGCGATGACCTGACTGACCTGATTTTACGTTCATCTTATCTTCCTCCACTAGTGCCCCGCAAGCGTAAACCGTTAGCGTAGGCGGTTGCACCATCCCATTATCATCCATAAAAAATATATAGTAGAAATGTATTAATGTTTACATTATTATTATCTTAATTGGAGAGACTGGTCTGCTCTGATAACTATGACTGAGTTATGTTATTACTGAAGTAGCTATTATATTTATTTACTGTTGTCAATCTTGCTATTTGAATATTTGTATTTACAGAAAATCCTAAATATGAACAACATTTATTCAAAAGAGTAACACAAAAGTCGATTTCTTGTCTATATTAAGCCATTATTTAAATAAGGATTATTACTATTCTTATTTCAAAAAAGTTATAAGATACAAATAGCAGTAGAATGAAAACAATTATATGACTATTGATAATAATATTTTTTTAAATAAATATTATTTTTAAAATCTTGAAGTTAAGAACTTTGAATTAGAATTGGAATGAAAACAATTATATTAGACTATTTAGAAATTTTTAAATTAAGTTCAATTCAATAAAGATAAATTACATTTCTGACGGCCTCGGTGGTATAGCAGTTTAGCACAGCGCCTTACTTTCTATGCTCTCGGGTTCGGTTCCTTGCACGGCATAAACATTTGTATTCATAAGTATGATTATTTGAATCGGTCTGGGTATTTTCTATGTATTTACGAAAAAATCGTATTTATAACAGTTAACATAACACAAGCTTTAGTTAGCTTAACTTAGGTCTAGATGGCGCTGTGTGAATTGTTCTGAGATTACTGTTATTATTTCTATGAATTGTCTAATATCTACCCATAGTATATACGTACAGATTATATCACACGCAAACTATATACACACCTAGACGATAGGTGTATCGTACAATTGACGTGTGCAAGTGGTAGGTATTCAGAACACAGGGACCTATTAGCTGTATAATGTGTAGTGTTCCGTTGCATCAGCTCCCCTCTGCATACTTTACTCTTTGTGGAAGCCGCCTTTAAGTGATTCAATCTGCAGTGCACTAACCTTGTTCTTAAACTAACTGATGCTGTGAGTGACTCAGGCAGGGGATCGGTACTAATGCGGACTCATGGCCGAATTGCTGACAGCGTACCATCTCGTGCCCTCCTCCGCGCGATACTTTAAATATCTTGGTCAATTTCTAGTGAATTCACTAGCGTCCCGGGACCTTGCATCACTAACTTGAATGCTTTCTAGCTTTTCTATCTCAGTATTCTTTTTTCTAATTACACCCTGGCAGTATATACCGTCAGTAGATACAGGCCGAATAAGCATTGCATAAGGTTTTACAATATGCCAGTAATATAATTAACTGCCAGAGAAAATGTTTAATCTGCCAGAAAAAAGCTTTCTTTGTAAAAAAAAGCTAATTATAAAATTGAAGATTTATAAATGATGACAATGTTTTTGTAGAAAAAAATGTAATTTAAAATTAATAGCGCTGACAATAATATTTTATTGCATAAATATTGAGTAGTACGTAGTTTCTACATTGATTGTCGCATGCCTAATCTTTGTTGTAATAAGTAAATCCTATTATACTCATTTACAACATAAAACAACTTTCTTTAAAAGAGCAACACACAAGTTACTTGCTTATTATTCTTGAGAAGACTTTGTGTTCACTGTGTGAATAAAAAAATGTGATTAATCAAAAGTGCTTATATTGAATTTATTTGAATAAAGAGTTTTTCTATATCATTCCATTCTAGTAATCCGTTAGCAATAAAAAAAGATATCTTTAACACAGATATTTTTAAAAATATTCAAATCAACTGCCTTGCTCGCTGAAATCAGTAAAAATTATAAATGTGGTTTGACGATTATTATTATATACTAGAGGTCCGGCCGGCTTCGCTCTGTAAGGACCAAAAATTATAGAGATTCGTAATTTAAACGTAATTCTAAAGTGGCGAAGGTTAAAAATAAATAGTACCTTGTTATTGTGATAGAAATGTAACAGTCAGACATATGGTATCGCGGATATTTTTGTACATATAGATGTCCTTTAGGACACTGCAGAACATGACTCTGTTCTATTGTCAATAATTATCGCAGCGTACAGGATATAAGGATTTTTTTTTATTTTTCACGCGTTACATAATCAAGATATCCTTACGAATCTCTAACATTTTTGAAAATATTCTTACACCTATGTAAATACTACCTATATACCTAGCCTACCTAATAATAATACCTATGTAAATGCAAAAGAATTTATTAAACCAGTTCAAGCTTATTCAAAGAAAATTGAAAAACAAACAAACGCTCTGAAACAAATGAATGCGTTCTACTCGAAATAAATGGAATACAAATGAATAGTACAACATCCTTACTAATACTATAAATGCGAAAGTTACTCTGTCTGTCTGTCTCGACAAACCAATTTAAGTGAACTTGAGTACATCGATAGGCTATACTCTGAGAAAGGACATAGCCTACTTTTTAAAGGGAATAAACGTTTGAAAGGCATTTAAAGGAGAGATGAAAGTTTGTATTTAAATATCGTCATATTTAAAGCCAGAAGCTGGAAACTTATATTTTAGGCAGTAGATTAATTAATATAAATAAAAAAAACTAAGTTGTAAGGGGTTGAAAGGGGAGATGTAACATTGTATGGAAGCATCGTCATTTTTAAAAGTAGAAGCTTGAAACTTATATTTCGGCAGTAGATGAAATATAAATAAAGAAAAAAGGGTTGTAAGGGGTTGAAAGGGGAGATGAATGATTGTATGAAAGTATCCTTATTTTTAAGGCTAGAAGATAGAAGCGTTTTTTTAGGCTGTTGATTAAATATGAATAATTACGACAGTACTTCATAAACTTCAAATAGTTTTAAATACGGAATAATAATTACATAGTGTAAACCCAAAGAAAAAAATAGTTTCAATTAGTTGCAGAGTATAGGTAAATTAATATCGTGGTGTGGTAACCTGTTTGTTTACATTTTTGTCTCGAATTTCATCTCCGACTACGGATGTTTATAATGTAGTGCATAAACTTAAAATATACCTCGCCCTAGTTTATCTACAAATCTGCTAATTGTGCCAATTCGAATCGTTGTACTCCTGCTGTGGTAGACTTTGTAATAAGTTGTTCGCGTCCTCAGTCCTATTTCTGCCGCCAAGCAGCTAGCTTTGAAAGCTGCATATCGATTGAAAGATGGAGGTAAGTCAATAAAATTAAATACTATTTCATTTTAATTCAAATTAGAGGATATAGAGGTATGGCATCTTAGTCGCCCGCAATGGCAACGCATACGGGGTGCTGCGGGCGTCATAAGATGACATAATTTCTATAGTGCTCTTTATGCATTATAAGCTGCTTCTTCGAGTATGGTAAGTGGTAATCGTATAATGCCGAAACATTGGTGGTTCCATTCTTAGCAATGTGGTAGTGAAAATGCTAGTGTCTATGTGCGATCAAACTCCACGCTTCCAACTCAATTGAACATCAGTTCAATTAGCCTATTGCATACATGAATATTCTCATTCTAACATCCACCATACGGTCGCCATTTTGTTTAGGAATGCTGTCGAGCACTATTTTCTAGAGACACCCATTATATTTCACTAAATGAATGTATTTTTTAATTATAAATATTTAAAATACTAATTAGAATTTGATTTGAATATTTTTTCGAATTTCGAATTACGATCAGCCCAGACGTGAAAAGATAGGTAACATGATGGATATGGATTAAGTTCCATGCATAGTAACGCCTCTACCGGTAGAAATTGTAAAAAACAAAATTTTCGATAAAAATTGTC
This sequence comes from Achroia grisella, assembly GCF_030625045.1. Lineage (NCBI taxonomy): Eukaryota > Metazoa > Arthropoda > Insecta > Lepidoptera > Pyralidae > Achroia > Achroia grisella. Next base: position 5,418,698 of record NW_026713051.1, read on the forward strand.
ATGTAATTGTGTGTAGTAAGCAGGGCCGTCTTTCGCCTATTAGAAGCCGCGGGCACATTAGAATATTGGGGCCCCTGTGACCATAATAATAAAGCACTATTTTGTTAGAATAGACAAAGTTATTTTTGACCATGACTCTTTAGAGATGCATATGAGGATGCCCTACCTTCAAAACAAACCAGGCAAAAATAATTTTAGAAAGTCGTTATGTGATGAAGGGTTCTAGTTCTTGCTCCACATTTATAAAAGATTAAGAAAACGAACAAATTCACCAATGTCGGTAAGCATTTGTTAAGACTGAATTTTAGGTGAGAGTAGTTATCTAGCTCTATCTAGTTAGCTTTCGATTATCATTTGGTAAGGGAATAGGGACTAGACTAGACTAGGGGGGGCTTAATCCATCGCGGGGCCCTGGACACGTGCCCAGTGTGAAAGAGGCCCCGTAGAGGGGCCTGGTAGTAAGTACCTTATATAAAATTTAATACGTATACATAAAGTATACTGTAACTAGCGATCCGCCCCGGTTTCGGATGGGTGTAATGATGATACTAAATTACCTACCTAAATGTCTTTATAAACAACATTTACTGCTTTTTGTTATTAGATAATTCAAAGATGTTTTGTTTAGAGATTGCTTTTGAAAGAGCAACATAGTAAAGTAACTTTGAAAGTTAGACCCTGCGATCCCTGCATTTTAAGTCTATAAAATTCTCGGAAATATTCATTTAAATTACATACTGTAAAGGGCCATATTGATCTACATTAAAGGGACAATGTATTTAAGGTACTTAATTGGATAAAAATTAATGCTGTGTTGCTTAAAATCACTTCGAAGCCATTTTTAACTTTGTGGGTTATCCTTAAGAGAAAAACATTCATACAAAAAAGTTCATGATGTTATGGACTTTTTTGTTGACCTTTTTAAGATGTACCATACTGCAATACATTATTTTGATTTATCTCATGGGGTTCAGCCAACGCTTATAATATGAGCGCAAAAAATAAGTTTATTTTCGATATTTATTTATTTAATGTTTCTCTACAATATTATGCATATATTATACATATAAACCTTCCTCTTGGATCATTCTATGTAATAAAAAAGCCGCTTCAAAATCCGTTGTGTACTTTTAAAGATTTAAACATACATAGGGACGGACAGACAGCTACAAAAACTTTGTTTTATACTATATACTCTATATGATAAATAATAACTATATTAGCCACAGACTTTCGACATAACAGACAGATTGACATTTGAAATAATTCTAACGTCAACGTCACGTGTCATCGTAAGACGTCGTTTTTGGCTGTATGTATACAAATCCTTTTGCCTTTCCTTTAAAACTAAAAAAAAGCGGTCGTCGTTTTATGCGCGGATTCCAGGAATATTTACCACGCAGCAGCACCAGTCTTTTTGATCTATGAACAACACGCTTAGCAAATGTCCCTCATACCATTTTGTAATATAATTCAATTTCCGCGTCTACCATTTATTCTTACTTTAAAAGTTATTGGTCTCAAGAACTGTTGTTTTTAAAATAGTGCATAGGAAAATCATTGCATTGTGATGATTTGGTATTAAGTGAGACGCATCAAATGCAAGTGCAACATCTTTTCAATGGAATTTCGCAGCAGCCTGCCGAAGACGCGTTAGACCAGAAACACAGCTTAATGTCCTCTAAGGTGATGGAAACCCGTTACTACGAAGGGTGCGGACGTGAAGGCCCGATTCGGTGCATATTTTTAGGGGAATTTCACCCCATCGCTGGACCTAAAATCTCATGTCAGGTTAGTTAACATTTTTCGCTGTTACTCACTGCTAATATTTGTTATCAAATCCTAAAAAGACTAAACGTTTTTATTATAAATTTATAAACTAGTGATAAATAATCCTAAGCTAGTATAAATGCGAAACTTTATTTGGATGTAATGTGGTTGATAAAAACTATTTGATAGATTTCAATGTAACTGTACAATAATATAGTTTATATATCAGAATAAGTCATAGCCTGTAATTTAAAAACATTTTGTGTATGGGCTATATATAAATTTATTTTTTCATGTGATTAGAATGACAAACTAACTTATGGCTCACCTTAAGTTAAGCAGTTGTCTATGTACATGAACAGCACTATGCACAACAGATTATCACATCAGAGAGAATTATTAGTTTTTATACTAAAGTAATTTGTAAAAAAAAGTAGCAATAGATTTCTCAAAAAATATTACTGTGTAAATAGTGGCGATGAGATTGATAGTGGAAATTAAAAATGAAGTGATTACTGTCCAACTAAATACCTGAATAACAATAATGCCATAAAATTTAACAAGTTTGATATAGCATATGGCTTTAGGCTAGATATTCTTTTTCCATCAAGCTAGTAAAATTGTGGAAGATATTAAGAAAAAGCAAATTAATTGGTTGTATGTGGCCCTCAATTGACAGCCTTAGAGGTCTAGCTGCATAGAACACCACTTTCGGGTTCGATTCCTCACATAGTGCATGCAAACATTTGTATTCATTGTCTGTATAAGTCTGTATGTTTTCTGTGAATATTATGTATTCCAATACAAGTTTATGTCAGTCATCTAGTACCCATACCCAGAGTTGTTTATTTATTTATTTATTATCTTTGAATATCTCTATTCTAAAATAAGTGATAAGCCTTTTATTTTAATTTCTGGTGAAAATTATTATAGTCATTTTTAAAAGTTGATAATTGGTCAAAGTTTTTGGTGGTCTAGGTACCACCTGAATAGTAATTAAGGTGATGAATTGATTTAATGATTTATTGTATTTTCAGTTTCCTGAAGATTACATATCCAAGGAAGTATTTGACTCAATCAGCGCATATATCATTCCCAAACCACAAATACAGAAATGCACTATGACAATGTAAGTTTAAATATAATTATGTGGAACCAATAACATATAGACAGTCAGAAAGCACTCAGGGTATCTGTATGTCATTGGTGTAATGTTTACCTATATTCTTCACTCCATGACATGGCCAGAATGACACCTAATAGGGAGAAGTGACAAGCTGTCATAAGGTGGATGACATCTTCCTCTCACTACAATACATAATGGCTGTTCTGTCAAGAGTGTAAGAAGAACATACTTATGATTTGTCACATGTAAGAAGATACTAATGTGTTTATTGGGTGGTTTTATGAATAATAATAAATATGAAATTATAAATAACAATTGTAATGTAACATAATGTTTTTATAGATTGCCACAATAACTGTGTTGTCAACAATTAATTGTATAATTAATTAATACACCACACTACAATAATATGTTATTTTCACAGAAATGCCCTTGGTCACAAAATAGTTGGCTACCCAATCAGAATAGATAACTCTCGTTATGAGCGCAATGTTTACCTGTTCAACTTGTGCTTTGTATGTGATAGTTGGTCAAAGACTGTACAGTATGAGCCCGTTGTTAAGAAGCTAGGAGAACACTTGGTAAGTTACTCTAAAGTGTATTATTTTATACTTGCTATAAGTTTCTTGCTATGACTGCATACATAGGTGAATTCTTATAAATATATCCAATTTATCCTACATTAGGATGGTTATATTCTGTTGTACAAACATAATTCCATTCTATAATGGATTATCCAACACAAAGAATTTTAATTAGTGTTTTAGGGTAGTGTGTACCACCAAACAAGCTAAGTTTTATAATATATTAGTATATATTTAGCCATTTCACATAATTCCTTTGCTTACTACTAGACTAGAGGAGCTAAACATGATAGATAGATAATTTAATTGCTGGAACCTGTTTTGTTTACAAGGAACAATTGTTGGCCATATAATCAGAAGGCATGCAAATTACAATTTTACTTGACATAAAAATATTAAGTGTTATGTTAATTAATTTTCGCAAAGACTAATAACATTTCTTGTAATCAGTTTAGATATTAGCGTAGTGTATATTGCAAGGCAACCTACTAATAATAATACACTTACAGACTATAATGGAGGAAGAGACAAGATTTGTGTCAAGTGGTTGCACTAAGCTACCTACTTTGCTGGCTCACCTTCTACATGACCTCAACACGCACCGTAAAGCTACATTAGTAGGTAAGTGTCACACGTCATAATTGCACTGTCATATTGTTACACATCTGCATCTATTATAGTTGTGTATATATTTATATCAAAAAAGGGAAGGAAAAAGAAAAAGAACCCTAAAAAATCTCATAAATATATGGGATAAGTTAATTGAAATATATATAGTTAGTTTTAGAAACCAACCCCAAGATGCTGTCAACCCCATTACCTGGAGTCGATCTGTTCTCTGTTATCCAAGATGGTGTAGTCAGGGGCATTGTCAATTAATGTTGTTGTGAATGCAAAATTGACATACCCACATTTAGCATGGTCCATATTGAATTTGATGTGGTGCGTGAGCCCCCCTCTCTCAGATAAATTTTATGGTTTTATATAGATGCTTTAGGAATCATTGAAAAATAAATTATCACAGTAAGTCTATTTTTGATATGCCAGATTTTTTAATGAAATGGTTCTTTGCTAACTAGGAGCATGATAAGATGAACACGAGGTCAGATCAGTTAGACTATTGTGGCAAATTCACCAGAAGTTCATCACAATGGTATCCAGGTATACCGGAACCCACATGAATGTCAACCTAATATTCCATATTACCCGTAATTCCCATTAGGCCAGATTTGACCTCACAAGGAAAGAGAATATTAATAAAGTATGGAGTTTGAAATATATTTTCTTTATGAATTTATTTCTTTACTTTAGGTTAGGTTTCCACTAGTTCTATGTACTGTTTCAAATTGTGACATATAAGGTCAAAATAGTTTATAGAGATATGAGAATGTTGATAGCTATAGAGTTCCAGACTATGTCAGACAGGTAAATGTAGCAATTATCCTACGCAATACCATACCATACGCTCGTCTGTGCGGGAGGTCTGTGTCTTTGTTTTTTTTTATAATCCAATTAAATCTTTATTTAAATAAACTTAATATAAGCATTTTTGATTGTCAATTTTTTTTGTATTTTTATTCTACACTCATTCAGAATACTGAGTCGTCACAAGAAGTATCATCAAGAGAAACTTAGGTTTTGCTCTTTTTAATAAATGTTATAAAACTCAATGTCTATTCAATACAAATAAATGTAATTTAAGAGCCTGTAAATCCATATTAACAGCTTTTCACTAAATAAAAAATGTCTGTCTGCTTGTTCCTGCTGACTTCTGAAATGGCTCGACAATTTTAATGGATCTTTCACTCAAAGATAGCTAATTTTATAAGGAGTAACTTGGGCGACTTTTATTTTACAAATTTTATTTATTTTAATAAATAGAAGTAACTTCATCGCTAATCAAGTTGCAGTTAGTATAACACCTAGTCTAGATATATAGACGTTACAATGTCTACCGACGACCTCTGCTGATTAGCGTTATTGTAAATTATTGTAAATTATTAATATGATAAAAAAGTCATTCCCTTGTTCAACAATATTTTTAATGTCTCTATGTGTATTAAATAAGGATTGTTTTCGCATGTATGCATGCACACATCTGCATATGTAGATGTAAATTATGTGTTACATTTCCGTTGTTTATTCAAATAATCTCACGAACTAAGCTATTTAATGTGAGTGCAAGTACATAAGCTAACAAGGTTGATTTTATAAATCAAACAATGCAGTTCGTTGTATTATAAAATAAATTAATGTCATTAATTATCGTAATGTCTGTTGTTTGTTTTTTCTTTCATTCATATATCATTTTGTTATCACAAGTTATATTTATGTATAATGTGCGCCCTTCATGCTACAATCAGTAATTGTCTTTACTAATGCTAAGTGCATACAATATTAATATTATTAGATAATTATAATGTTAACTCTTAATTGGTATACCTATCATCTACTGAGATATAATGTTGCATCGATCGATGTCTGGATAAATTATGCGTGTTTAAATTACTCGAATTAAGCAATCATTTACTCGTATAGAACATTTTGTCTATTTATTAGAATTGAATTTAGTTTCTTGTTTTAATTTAAATGGCTTCCATCAAATGAGGTCGGTGAAAATTTAGTTTATCTGTATTCGGAAACAAATGTCACTGTCAATGTCATGTATTGAGTCAAACGTCTGAGGTCGCTAAACAGTATTCCCGTCTCCCGTCTGGGCTGCGTCCTCTGACGGGAAAAAGAGAACTAAAAAAAAAGTATTCCTGTCAATTCCTGTATGCAAAATGGAAATAGGGTGTCTTCACATCCAAAAAATATACAACACCAAATATGGCACCAATTCTTAAGCTAGTAAGTTTTATACCTATATTTGTGAAAGTTGTGCATTGGAAATAGTTTTATCCTTATTATTATTGAGTTAATATTAAGAAGAATTCTTGCCTGAAGAGGCCGGTAACCTAGACCACCAGACACACCCATAAAGAGGGTGTGTCTATATTGTAACAAGTGTAAATTGTAGATATTCAAGTCAAATGCAATAAGTTTTCTTCAGTAATTCTATGAACGCTATTCTTCCTGAGTTCCATATAAATGTAAATATCGATCGACGCTGTCGTGGTGGACAGGAACAAAGAAAAATTGACTCATAATTTTTTATGGCACGTGGTACGACAAATAGGTACAGATTAAAGTTTAATTTTACTTTGAATGAAGTAAAGAAAGCTTCTGTGAATTCCGATTGTGCAGCAGATATATACCTATAAAAGATTTTTTCAATTGATATTGCAATAGACATTTCTGAAACAGTTATGTGAATATTACAGAAACAATGAATAGTATATAAAGCTTCTTTCCATACAAAGTATGCATTGATTGATTTGAATAGATTCTACCAATTAAAAATGTGTTGTGTGATATCTTTGTTATAAAGAAAAGTGTATCTATGAAGATAGGTCTAATGCAATTTCATTAGCTAAATATAGGAAATTTTAAGTACTTTTATTCAAAAGTACTTAAAATTTCCAAATATAAATAAAATAGTAATAAGTATTCACTTATTACTATAATTACTTAGTATTTTATACATTTTAAGTATACTAGACTTATGATATTATTTTTTGCATGATTATATATTTTTTATACACCATTGAATGATACAGGCACCTGCACTAATGATTAAACTGCTGGTTTCCAATGCAGGGTGAGGTCAGGTCCGTTAGCCAAATCTAGAGAAACTGCATGGAGGTCAACCTGATACATACATACATACATATATACATAGCTAGCAATGGGATTATTAGTTTTTATAACTAACAATCCCTTTCCCCCTTTCTCTGTCTATCGGAAAAGAAAAAGATGATATGTTTAGTGCATTTAACAATGTAGGTATATATATCAATGTTGATATTACACCAATGTACACATATGAATACCAAAACTCTTTCCTTATGTTTTACTAATGGGGTATTAGAATACACTTTCTTCTATTAGACAGTTTCACTACCAACCAGTCCCTAATAATTTGGTATATGTACTTATTGTGTATATGCATCATGTATGTCTCCTATTAAGGGTAGACAGATAAAGTGCAACATTATCTTATCATATTCAAACAGATCTCTATACTTATAACAGGTTGTTCTTTCACAGCATTTATGTAGGTCCATTAGTGGTGTTATATCTATTTATTGTCACTTAATACATCAAATGCAAATAATTTATCTTACTAAATTACCTTTCAAGTAGCACTACAAAGTACACTACACTATGCTAATACAAAGAGTATTAGCATAAATTCTTTTTATAACTTTTGATTTTAATAATAATATAGATCATGTACCTGTTGCCAACAGAGGGTGATACAGTGATGCACCTGAAAGTGCTTGAGGTACGTAAAGATCCAAGCCCAGTCAACGATCACGACGTGCCGGTGCTGGTGGCGTCTGTGGGGCTGCCGCGCCCCGGACGCCCGCAGAGGACCACGCCACCGGAGGGCGCCGAAGTACCTCACCGCGAGCACCTCGATCTCGACCTGGACGACGAGGAGCCCTTTGAAGTGGACTTGGACGCTGACTGGGATCTCACTACCAGACAAGTTAGTTTACTATAGTGCAGTAGTACTAGATATATGGCCGACTTGAACCTAAGACAAATTAATAAACAGACTTGTTTCAATTATACCTTGTAAAAGCAATTTCTCATGACTCTTTGTGAAAGTAATTTAAAACAACATAATTTAAATCTTACAATAGAGTTTATATGGTATGATGATAAGACAACCCCATGTTTTTTGTCATAGTCATAAATATTAAGTGTATATGTATCTAATTAACAACACAAAGAAATATTTTAGGTGGCAATGCCTGGTTAGGGTAGTAAATGAAATCATATAATTTATTTGTTTTTGTTATGAGTATTATAAATCAATAATGTTTTCAGCTATTACCATACATCAACGGGTACAACCACGTATCAAAAATAGCCGCTGACACGAATGTAGAGAAAACTCTGGTCAAGTCCTGTATTCAGAATTTACTCTACTATGGTGTGGTGAGTGTGATCACTATACTTAATACACCTACATAATTCTTCAATACATGTGGCCAGCAAATCTCATAGTTAAACATAATATTAATACATGAAACATAAAAAACTTTGAACTCTAGAGGAGAGAGAAACGAAATTTTAGAGAGTTATAGAATGGGAGTGCAGAATTCTAATATTTTGTTTCTAACTAGCTGTTCCTGCGATTTCGTCCGCGGTACCATTATTTTGGTGTGTGCTCGGTATTTATATTCATATACATGTAGTAAAAACGGTTATTTCAAGATTACAAGCAGACCCTCCAATTTTATTCATATGTATGGATAATGCATATATTATATAAAAATTACTCGACTCGAAATTGACTCGCATATAAGTCTTTGATAATAGAACCTTAATTATGGTCAAAATTATTTAAATTAATTATTGTAGTGTTTTTACTTGCATTAGTGTAGTGAAATATATTACAGTATGTAAAATTTTCTAGGTGACTCTGATACCGGTGCTGAAGTTCAGCAACATGTATAGGGCGACGCCCAGCCTCAGCCGACTATTTAGCGATCATGAGTTACAGAAGTCCTGTCTCGCATTCATCACTATGGGCTATGAAAATAAAGAGAAGGTATGCACATACACAATAGAGTATATAAAAAGACTGTGATGTACAATGTATGTAGTGTTGTAAATGGATTAAGTTTCTGATATGAGTTACTACATACTAGTTGTGACTGGATGTGCAGTTAAATAGATGAGCTTTATATATAGTAAAATATTACTTATACTATCTCTAATTTGCAAAGTATGAGCATGACACTGACTAGTCTGTTTTTAAATAAATATAATTTTTTTACTCTTCTTGATTTTATATTTTATGATTTACTATATATAAAGCTCATCTATTTAACTACACACTATGTTTGCGTGTGTACACATAGTAATATTATGTCGTTTCTGGTATCGCCACATTACTATGTTATCGGTTTAGTTATTTCTGTTCTATTCTATTAAAAATAAAACACTCCTAAAGATGGTATAACTTAGATTGTATTGCGGTGTGTGAGGGAGGGAGGGGGGCGTTTGGAGTAACTTGAGTGTAATGTTTGTGTAGTCCAAGTCAATTTTTAAATGGATGATAATAGTAATGTGCACCTGCCTGCGCAATACGCTAACGGTATACGGTGGTAGTGCATCAGTGGAGGACGTTAAGAAGAGCACGAAGTAAAGGTTAGCTTAGCGTGACAAATTCACAAGGAATTTATTATTATGGTTTCCAGGGGGAACCGCGTGTATGTCTACCTGATGTAGTACATTGCTAGCAATAGGGTCATCTATCCATATTACTAAGCATCTCTTTCCCCTATGTAGCCCAAGTTGTCAGACGTGTTGGGGATACTGTGCGCGCTGCAGCAGGGAACTACCCTGCGGGCAGTCAGCGAGCGGTTCTGCAACACTGTACCTGCAACCTTGGATATACGACGCCTAGTGGTGTTTGCACAGATGCATGGCCTTATTAAATGTCTTAAACGGTAATCACCTTTTTATATTTATTTATTTATTACTAGAAATCCGCCCTCGGTTCTCACGGAGTAAGATGGATGTACTCTAAAATGGCAGCTGTTTATATTTTAAGTTGGATGTCTCCAGCAATAATACAGTAGTTTTACGTAATATGTGTACAAATAATACAGACAGTCATGAATTCTAAAAACTGTTGTTTATGTTAAGAAACATGAATATGTAAATAGTAAAAGTAAGCTTGAAGATACTGATTAATATCAGTATCTTTTATCTTATCAGAAATGTATTTTGCTGTTCTTTGACCATCTGAATATTTAGAGAAGATTGTGTGCTTGTGTAGGTACTATACATATTTAATTGAATTGAATTTATACTTTTACATATATCTTTTTTATCTTGTGCTGGGATCTCTTTGCAAGTATAGTTAATTGTGATAAGAAGATCCTGCTCTTCTAGGGTTGGTCACAATCTTATGCACCACTAATTTCGAAAACGGCTGTTCTGTTCTGGTTAAGGCCACTGATTAGACTATTTCCTTTTGACAAAATTGCAATGGCATATGCTCTTATTCACTTTATTCTCTCTAATTTAAATTTAAAATTGAATTGGTATTTTGTAGACATGTACAAGCTCATTTGAAAAAAATAAGAGCTGAGTTTCTTGTCGGTTCTTCTTAGCTCAAAAACACTGAACTGACAGTAGATTTGACATACATAAGAAGCTCATATCTACACAACAAGCTGAACTGCTCTAAATCCGTTTCAGACAAAGAATGTTTATACCCGATTGGCTCGAGTTTATCATTTATTAAGTGTCATAGGACTACATGAATAAAAATATATTGATTTTAATTTAAAAACTGGAAGTAATTGTTGGAAAACAAAAATTGTGTGTGTGTCATTGTTTTTTGCCACTATATTTTATAAAATGTTCATTATACTAGTAACTTTAAGTTACATATAATGAACTTTTTATAAAATATATTCACTTTGTGTAAGCAACAATATGAGAACTTTAAAACATGATTCTTATTTGTAAACATTTTTTAATCCCATCCTAACTCATAATAGTAACGATAGCTGTTTGTGTGCAGATATCCAGTATACATCCGCAGCCCACCGCGGCCTAACGGGTTCACGAACCGAGCGGACCCCATGACCGGCATCCGGCGATTGTTCACCGGGCGGCACTGCGCCGACGAGATCTGCTGTCTCGCGCGCATCGAGCTGGCCGCCCTCGATCAGATCATAGAGGAAGATCCCAATGTGGCCATCATATGGAGGTAGACATACCAATATACTCTTACTCTTAATACACTTATATGATGACGTCACTCGCTAAGGTTAATGTTATTTCTTTTCGATTACTAAGCTAGTATGTTATAGTGTTGAAGTATGATGGCCTGAATGCAGAATTAATATAGAAATAATTCGTATTCAATATTATTTGATATATCCGCCGTTTAATCTCAGTTTAACGTTCTGTAGGTATGTAACAGTTCATTACTTATTATACTAATAGTCCGCGAGCCAGAGGCTCCTTTCGTCAGTTATTTCCTCTCAGTTGATAACTTTTAAGATAGTCCATTTTTTTACACGTTCGTGCTATCAGCTTACGTATATAGTATACACCATACTACAGCCAACCGACTATTTTGTATCTTCAATATATCGGTTTATGATTTGATAGTAATTTGAACAGGAAGTAAATGACTGAAATTTAATTTTCACATATTTGTGAGAGTGTACGTGCTCAAACCACACTTGAAATCTCAGCTGACTTTCACCAAACTTAATAACTATCTTAGTAGTTTTAGACTGGGATGAAATTAGTTTCTTTGATCTGTTTATGACTGGCGGACCATAAATCGGATTATTGTCAGATAAATACATACCTATAATTGTATTATACAAATATTTGTACAATAGTTCAGAATAATTAGCATTTATTGTCACAAAATTATATGAGTTATCATAATGCCTGTTTAATACCTGGTATTTACGATTCAAAGCCTATTTATGTAATTTGCGTGTACTATTGTAGTATTACAAAAGGAAATTGTTTAGCTTTGAATAGAGCTACATATATCTAATTATAATGTACTATTATGCTACATAGTCCAGTCTGTAAGTAATATGAGTATTATTATGCTAGTGTTTTTTAATTAACATTGATTGACATTGCAAATCACTATTGTTAGGAGAGTGATATGGTAGTTAATGCTCGCGGGGTACTTGTTTTATAAATCTGAACCCACAAGCGTCAGCGTCAACATTGTATAATTGCTCTAAACAGAATTTTACATTTGGATGTCCCACAATTTATCTCAGAATAATATTTATAGGTATCTGACTGTGTTACAATTGTAATGAATATATGTAAAGTATTATTAGCATTAAATGATGATTTTTGTACATATTACAATATAATCCCGAGTTTGTAGTATGCACCATACTATGGTAGGTATTGTTATACACATCTATAACATTGGCTAATGTTTTAATTAATTTAACAAGTATGTACATTTTTATTTGGCATTCACGTGCTTTCTAGTAAATAACGTGCATAATATGGTAACACTGTATTTATAGTACCATACACGGCATTTATGTTTAATATTGATATGTAATCGTAATATAATGCTGATATAGTGGGATGTAGCAATAGGAATTCTTAATTATAAGATTACTTGCTGCCCGTCCCGTTTTTGCTTTGAGTGTACTGTACTTACTCGTCGATTAATTTATTAAATTTGAATATGCTGAAAATTTTGTGTTAGGTATTCCATTTTATGTACTCTAATGTAATGAAAGTAGTGTATTACGCAGCTAGCTGCGGTTCGTCAGTAGCAAATAGCGAACATTGCACTGGCGACTGCTGGATGGCGACTTGTCTTCTTACAAGGAGACAACCATGGAACCTGGAGGAACGGTGCACTTTCCTCGTCGTCAACAACAATTGTAGCGACCATCTCCACAAATTTGACAACCTGCTTGTACCATGCAAGAGCTAATGAAGAACTGTGTCAACCTCTAGAAATACGACTATTTATACTAGAAATATTACATGACACACACAATGCAGTAAATTCTATGGAATCTTTGACAAAGTAAATATTTTTTTTCAAAACACTGTTCTAAAAGTTATGCCAATCTTCGAAAACCAACAGTATCTCTGCACCGGTGGTACCGTTGGGGAGTGCCAAGGAGAGGAAAGTTTGAGGAGTCCCCACAAATATCACAGTAATGGAACCATGGAATCTATGCCATCCAAAATATATATATATGCACATACGCCGCATACTGGTTTGTTACTTATTATTATATGCTAGTTTGAAGCGGTTCTCTGGTATAACATTTAGATATTATATTATACTATATTACTCCTTATATATAATTTCGTATAATCTTTTTAATATTACTGCCCAACTAAACCACGAACAATTTATATTTTTGATCTTTGCAGCGATTGAAATATTTACTTTTCTTGTTATTAAGAATATAATTAAATGACCATTCTTTACAATTATATTAATTGTCACTGTTGCAAGAAGAAGAGTCCAAGTTGTTCGTGATAGTACCCCAATAGAAGAAAACAATGTATGGCCAATAAATAATTTCCTCCAAGGACCTCACTGCATTTTTAAGCCATTTTAATAGTAATTAAATATAGAATTTTTATTAACATTCTTCGCATCCTATTTAAAAATTATGCCTAGTCTAGTTTTCGAAATACCTCAAGTCAAAGATTACTTATTTTTTAATTGACTCACTCAATTTAGCATTGAACAGTCATCATAATCATAGTACTTCCCGTAGAGATAGAAATTTGAAATAAGTGATTTATATAGAATTTAATTTATTTAAATTTATACATTGTGAATATTCACACTTGCGCACTTAACTAAAACTGTTCACTGACAAAACTCGACTAACCGCGGTACACAGAGAGGTATACAAGCTAGCTAATGGTTATACAAGGATCTCCTTGTTGCAGATTTCAAAAATATCCTACTCACAAACACCTAATGGTTGATTAATCAGAGATAAAGGCAATTAAAGACAGGCCAACGTTTACTACGTGCCTAATGTTAGATTTTTACATGTGTTTTCTAGTTGTTGGACTTCGTCCAATTAAAATAACCGAAAATTTATTAAAATTACATGATTAAAGATACAAGGAAAAAATACCTATGATGATCGCTTTAAAGAAACTTACAAAGAACAGTCAACTTCAATCAACTTTTATATTTCTTAAACTTCTTAAAAGTTGATTATACTATATTACAAAAAAAACTTATATTTTTATATTGAACAACATGCAGCGTAATCTGTTTCTATATTTTTCTAAATTATTACTGAACTTTCAGAATATTTAATTTTAAAATTCTTATTATGTACTGGAATAATTTATACTAGTTGCAATACTATCGCTTTATTGATTTGCACTCGATAGCATGAATCCTATCTTTACTATGCTTCATACAAGTTCCCATTAAGTAATGTACGATTAAAATAGCGATAATTTAAGAATGTCTCTGAGGGCGGCCGTAACATGCATTAGTTAAAGTAGTCAGACATAAAGATGCCATTGGATGCTAGCGGAGAAGCCGATGGAGAATTCATTACCTTAATGATATCTAAAGGGACAAGTAAGGTACACGGGGTTAGTTACAAAGAATCGAGGGTTGCTATTATTCTGTACACAATGACTACATATACTATTGTTTTAAACGCGTCAGATACACCTAAACTCACAAAATCAGATATGAATACCCAAATTTAGACTATACGTATACAAATTTAGATTAAATTTCACTAAGAGTTTTTTGTGAGTAATGAAGTAAAACTAGTTTATCGAATTACGTTTTATTTTGCCGAAGGCCATTTAATTACTTAACGGATTTATATTATTTTATTTAATTCAGTGGTAAGCAGTAGATAAACTGCTTAAATAAATTTCCTATATGAGAACTGAATGAACTTCACAGTTATAGTGCAAAAGGTCTATTTTTATATATTTTTTTTTTATGTTTGTAAAGGCCTCCTCCTCAACCCACCCTCATCACTTATCTTTATTTTTTTTAGATTTAGTATTGTTCTATATTTTTTTATTATGCATATTTGTGCATAAATATTTATATTCTAGACCCCATTGCACTAAGGTGTAATGTTATTCTCCCGCACCCCACCGAGAAACGGAGGGCTAAGAGGGGATAGAAGAGAAAGTGGTATCTGAAAGGTACACTTACGAATGTTGCTCATCCATTAGCAAGTCCTTGGGTGTGAGCAGTCCGTAAGGAGGTTAGCGTGATGCTATATTATATATCAGGTAGTGTGGAGTTCTGGTAATATAATGCAGCATGCTCGTCACAAACTTCACCGAATGGACCTTGAGGGAACGTTTGATCTCTCAAGACTCCGGACTTGTCATGCCACTCCCAAAGGACGGATGATCGTTGTTTCCCAATTAGTGGTACGCTTACCCCTATGGGTACGTGAAGTTGTATCAAGGGGTACATACGGCTATCAGTAAAAACAAGAACAATTTCTAAAATATTATTTTATAACGATCATCATCGTAAAAACACGGAGCACCGAGCACTATGACCGACCGTGCGCTATCCAGCGCTTGCATCTCGTCATTTGGCCGCCCCCGCCACCTGTCACCCATTCCCGCTTCCCGCCAGTTCGGCTTTTATAATATCAGTGTGATTGTTACAATAAGGGGTACGCAAGTTTTGAGGTCTTTTTTGAAGTGATACGAAGCAAAAACTAATTGGGAACCACTGATATAGATTTGTAAATTGATTATACCGCCACGTTGGTGTAAATTGAGACTCAGCTCTGAACGCTTGCAGGAGTTCAGTAAATGTATGTATATTGTACTTATTGACTGGTGACTATTTATCATTATTAAATGTTTTAGTAAAAATGTACTTGTATTAATATTGGATAATCCTTCGTATATATGAAGTTATACTTAAAATTTGAAACTCAGTGTAACTGGTACAGTGATACTTATTTTCCAGTGAAACTTTTCTGGACACTTTTTTATCGTTTATATTAAATTATGTACTATATAGTGAGACTAGAGCTGTGAATGCGATTTGGTATATTGCTTAATTAGAAAATATTTTGGCTTAAAATGTATTTTTGTCGTAATTGTTAATAACAGTGTGTATATAGGGCAGGCGGTAGCATTTATTAACACTAGCCATGTAGACGTGTAGTCGTATAAAACATAAAATATGCATAATAAAATTCATAACCAATGTAAACGTACCTTTAGTCATGTAAATCTCAACGCTAGGCTCTTTTTTCACCATTTTGTCCATAAGGTAGATTAATTAGTCAGTTAATCTACGACTATACCTATAGACAAAATGGCGAACCTGATGACGAGGTTTACAATGTATGGAATTTACGTCGTGGCCATTTCAATGTGAACGCATGCGAGATCGGGTTTGACAGTATTATATATTCGTGTGAAGAACATACTTATTATTTATTTTAGTACAAAGTACCGTAAGTAAGTCCGGTACGCTATTCTCATTTTTCTATGCCTGTACTGTGCAGTAAAGTTATTGGTTTTACGACATTATATTCATAATGCAATTGTACGTTATCGTTCGGGATTCACCGCACTTAGTGCTTCTATCTTAAGCAAATTGGCGAAAACGCGCCTCTTCCAGTAAGCAGTATTCGGCAACTACATAAACGTTGGCAATATAGTCGTGTTCGTTAATGAAAAAATCGAGTTGCTGTTTTCAAATGCCATTGAACATTGGTACACCATTGAACTGATAAAACATTTTCTAAAAAATTGAAATCTAAGGTAGTATATAATTTTCAACTTTTTCCTACATCGTTTGTAGCGTCAAGTGACTATTGTACTGGATGTATTAAACTCGTCCAATTTAGTATATACGTATTTTTTTTTTTTTAATATAATATTTTATTGTATAATTTCCATCAGTAATCGAACTGATATGCATTCTCAATCTGCGTCAAAAAATGTTACTGCACAGCGGCAACTAGTGTTAGTTGAGCGGTATTTTCAATATGTAATGCGAATATCTAGATTGGTTAGTAAGTCATACTCACTGTAAGTAATATTGAAGTTATATAAACTGATTAATAAAAAATATACATGTATGTATTTATTAGTTAAGTAGTATTTTTAACATGTAGTTCGAATATCCACATTAGTCTATATGTCATACATGAGTAGTCGTGCAGTTTGATTAACTAAAAATATGTATGCTTACTTATTTGTTAGTATTTTAACATGTACTCCGAATATGTTTATTAGTCGGTAAGTCATATTCATTATGAGTAATCGTGCAGTTAGATAAACTGTATTTGTATTTTATTTTTATTTACGAAGGTGCGTCTTTAAGTTCACGGAATGAGAGGGTTGTGGGAGGTGATTAGGCTCGTTAGAATTAAAATGTATTCAGTGACTCATAATTAGTATAAATGCGAGATTTCTTTGTTATTTGACTATTAGTCTTTGAGTTATCGTCAACCAAGCAACATAGTCGGGAGTGAAAAGTAAAATATGAAAAAAAATAGTATATTCTGCCGTTATAAATTTCCTTACAAAGCACAACCATAATGAATGAGATGTCATTGGTTTACGGCTACTCTTGTGTTGTCAGGGAAAAACCATGGTGTCAAGTGGGACAGTTTATTTAAGCAAACAAGAATGAAGAAGACTGTAGACCACCCGCGGTCGGACAGGAAAATCGAGGTGACCACGCCAGAACTTATTAAAAAAATAGCAGAAATTGTACTCGACGATACTCGACTAAAGAAGAAACAACTCGCAGAAATGGTTGAAGTATCCTATACAACCATTTTAAAAATTCTGCACCAACATTTTGGCATGACTAAGACCATCGCAAGATGGGTGCAGAGAATGCTCACGCCGCCGCAAAAACAATAGCGGGTAGAGTATTCACATGCATTTTTAGACCTCAGTAATGAAGACATGGATGCTGTATTGAGTCGAATTAATACTAGAGATCAACTTGGATTCATCATTATGAACCTGAGTGGAAACAATACTCCATGCAGTGGAGTAAAAAGGGCACAGCACTTCCCAAGAAGTTTAAGGTTTCACAGTCAGCTGGGAAACTCATGCCAACGGTCTTTTGGGACACGGAAGAAATAGTATTGATCGATTATAAACATAAAGGTGTTTCTATAACCGGAGAATACTAAGCTACGCTTCAATAATAGAGCGACGAAACTTAACCACCCACCCTACAGCCCAATACTAGCCCCGTGAGATTATTACCTGTTTTCAAAAATGAAAATGCGGGGGCGGTGCTAAATTTTTACCACCACCGATGATGAATTCAAGGAGACTGTTTCGGCGTATTTTCAAGATATAGAGAAAACATTTTTCGTAAATTAATTGAAAGATCTAAAAAATGTATTCGTCATGAAGATAATAATATAGGAAAAATAATTCGGATTTTTTATTTCCACCCCTTATCCACCATTACGCGAACATAAATACGCTCCCTCGTATTAGTTAAATAGTATTTTTAATATGTAGTTCGAATATCTTATATTAGTCGGTAAGTCATACTCACTATGGGTGATGGTGCAATTAGATATGAAGTTTGTGACCTTAAAGTACTTAATGATGATTTCTAATTGTATGATTCCTTTTAGAAGATTACATAATACTCCATTTTTGAGACGTTGTCTATTGACATACCATCCATGGAACTTGAGACAACACCATCTGAGGTATCACAAACTTCTAGAAGTACCTGAGGCCGTTTATTCATCAGCCTCCCTCATCTCGCTCATTTAAAATGTATAGAATATAGAGTTCAGAGGATAGTGTAAGCGCGGAAATATTTTATATATGGTCCGAATGGTTAAAAACAGACCAACTAATATCGGTTATTAGTTGGTCTGTTTTTAACCATCGTAATAAATTATTCAATAGTGGGTTTGAACTATCAAACCCACTATTGAATTATTTATTATCCACTAGGATAAGGATTATCAAATATTATAGCCAATATTTGATTTATCTTGTATATTATATAGTCCCGGCCCAAAAAAGCATTCAAACTAATAAATGTATTATTGTATGTGTATGTGTATTAATGTATTATTAAAAGAGCTACAGCTTTTACATACATTTTACAATACGATAACTCAATTAACGTCGTTTTCTCATTCTCTATTCTCAATTCGACCAATATTTCGTTGTGGTAATATTTTCATTTATATATATTATTATATATTTTTAAATGACATTTATTAACATTTTTGGTCTGGAATTTCATAACCATATGTAGTTCTTTTTCATTATTAAGCATCGATGACTTATAGTATAAGTAACGTATAGTAGTGGGTAGTATATAGCGTTAGTTATGTAGTATTCTTATATGTGGTCCGAAGTTGTTAGATAGTTATTAAGTTATATACTCATTATGAGTAGATAATAGTATAGTTGTATAAACTAATTAATAATTGTTATATGTATGTGTTCTGAAATATATACATACTGAATAAGAATATATTATGTTATATAAATTATAGAACTACAGTTTTCGGTGTGGTGACATTTTTTTTTTTTCATGTAGTTACATTAGCATCAGCAACAGTCATTCTCAAAATCACCCGTGGTTGGCGTGTTAAATCCGGCATTGGTACTCTTAATTCGTATTATTTTCATTCAAGTTATGTAAATAAATCTATAAACATTTTTTGTCTGGAATTTCATAACCATATATAATTCTTTTTCATTATTATGCATTGATGACGTATAGTAGTAGGTGTAGTATATAGCGTTAGTTATATAGTATTCTTATATGTGGTCCGAAGTTGATAAATAGTTATTAAGTTACTCATATGAGTATACTCATTATGAGTAGGTAATAGTATAGTTGTATAAACTAATTAATAATTATTATATGTATGTGTTTTAAAATTTATACATACTGAATAAGAATGCATTATGTTGCATAAATTATAGAACTACAATTTTTTTAAGATAATTCATATTGACCTCTTTTCTCATCAGTATAACAAAAAAGCATTCTCAAAACTGACGAACGTTGACTTCGTGATTAAGTATTGGCGACATTAGTGATTATATAGTGTTAGTTAAACTGTATTTTTAAATGTGGTACGACTATCTATATTAATTGGTAAGTATTATGAGTAGGTAATCCTATAGTTGTATAAACACATGATGAATTATTATATGTATATGTATTTAAAACCTGTATAGTATGTAAGAAAGTGATTATATTACTATACATAAATAATATAATTAAAAGATTTTATGATAATGCAAATTGACATCGTTTTCCTATTCATTAATTAATTAGCTGATCCGTCATCATTTCTCATAATTTTTCTGATCGCAATCAGTTCTAGCAATTATTTCGGTGTCGTAATATTTACTTGCTTTTTTTTTATTTTGTTCCGCCAACAATCATTCTCAACACCGCCCGTAGTTGCCTGGTAGATAACGGCACGAGGTGTTTGGATAATGTGCATTCATTTATTGCTTTGACGTATTAACAAATAACTAAGTCACTTTACCAGTGAACAAATTGCCATTGCAGCACCATCTTAAGGATGCTTACAGTTATGTGAATAATTATATACATTTATTAACATTTTTGTCTGGAATATTATTACCGACTATAGTTCTTTTTTATTTACTAATAATTAGCGACTTAATGCTTTGACGACATATAGTGACTGTGTAGTGTTAGTTGAATTTTATTTTTATGTAGTACGAATATCCATATTAATTGTTAAATTATACTCATTATGATTGTAGTAGTATAGTTGTAAAACCTGATTAACAAATGTTATATGTACGTGTTTTGATATATGTATTGTAAGAATGTAAACATACTAGAGAAATAAATTATAGACTTAACGATTTTTGAGATAACACAAATTGACATTATTTTCATATTTTCTCAAGGTCGTTATTCTGAGCGCAAATCAATTATAGTAATCCATAAATGAAACGACATAATGGAGTGTATTATCCATCCATCCATAAATCAGACTGTTTCCAATTATTTTGACTGAGTTATATAGCATAGTTAAATTAAATTATATTTGTGTAGTACGTAAGGTTATTGAACGGAGCGCGAAGCAAGGAGTGATCTCGATATGAGATTTTCAGTCACTCTTTGTAACGACACTCCGAAATGGTTTGACCGATCGACATCAAAACTGACCTCTATCGTTTGCCACTCAAAAAATATCCAGCCCAACATGAAAGAATCGGCGATAAAGATTGCCATAGACTTAGCATGGCGGAAAAAAATTACGCGCTACTGAAACTAATTTAATTTTAAAGTTTTTAAGAATATACGCGCTCCGCTCAACATGCGACAAGCCTAGTTATATATAACTAACGATAGGTATAAGTATTGTAAATGTCTACTACGTTAATTGGAACCTTTTACTAGTCGAGAAATCTGCTCCAATAATTTTATGATGTTTGTTGAGGTCTATATTTGAGTAATAGTATTGAATCGATTGACATTATAGGTCCAGTGTATTGAACTTTATAAAATATGGTAGATACGTTATTATGTAATTCATGTGCTTACTTTTTGTATCATGTTGAATATGTATATAGATTAAGGTTTTGTCTAGTTTGAGTCATTACTTACGAATTACTTGTAACATTCGGGCATTCACGACACAACAGAAGCAGTGTGGAACTTCTTGAGGTCGTGTTTGTATAATCGACACAATGGTATGATAGAGTTTAGAACGAAAAATAAATGCGTGCTTATATGGCTGTAATCTCTATTAATATAACGCTAAAGCTATTGGACAATAGTTATACTTATTTGTTCCCATTCCGGAGGTTTCAGGTATCATACCTCCATTGCTATGTCCTATCAAACTCATTTCTATGTCCCATTCTTCCATCGAAGCAAAATACACAGTACAGCCTACTGACTGGTGCACATACACATGTCAGTCCGGTGCGCCATGCATCTCGTACATGTCGTTAGGAAACTTCTCTTAATAATATCAACCAGATTACGCCTTTAAATAATGCATCCTGAATATCCGAGAATATTGATTCGAAAATTAACGTTTTTGGAATAGTGTAAATGAAACTAAAATATGTGATACGTGCAATATCGCACGGACTGATATTGTGCACCGGCCACTGGCGCCGACTGATTTACAAACTGACCTTGTCCGGAGATCATCAACATCCAATCGTACTGTACAGTATGATACTATACGTGCAATAATTTGTAAACACTTTAGTATTTTGTCACTGTGACGACATGGACAATTCCAAACAATTTACACGTTAGACTAATAAATTGTCATTGTGACAAAGTATAAAAATGTTTTACATTTAATTGTAGAGAACAGTATGTAAACTGGCAATTTTTTATTCATATCCGTCGCAATTAGTGATTAGTTTGCTATTAAGAGGAACTCGATTAAGTTCAGTTTGCTATGTATTTATTATATGTATGATGAAATATGTGTTTTCATACTAAAGTGATGTACTCGTAGGTAGGCAGACGTACTGAGAATTGTAATAATTGATTCCTATAATTAATGTATTCTTAAACATTTTGCAAACATGTATTGTATTTACTTAAGGTATTCTTGTCACAAATGTGAAATAAACTACTGTATTCTGAATGGTATACTTGTGTCTTTGTTCTGCTCCTCCTAGTTGTATGCCCCCAATCTTTCTCTTACGTCTAAGTTTCCAACATACATATTTACCTTGGCTTGCTTGTTGTTGCAAGAGGTATAAACATAGTAATTAAGTTACCTGCTTTATTCATATACCTAATAAAGAAAAATCGCAAATAAAACTACATAAATTTATGGGACTCCATTAAATGCTGCCCTGTTTATTTGTATCACAGACGACCTACCGTTACATTTAGACATCAATAAATCTATAATATATAATCCAACTCGCAACTACTTAATGGCGCACAGCCGGATTATTTTTAATCACTTCCAGTTCGGATTGCTTTGGAAATTTATTTATAAACTCTTTATAAAGCATCTAATACAAGAATATACTAACAAGATATTTAGAAAGATTTGAAGATCTTTGTGTAGAGACAAAATGACAAAAAATAGTTTTGTTTCTACACAAAGGTGGTGGATGAATAACAAAATAGATTATTAATAAAAATAATAAATGGCTTTTATATTATAAATTAATGTTAGAAAATAACACACATTAAGTAATTTAATATCAAAACCGAAACCAGCAGAGTCAAGTCGACGATTTAGCGATTAAAGTAAGCCGAACTGGACAAAACAGTGATTTACTTTACAAATAATCATGACCAATATTTGGGCATTACACTTCAAGACGTACATAGATGTAATATATAAGACCTTATTTAAAAATGGATAACATAGGAATAACAGTTGTGAATAACAATTGACATATCATTAATATATGCACAGAAGAAATAATACAACCACTTGCGAGTGATTTAAAAATTCGTTACTAGTAACGCCCGGCCCAATGTAAGTATTAAAGATAAATCATAACACTAAAGTAGGTACTTCTTATACAGTCTATTGCCTATTTATTGTTGAAATAATGTATTTCTGCGCATGTAAAATATGCATATCAATGTAATGACAATCATGTTTTACATACTTAATACTAATAATGAAATATAATATGCGTTATCGTATAACATCAGATGGACATAAATATAAAACTATAAGTTTAGATACTACACTTAATTATACATAAAACACATAAAGCATAAATTATAAATTAAAATACCTGCCTTAATACAAATAAATATTAACAATATTATAAAACAGAGCAGCGTCAGCTGCGATGTGTATCCCTGTACAATTAGTATCACACACGTTCTTACTATATTTTAATACAATATTATTATATAAACATATCTCTACATACATGTATGTAGGTTGTAACGGATAGGAAGGTACACAGTCACTATAAAATAATCCAAATTTTCACCATTCCGAGAATTTGCCATTATTCTTAAAAGTGACATTCTAATAAGTTTTTAGCTCAGAAAAGTATAAGTCTTCCGATATTGTTTGTTTTGTTCTTTGAAATCTATTCAGAAGACAGGCGCGATAACGAGATATGAAATTCAAGAATTATTTCTCCATTTCGAGCATGTCTTACTTTCCGGTTGTTGTCCTTTCCGTGATACCCTGTTATTCTTATTTTACGAATTCGTATAATAACTAAAAATATGTAATACACGTAAAAATATTCTCACTATATTTATTCTATTACTAGTTCCAGGTAGGTGTTGATGTCACTTAGTAGTCCATAAACTACAACAACTACTCTTATTAATATCTAACAATTTGGATACTAATGCTGAATATTTGTGTTTATAATAATTTCATTACATACAAGAATTGATGTACACTGTAATTAATGTTAAAGATCAAATTTTTAACTTACAACTATATGTAACAATTACCTTAATGACGAGGATATAGCTAGGTAGTTTGAATTACTGTCTGAACGCTCTCACGATGGATGCTAAACTCTCGTAAGTGCCTGTAACGAACACGACGAGGCCGAGCAGGAGGATGGCGCAATCTTTGACGGCCGTGTGGAGGCGCAGGCCATCCGGTTGCTGCGACCTGAGCACCATGTCGATGATGGGCGGGAACATAAGCGCCAGCGCTGTGCTGCTCACGGCGCCCACTAGCGATATGAACAGGCCCAGCTCTGGTACCGACTCCGCCAATATAACTGCAATAATGATTTAGGACTTTATACGTACAATATTATGTTAGTATCTATACTTTATGTGTAGTACAGATACTACGTAATGTTCTTCATTAAATGTTATTATATATCTAATATTGAATAAAAATAGTATCTTAATAATATTATAAACGCATAAGTTTGTGAGTATCGGTGTTTGTTACTCTTTCACTCAAAAACTACTTAACGGATTTTGATGAAACTTTACAGTAATATAGCTTATACATCAGAATAAGATATAGACTATGAATTTCGCGGACACAGCTAGTATGTACATCTTAATGTATGTTTATTGTACAATGTACATATATACAGATATGTATAGTATGTAATATATAAATACATATATTAGAAATTGTCTCATGACAATCGGGTTTTCCTATAACCGGGCTTCAAAGTTAGATTGGTTTATCGAACATTGTAGAACATACGGTCGACCAAGTAACATTATTGTGTGCACTAAACTTAGAAATATGTTGAAATATATTTTTGTAAATAAGTGCAAAAATTGTTATTGTTTATAAAATTCTGTAATCTTATCGTATCTTTTAAATTACGCAACGGATTTTATTGCAGTTTTTAGCGTAATACATGCGTGTATTATATAGAACGAGCTGAGAAATTCAAAGATTTGTAATGCATTCGTGCAAAGCCGTAACGCTAGTAACGTATATAGAATGATTGATTGTAGCTAATACTCACAAGTGATCATCACAAGGAGTCCTCTGTATACGAGTTCCTTGAGTATTGGTGAGGTCGTGGCGAATTTCTTCCTCAGGTACGGCCACGTGATGTCAATAGGAACGTAGAACTGGAGCGGGTACGTGAAGAGTATCGCCAGCGCGATCAGACTCTGCACCACATTGCTCAGACTGCAACAAGTAAACGTACATTTATGTTGGCGGACAGTTAAGAAATAATAGAAACTAAAATTATATTCAGACTAAAAAGGGAAATCTTTATTCAAATAAACATATTTTTTTTAATCTACCGACCAATTCGGAATTCTGTCTCTGAACAAGAAGAACGAGTATGAAACTTGAGTGTTTCTTTGATAAAAACATTTATCCATTTATTTTTATATTTCCTCTCCATGCCAATTTTCACAAATTTATGACTTTGGGGACAAAGGGAACACGACTCATCTGATGGTAAGCGTTTAGTGCTCCCTATATGCGGCTGTGCCCTTGAGGAATTACAGGTGCACTGTAGGTTTTTAATGAAGTTACTCTTTTATTGAATTCCTTAATATTGTATCGCATTAACTGCCGCGTTAGTCTATCTATTTCGTACTTACTCCGCTTTGCTTTCGAAGTTCGATCCTCTCATGGTACAAATTTATGTGTTTTCAAGTACCCATAACACAAGCTCTTCTTAGCTTGGGTCTAAATTATTGAGGATTATTATTATTGTTATTATATGTGTTGTGGATGGATGAGAAAATGTTGAAATCTTGGAAGTTTCTGGTGCAACAGTAATTATAAGGACCCTTACACGCCTGGTGCCAAATTAAGTGTGAGACTGCCCTGCACGTCATCACCCCATTTGAGGAACCCAAGGAAGCCGACTGTGACCACGATCGACACCACCACCACCATGCCCACATTTAGCACACCCAACGGCTTCTGGAAATGTTCCGGGCGGCGCATCTCGTTCTTCAAAGGCAATACCTGATGAAAATCAATTTTATATTCGATTAACATACACTAGAGAACAATCATTACCAAGCAGAACATTCGCGACTACATACGGACCAAGAGGAATCTGACATTGAGAGTGAAGCAGGTGGAGTCGAATCAACGCGATTTTTTTGTGGCTCGGGTTTCCACTAACATGCTGCGCACATAAAGGGTGACTACTAGCTGAAAAAGGTGTATCAGCGCTACCGTAGCAGATTGCCGTCGTCAGTGCCATGACCACAGAGACGATTTATATTGTTATTATGTATGTTAATCTATAAGGTATTTATAATATGAGCCATACTAATGGCTATATTTTTTATTCATAAGCTAATTGCTGCTAAGCCTAAAATAATAAATAAAAAATATATGTTATAATAATAATAATAATAAAAGCTATATATAAATTCTCAGAATGGTATAGGAATTCACATTCACACAGCCTTAATGGTCTAGCGGTTTAGTACACCGCATTACATTCTATGATCGCGGGGTTGTTTCCTCACACAATGCCAACATTTGTATATATATACCTAAATATGATTGTTTTTATTGGTACAAAAATACTTTATTCTATCAGGTAAATGTCCCCTTACGTGTTGCCATTCGTCTACGATTTGTCTACAAAATAAAATACAAGGAGGCTGCATTGCAGAAATAATTGAAATAGAGGCTTTGCGACTCTGTAAAAAGTGTTCGCACGTTTCTTACTAGAAATGCCTATTGAGTATTGGCACCACAACGTTGAGAGATATTAATGCAGTTGAGTACACTAGTAGTAGTTTTCTAAATCTATAAATTAATACATGAAGCAAAAACTATTCGTTGCGCGGACGGAGGAGTATGAAATTTCGCACACTTATTGTTTATATAGAGAAAGGAGAGCAGAATCCTAATATTTTGAGATTCTTAGTGCTAAGTAGTACGTATATTTATATCTTGCAAAATATAATTTACTTATGTGCCTATTAAAAGGCCTAAATTCAATTCGTAGTGATTGATGTCCCCAGAATCGAAAGGGTTTGCCCCGAGGCCACATGTGGTTTATTACATGCCCTGTCATATTATAAGCCGCTGTAGGACATCAGTAGATAGGTACCAACTAGGTCCTAGGTGGTAGTCATCAATCAAGGACGTGCCACGGTATGTAAACAACTTGGTGACAATTAGCATGCACCTTTTGTTGCTGCTCAGTTACCGCTCACAGTTACCCAGTTACACGGACAATAGCACGTATTTTTTCATATTCGCTCCAGTGGTTGCATTCAACGATCGCTGTTTAATTCATTTATCTACTCAAGCTCATAATGCTCTGTTAAATTCAATTTAATTCTGATCGGTTTTAGTATTTAGTACCTAACAACTAAGATTGTAGATGTCAAAAGTAAGCGTGACAAAACAACAGTTTATTAGCTAATCGTTGGATACGAATTACAATATTCGTTATGTGCAAAGAAAAAAGGGAAAAGAAACTAACGCGTATTTTATTCCTTTTCCTTCCCTTTCACTGAACTTGAATAACACCGAAAGAGAATAAAAAAATATTTATAAGGAAATGGTAATCAGCCGGGTAATAACCATGTCGCGATTGAATCAAGATCAAATCGAAATTTCATCGATAGATCATGTCCTTAATCAAATATACTTATAATCCATTCTATTAGTTTTTTTATAACGTTTAGATAGTATAAAATAAAAATAATGTTTATTCGAATTAACTTAATATAAGGTTTTTTAACAGTATTTTGTAAAACAAATTTTTGAGAGCGATTCTAATTTATAATGGCAAAACAACGTTTGCGGGGTCAGATAGTGTTTATATAAAATAAACAACTCTAATCAGATTTCCTTTCTTGGAATGTTCATTAGGAATTAATTTTGTACGATGGTACGAAGTATTCGTGTGCATGTAGGGCAGGGCCGACGAGCCACTGTCGGAGATAGAGAGGGCAGCGTGTCGGCGACCTGCTCACATAAACGACCTCGCGCCCAAATTAAACACTAAAAAACTACTCAATACCTGATACGTAACAATATTTTGATAATAGAACCTCTTCGAAACCATTTAAATCCATAGGACTACAATTAATCGCCCGTCCGTTTTATTACTACATTCCTTTTCGTTAATTCAACAACAGTCGAAACAGCAAAATGCAAGGAGATATTTTCTTATTCCGCTGGCAGTTATAGCTTTAATAGCTGGCAGTTTTAATTTGTTTGCTAGGAAGCATTAATACTTCCTAGCAAACAAATTAGCAAAACAAGCAAGAATAAGAAAAGATTGAAAGACTGTGTGAATTGTCAAGGATTATTATTACAGTTTAACATTAATTACTCACCAGTCCGATGCCTTCAAACGCGTATATAGCAGTTCCAAAATACAACGGGAGTTGCTGCCACGTAGCCATGTAGACCCTGGTGCTCACGGGTGGCAGATCCTGGGCGGCCTCGTACACCACCATGCTTACGCCAACCGCCATCATTATGTTGGCGATAGTGGAGAAAGGCGTCAAGTACTTCAGGTTGCGAACCATACATGCCAGTAGCACCGGCACTACTACCAGTATCATGTGGATGGAGAGGTCTATATTGAAGCCGTACTGGTCGCAAATCTGCCAATAGAAGTGTCCTTTATTGTATATTTATCTTCATTAATATTAATCTAAAAATTCAATCGATGACCAAAAGTTATTGACAGTTTCCGATTGTTCGCTATAAACATTCTGTAGACGCAACAGAAGTTCAGTTGTGACATACATATGTGTGAGACACAGAGGAAGCCGTTGACTAAGAATTACAGATGCGCTTCTCACCAGGTTCAGATTGTTCGCTATGGACACTAGTTAGACGCAACTGAAGACTAGTTGGTTGATACAGAGAAAGCTGTTGACTAAGAACTACAGGAGAGCTAAAGTTCTCACCAATTTCAGATTGTTCGCTATAAACACTATGTAGACGCAACAGAAGCCCAGTTGTGTGATACAGAGGAAGCCGTTGACTAAGAACTTCATGGTGGAGGCGACTGGGCGCAGACGTGGCGGGCCGTGCGCGAACACCAGGTACACAGTGTCCGCGAAATTAGCAGACTTGTCCCTTTTTGTCTGTCGGTTCATCTCTTCTGAACAATTTAACTGCCATTGAGAAAAATACTTACATTAATATAAAAATTGTTTAAATATAGTAGAGTTTAATAACAATAATGTTTGTACTATATATAGCTTGAAAGTGAAAACCTACTGATTGCAACTTAATTTACATAAAATATTTAATACGAGTAAGGAAGCACCACAAGGCATCGCCTACAAACAAGTTACGTTTTTTTGGAAGAGGGAATTCTAGCTATATGCCATTTGTAATTATAAAAAAAAATATATAACTACTGTTTCGAGGGTTGGTTTTTCTTAACATGGTTGCGAAGGTGCCACTCCCACCCTCGAAACCGCAGCTGACTTTCACTAAGTTTTATAACACAACTTTCTTAATCATCTACTACCTGGTTATAATTGATAGGACTAGCGACATTATTACACTACAAGCCTATTGGCATGATTGATAACACTGGTTGTTAGCGGTATGATTAGGGGCTTTATTTATATGCCAGTTTTCGTTGTATGTAAGAAGTTTATTCTAATAATAGTAATTTACAGCTATATATTGTAATGAAGAACAGTATAAAAAATTAGTAATCAGAAGTACAATAGTAGAAAAAGTTATTTTTGTAGATAGTTTTTGCCGCGCAAACGCAACGCGCCACAGATTCAAAATTTACGGACGGCGCGCAGCCGCAGTAGGACGATGAGCGCATTATGGCAGTATGCGCGATGTTAATACTATAAGTATTAACACTGGTTATCAATTGTTGCAAGCAACAACTAATTATTTCATATATTGAGGTTAGACTTACCGTAGGGTAAGGTGGCACCATTATTTTACTATATCTCTGGTTTTGTTCCTTTACCATAAGGTGCTCAGTATAATAATATATATATTAGCACTAGTATATACAATATACTAGCTACCTGCCCCAGTATCGCAGGGTGTACATATACTATACAAACCTTCCTCTTGAATCACTATCTATATTGCTAAAAACTGCAATAAAATCCGTTGCGTAACTACGCAACTTTAACCTTAAAAAACTAATCGAACAGACAGTGGAAGCGACTTTATTTTATACTATGTAGAGATTCAAATATAATTAAAAGCATTTAATAATATTTTACCAGCATCCTAAAGTCCTCCCAACAATCAGTAACATTTGATGTTCAGGGAGTACACAGAAGAAGGAACTGTTGATAGTCAATCGCTTACCAATAAGTGCTGGGCATGTACACATATAATGCCCAGTAGGACGGTCACGATGGGTGCGAACAAGATACCTCCGTTCTTGAAGGCGTCACCCATCGCCAGCAGCCCGCTGCCGATGTTGCCGCGGAGTATATGGAGAAGGGTATCGGCATACCTTCAATATAAAAGTTAGCACTCAATATTCAGTTAGTATTTCAGCCACGATGTAAATTATTACTTTAAAGTCATATCCATTTATTCGTAGTACTATTTTAAACCTACTCTATAAATCAATTGAGTCAGTTCAGATGAATTGGCAATAAACTGAAATATTATACTCATTACATGCTTTTGGATCTTTCAGGCGCAAATCGACTTTCATACCGGATACAGGAAAGAAAATATATATATATAAATAAAACCGCGAGCGACGCCAGCTCACACCGCCCGCCTTTTTAAAATATTAAATTATCATTGTAAAATATATAAAAAATACATAAACATTTCCTTAGATTAATGAATTACGAGTATGTGGGATATAAAAATACAAATACAAAATAAAATGAATAGTGTAAAAAAATATTTAAAAGAAAGTGTATTGACATAAAATATACAAACGATCAATCACGAAGGAGTACCCCCAAAAAAAGTAAGTTTTCATCGTTTAGCATGCTGGTTTTCGCGTCCCTGATCGCGCGTGAAAGTATCGTTGATAAAAGACTTTTTTTTTTAATCAGAGTCAAGGTCAAGTCACAGTCGAGGTAGTTGATTTCGTTGCAACTGACTTCCACCCCATACAGACTAAAGATGTACACCGACAGCATGTACGTGTCTTAAACCCATTAATAGTTTCCTCCTCTATGGGGTTAGTACTAAATTGCTTTTGACGTTCCAGACATATTGTTGTTATAACGAGATTTCAACATATCCGGCACCATTCACGTGAGATAATTGAGTTCAAGTCTAATCAAATACATGAATAGTATTTCAATTTACCTCTAGTTGTATCTAAGAGGTATATTAAAATAGCAATGTACTTGGCTAAATTCATCATAGAACCTTCCTAGATAGATTTTGTAAAATGTCGTATGCATTATTGCATTGCTTTCTTCCATTTGTTGCTGCAGTAGTGTAAATGCCAGCTGCGTTAAACAGCTTTACTATAAGTTCGGAAAAACTCTATTCTATTAGTATCTATTTCATACTTAATTGATACACATTAGCTCACATCAGGACAAACGCATAATGTTAATAACATTATGTGTATGACATAATAGCTAATGTTATATGAGCTAATGTTGTGAGATAGGTAAATTATACAACTTATACTCATTGAAAATGCAACATCTTCAGCCATAATTTAAACCCTACATAAATATGTAACTTACACTGACGAATAAATGCTTTATAACTTAAGTATTTTAATTAATTCATCGTGAAATAGGTTTTCCCTGTGCAATATGTACGTATTTAGATTGATGGTTCTACCACATATTGTGGTTTACGATCAGTACCGTCACTGCAATTAAATACTTGACATAAAAAAGGAGGTAGTTACTGAATATAACGAGTGTTAACTCGTACAATAAGCCGTCCTGAGACAACTTTATACCTATTTAAACTGGCACTTAGATGACACTTAAATCCTACGCACTGTTTTACGTAGATTGTCATAAATGTTTTAATGCGTTCAACCCATTTTTATGTAATAAGTCATGCCTCATCGGGTGTTTGTATGCCATGTATATGGATTTATAAATGTTATAAATAAATTGTAACTTGACAAAATACAAAAGTAATTAAGTGGTTCTATAAAAAATAATAAATGGCTTTCGTTGAACTCTTAAAATACAATCCCATTTCAGTTGTAGCACTATCAATAAAAAAAATTGTTCAACTTGATATAATCACTTAGGACAACGCCTACCTAAAACTACTTAGTCGGAAAGTTACCAAACATACAAGTTTCTAGATCAACGTTTATGTATGTATAATAAAATGAACATGTCAAATAATTATTACAATAGTACATTTACGACTGTATGTATTTTGGTAAAGAAAACAGTGCTCTCATAACAGTTCTAACAGGTCTTAAAGTTTCTAGTGCAATTCTACACTGTATTTATTTAAACTATGCTCTGTTAAAACCACCTTAGTACCTATTAATTAATTGAGATAGATGACCTATCTCAATTAATTAATAGGTACTAAACACAGTAACAATTATGGTTTTTGAAATATTGTTCTTTTTCAACGTTATTTGATTTTTATCTAGATTTCGTTAATTGGCACTATAGAATAACATAAATAAGTTCCAAACTAATAAATATCCTTATAAGAAAAAAGAAAGAAGAACTCCTGTTAAAATACTTGTATAAGAAAAAAGGGGGCACTTAATAAAATATATCAGTTGCTAATAATATTTCGAAGGCGTCTAAGAAATTTATAGAGTATATTATGGAAGTTGACTAACTAGGTGGTAAATAATATTGCTGAAATGGAGCATAATTAACCAGAAAGGATCAATATCGTACCGATTTATATAAAATACTTATGGGAAAGATAAATACGTAAATTATGTTTCATAAGTGACATATTATAGAAAAACAGCACCTTTAAGAACTAATTGGAACTACCAGCGATGTCTGTTGTGGAAGGTTATAATTTGCGAGACTCACGATGTAGGATGAGTGATCTGGTAACCAGGCGCTGGTTCCGGCTCGTTACCATCCTCCAATTGATATTGCGACTTGTCCGCAGGCAGGATCTGCTCCCGAGACTTGAACATGCCGTACCCTTCCGAAACATTGCTGAAATTGAAAAAATATATTTCAATATCCACATCATAGAATTGAAATAATCTTTATTCTCAAATATAGTTAATATAAGCACTTTTGAATAGTCATAGTTTTTTATTCTACCACTCATTCAGAAACCAGACTCATCACAAGAACAATAAGTAATAAACTTGCGTATTGCTCTTTTATATAAATGTTGTTCAGCATTACATTTTTAAGATTCCGTGTACATTGTTACGTGTGTATTTTGTGTACAATAACAAAATAAATCAGTCGTAGCTATCGAAGCAGACCAGTCCCTACAAGCAGCACCTGTTCACCAGTCCCTACAAGTATGTACATACAACGTGTGAGGCTGTCATCTTTGCGCTCAGCCATGTTATAGAAACTTGATCTTCACGGTCTTTGTCATATCGCTAATAATGTTATTGAATATGAATATCATTCAACCTCACTTAATATAGATAAGTGTAATATGTAATCTTGTAACACAAATGAACTGTCGTTACATCTAAATGCATTGAAACGAGATTTATGTACCTATTTGGATTTTTTTAATGGATGAATGTGGAATGGTTTCGTACACGGGGGATATATTACATCGCTTTAATTTATGTTGGGCATCCATATATGTAACGTGTGCATGTATATATACCTAATCGATATATGGTACCTAATCGTTTTATCTGATAATTTGTCTCTTAGAACTGAAATGTCAACGCCCACCCGAGTATAGTTCCATGTCGCAGTAGCACACACTGTTAAGTGCTGATTACCACAGCGCATTAACGCAAAATATTGAGTAGACTATTATGTATTTTAAGTTATTATGTAAATAAGTTTTATATTACTTCGTATGTAATAAATAACTTACACAATATGTTATCAGAAAAGTTTAGAGCGGCTTGGCCTGGTGGTGACCACCCCGCCGAAATATAATGTTCGAATCCAGCCGAGGTTTAAATTATTGTGTGCCAATTTGCTCTCAGAATATTCCACCATACTCTTAAAATATGAATCATAGGTTATAATGTTAAAACTTGTATTGTATATATACATCAGACATCCAATGAAGACTACCGATTGTTTTCTATTTCTAAAATCTGTATACAATAATGCTACTGACTTATCTACTCATATCATCTGTTCTCACGCACCAACTGTATCTAATTACAGAACTCAAGCACTATCTCAATCTTGAAAGATTAGTAAAACAGAAACAAGTACCTCTTCACGTGAACGTAATACGCGATTTCGTTAGTATTGTTCAAATCTAACAGTTACAACATTACAGAATGTGCAGTTGCAGAAAATCTATAACTCTGGTAATAGGATACCATACCTACTCTGTTGTGTGCTATATTGCACATATTGAAGCGTCTACACATGATCCGAAAATCAGTGGTCTATATCGGATTGATTGAGCACAGCCTCTCGCGTGTTAGGACCGTGTATAGGCGCTTCTATAAAAGTTCTCAACCTAAGTTGCCTGAAAATTAAATTACACAAACCTGCCGTAAAAATACTCGCAGTGATAGGTATTTCGCATAGATGGACGATTGTAGTTTTTCCTTATAATTTAGAACCAGTTACCCAGATGTCAGTTATGGTAATTATTTCTAATTATCGTAACTAACCACATCTATATATAACTTATTAGGGACAATCATGTAAGAACTATATATACATATATATAGTTCTTACATGATTGGCCATGGAGGTTTTATATTCGTACTTAATCAATATACATATATTGATTAAGTACGAATATAAAACCTCCATGGCCATCTAAGTATGTTTTACTTTTTATTTACGTAATGATTCTAAATTCGAAATTTGAAAATTATTATAATAAAAAGATTGATACCATAACATGGCTTATTAATAATTCATTTTTTATTTTGTAAATTACTTAATATTAAACACTAGTGGATAAAAAGAACTGGTATTATTTTATTGGATCCGTTAAACATATTGGTCCTACGAGTAGGAGTATCGAGGACTGACGACAAAAGTAAACCTTTTTTGTAAAGAGTAAATAGCGACGCCATTGTAATTGTGCCGTAAAGATATCGGAACAGTATTAGAATTATTATATTATTGTTGTGAGTAATAAGTGCTGCTGAACTGTGAGGATATACTACGAGTAATCATCCGCACTCCCATAGGGAGGTGAAAGTTGGCGAACCCCTTTGCCCGGCATCAACCTCGGGGCCAACAAGCCCCGGATGGGTTGAATTAAGACTAATAAGGAGAGTAATAACATTTAAATAACTAAATCTAACTTAAGAAGTTGTGCCTGGGGACATTTTTTTTTTGTTTTGTGTGCTTTTTAATACTTACTTTTTGTTTATTGTATTTTTTGTCGTTTTGCTTTTTATTATTATTATTTTTAATATTGTTCCTCCAAGTATATCACTTACATAAATACTTAGGCTACTTGGTTTCCCTCTTGTAGTTTTTCCTTATAATTTAGAACCTTTTACCGAGAGATATTCAGAGATGTTCCTTGTACCAGTCAGTTATGATAATTGTTTTCAATTATAATAACTAACTACATCTATATATAACTTATTAGCGACAATCATTTGACATCTATATAGATAATTATGATGAAGACCTAAATGAATAGAGCATATACTCACACTATAAATTAGTTAAAAATAAGTTTTTAATTACACGGTACAAAGTTATGATATGTTAGTCCCCAAGAATGGATACATTAGATATAACAAAGTTAGGCTTACCACCTTAATTTAAAGAAAATTATAATTTTAGATACCTACCAAAATGTTATTCTTTTACAAATTTATTTTGCATTATTTGTTTTATTGTTTTCCAAGAGCTTTTAATATTCCTCTTTGCTGTGACAACTGTGAAGTGTGCCATTTATAATAGACTTTTTTTCAATTTCTTTTAAAATTTAGGGATTTCTGTGCAATGTAAAAGTACATGACAGTCCCATTGTACCCTAAAACTAATTACTCCATTACATCAACAGTGAACAAATTGCCTTAGCCACACCATCTGAACGATCGGCTAAAACACTTTGTATGGCTCCAATATCCATATTTATTATATGGTCTCACGTTATTCTATGTCGTAGACTATCGTTCCTGACACACTCCATCAGCAAATGATATACATCCTCTATTGTACCGCATTTAATTTCGCTCTGAAATTCTCAACGCGCGCCCGGTCACACTGTACCTGCACTGCATTGGTGTTCCGATTTACGATTAATATAAATCACGCGTTAAATTTGACAAAGCAATGATTATACATATTATTATTCTATATTATACATTACAGTTATCCAAATATACTATACATTATAGTCATTTACAAAATGAAACTAATAATTTGAAAATTCATAGCATTTGCTTAGTACTAGCATAAATCTAATCCCGTACATATAGGTACTCAGCAAGACGCTTATATATAACGCAAGCATATAAATAACAACGCGTGTGAATGATACTTTGAGTATAGTTATAGCAATTTAAGAAACAATAAACAAAAGTAAAATCATGTGTTAATTGTTGGTTAACAATTCTGGTTTATTCGCAAGCAAATATATACTTACCAAAGTAAGCATCTATAATAGTATTATTTAATAACTTATTGACATAACGTCGTGGTTTACTATTCCTACTTGACACTCAGAAGATAGTGAATTAAAATCTGTACCGCTCTCAAATAATCTATATATCATATTACTTTCTTTTCCAACTATCTCTTTGGTAATGGAAACACTGAGAATAGTTTCAAACACACTCAGAGAGCTTGGCGTTTCAAATATTATTTTCGCGAAGTGTCCCCGCCTCAGACTACGGTCATCTAGTAATATAACATATCAATCCATCTAATGAGAATGTGACGTCTGGTAGAATATTCAGACGCTGGTGAAACGACTCCAGAGTCGGGAGTTGATAGGTCGATGGCAGGGGAAGGAACACGTTCGTCAGTAGATACAATGAGAACATAGATTCGCTTTGCTCTGAATTTCATAAAATACATGTAACTTTTCGTATACATAGTTTTCTTCTGAAAATTTTAAATAAATAATTGTAAAATAATAAAACTAAAACACATAAATAAACAAACTAAAACAAAATATATAAATAGTGCCGATATTTAGAGGTTAGGTTACGCTGTAATGTTCTTATGTTTTCTGCACATAAGGCGTAAATCCATTTGATGCCAAGGCAGAGGGGCTCGCTCGAAACCTATCCCTGTAACCTCTTAGGGGGTTGCGAATGATCAGGTTCAGTCCAAGAATACAAAAATAAAATCATCAAAATTTACAGTTTTCTTCTGATATTTTTAATAAATCTGTGCCTTTGTGTATATATGTGTCTCACCGTATGCACAAGGACTTAATTATAGTCGCAGCAGATATTGTTGTTACTCTAGAGACCAATATGGAGAGGAACCTAAACTTGAGTAGCAAAAACAAAACAACTCTAAAGCCATTAAAAACCTACTGCGATATTCAAATGAGACGCTGTCAATTTTATTAAAAATGTAACGAAAATATATTATAACGATTTCTGATTGGTTTAGCAATTAGTCCGTACAATACTGTATTTGTAACAATCGCTGAAGTAATAATACTATAGTAAAAAGTAACGATACTTTTACAACTAAAAATAAAAAACAACGGTGAACTCGATCTTACTTCCAGCAGAAGTTTCAGTTCAAACTTACATATATCGAAAACTGTCGAATGTGGCTTGTATTACCAAATTAACAAATCCTAAACAGGATGGGTAACAGAACAGCGTTTACGTAACGGTGTTATATGAGAAATAACGAGGTTATATTTCCTACGGTTATAGTTAATGAAACAATAATTTAATTATATTATTTCTTATTGTACTTTAATAATCATAACTATTATATTTGAACAGCATAATTCACAGATATCATCGGAATAAGTTTCCTTACAATATGTTAACATTAGAGTTATACTTTGGAAATTATTATTCAAAAACAGGTTTACCTTATCAACTAATATACGTCACAATTGCAAATTTTGTAAAGATATAGGTATACAACGTACAATGCAATTAACTTTACAGAAACGAGTTCCTTGCATTATGGAATCAAGACAAGTCTACTATACTACTATAATATTTATCGAAACATTTTTTTTTATTCACGTCAATCTATATTGAAAATCTTTAAGGGTTTTAACTTTATTTGTAACTTTCTAACATGTTAAATCATTTTGCCAACAGTTTAATACGAATATCCTAAATTACACGACTAAAGATAATACTTGTAGACTATATAGTATGGCATATTCATACTTACTATCTACTATCCTGTAACACATTAGAACCACTGCACTAGAACACTATAGGTAGAACACAGATGCGGATCACCTTAAAACAGTTTGGTGATCGGCCTGAAGAACATATTTATTTGTCTGTTGATTTGTTTCTGCGTCCGGGGATGGGAGATATAGTCAGCCAACGCATTTCCAAAACCTGACGCTGCAGCTGACACAGCACCCTGGAAGGGGCGGTTGGGTGGCAGGTAAGGACGATTGTAAATCGGGCGTTGCGGAAAGCCCTGATTGAAACCACCAAAGTTACCGGGACCACCGAAGCCCCCGTGTCCACCAAGTCCACCGTGTCCACCGTGTCCACCGTGACCACCGTGCCCCCCGTGGCCTTGATTGCTTTGGCTCTGACTTTGGCTGACCTGTATGGGATATATAGGCAGCGGATGCGCAGGCGCGATAGGTCCAATAGGTGCGACTGGGGCGGGTGCGGCGACCGGCACCGCTGCTAAACCACACCCGAAGAAATAGTTCATGACAGGCGCCGACACATAAGTATAATCGTGAAGTCCGAAGAATTTCTCCCCGAATGTTCTTCCGTAACCGCAACTGCCACCGTTCTGCTGCTGTTTCTTACGCTTGCGTCGTCCCCGTCCGAGATCTTCGTTGTCTTCCACATTCAGATCTTTAGTGGCAGCTTGCTCACATGTCACGAGCGCAGCGCCACAGTACAACACCAGGAACAGGAACGTGGCGATTTTCTAAAAGTTAAATAAACTTGTTACTTCTGTTTCATTTGAATCTCTGTTTCGAACTATTTTGTACAAAATTCTTTATATTCTGTTTTTGGACGCAATATTGTAACGTTCTTTTAGTCTAGGTCATGGTGATAAAATGTATATATATATATATATATATATTGATCTCTAAGTTCTCTTCGTTGAAATAAATATTTAGAAGCGAATCGTCAGGGCCGCCGCAAGGTATAGCCAACGGTGTATGTTTATAATAATATATAGATAGTTCTTACCATTTTGGGAGTCGCGTCGGATAAGTCGGCTGGCGATGCTGCTTGTCTGAGCTCAACTGTAGGCCAGTTGAGATCTCAGCTTCGGGGATTCCGATGTTGAAAGTGAAAGTGTGTTACCGATCCTCCGTTAACAATAATAACAACGCAACTTTGTGACGAATAAGTATGGCTACTATTCACGAGCCGTTAATGCATGGGAGCAGCTATGTGAAGCAACACACAGTAGTGGCAGCGCTGGTAGCGTCTAGCTCACGGCGCAGGCCGATCTACATCGGCGCACCTTTTATTGATTACGTGCAAGTCTAGCCTAGGTAATACATATCCATCAAATAGTATTTACGATCTCAACAAGTTTACAGATAAATCCAATTTTGTAAAACAATTGGTTCTGATTGTTAAGGTGGGTGAATCATCCTGGCTAGGCAGGGCACGACGGCACCGCGCGGGCGTTGAGCCAAAATAACTTGTGGGACTTGTAACTCAAAACAATGAAATAAATAAAAAATAATTAAATTTTCCTGTTTTACAAAGTTGTATTTTTTTATGCAGGTTACTTATTATGTTATACTCTTTTCCGATTTCTTAATATTGGTTATTTGTTGATGGGGCGTGACGTTCTATAAGTTTTCCCTCCGATGGTCGCGGATTCGATTCCTTGCACGGTACAAACATTTTTTCATGAGTATGATTAATTGTATTATCTGGGTGTTTTCTGTTTAAATTATTTATGTACTTACAAAAAAAATATGTAAGTATATGTATTAGTTGTCTAGTACCCATAACACAAGCTCTGCTTAGCTTGGAACTAGATTTTGCTCTGTAAATTGGCCTGGGTTATTATAATTGTCGTCTCAAGTATTGCTTATGAATGAGCCTAGCTTGAACCTCGACTGATGGTTTGTCATCAGTCCAACCGTATGCTCATTACCATTATTATATAAAGTGACACTATAATGACGCTAGATGACTAGCCTACATGTTTAATAAATAATAATGCGGTTAAAAATCCTATTGTCAAGTAAAATAATATATAGTTGAATTCAATAACATTCTCTATTGTCATCGGGTGTATGTAATGTATTGTCTTTGCGACACGGCGTGGTGTTATTGTGGTATATGTGTCGAGTGAGATCGTCTATAGTGCTTGGGCAACGATCAGGCTTTTTTTTGGAAAAGCAAGTACCACACTTTCGTGTAAAAGGCGATTTTTATTGATGTTGCACAAGCATGCGCCTACGCATGCGTTCACCGTACATGAGTACATAATCTCACATTATGGCATCGCGGTCACCGCGCCGACGACCTTGACACCTGCGGTTCGACCGCCACGCGCCTTCCCAGGGTTACAATCCGCCATAGATACTTGGTCTCCAGCACGAGGCATGAGGTCATTGTCATTCCCGTACTATTTACAACATTATTTTGATGTAATTTTATTTAATAAATCAATTATTAATAATATAATTTATAATAATAATAATTCACACGCTATCTAGTTAAGTTATCTAAAGCTTCTGTTATGTATTCTCGTCGTCAATTAATATTTATGTTCAAAAATCACTGCAACTATATTAGTTAATATCAGTTTTACATTAAGTTTCGACAATCAGTGTCTTGTTTTTTTAGTAATAATGTATTATATATAAGTTTTTTTAATGACTGTATGTATCAGAATAAAGTGAAAGAAAAAATGCAGGCCATCTTTTGTAGTCTAGGAGGAATCCAAGCAAATTATTGAACTGTTACTTTATGTACTACCAAGGCGGAGTATCTGACGTGCTAGAAGTGCTTGTAAAGCAGCAATGTACATTAATACTTTCCTCGACGTACAATTAATAACACAGTTATATTTAATGATAATCAGTCTACAGTAAAACTTACTGCAAATCGTATGTTCCATGCTAGGACTAAGCATATAGATAGGCGTTGTCGTTCCTTGCAGGAGGCGGTACGCAATGGTCATATACATATGTAGAATTTGATTTCTTGCCAACATACCAACAGACCGCAGATATTTTAAATAAGCATTGTTATATATTTAAACATGAGAAATT
Organism: Achroia grisella; assembly: GCF_030625045.1. Taxonomy (NCBI): domain Eukaryota; kingdom Metazoa; phylum Arthropoda; class Insecta; order Lepidoptera; family Pyralidae; genus Achroia; species Achroia grisella. Next base: position 5,460,664 of record NW_026713051.1, read on the forward strand.
TATTAAAAACTTAGGGTTGTCTAATTAACAACATACATATTAGTTGTAATAAGATTATAGAGCGGTATTTATGTTTGTAATCTCAATAATAAGGTTGTATTCTCGACACATCATAAAAAATATTTGTTAAAAAGCTGAATCATCGTATTATATATTTGTGTATATATATATTTATTAATAATACATATTCTCGGATATTAAATTTCAGGTTTGTTACCTTAATTAATGATTTACTACGGAATACCAGAGTACTTTTTTAATATATTATTTAATTTAAATAAAATTTATTATTAATTATGTAACGTTGGTTATATAACCACTATACATGTAGATATATTTATTTTTTGCTGCTACCGTGATTATTACATTTTTAGTAAATTCCATAAATATTATTCCATAACTTCCGTTCCGTATAATTTCGTTCTAGTTTTCTTCTTTTATTTGTATGTCTATCTCTATTTCCAGATTTGTTCTTTTCGTTTCATATGTGTACAATTCCCAATTCCCTCGCACAGAAATAGTCAAAAGTGACATATAATTATACATAAATATTTCGCCGCCCTTCCGATGGTCGAGGGTTGGATTCCTCCCATGGCACAAACTGTTGTATTCATGAGTATGATTGTTTGTATCGGTCTGGGTTTTTTATATGTATACTAATATTTAATTAATATATATATATATAGTATTAACGAAAAAAAAATTATTTATTCAGTTATTTAGTACCCATAACACAAGCTCTAGATAGCTTAATTTGGGTCTAGACAGCACTGTGAATTGTCCTGAGATTGTTGTTGATTATTACATTATATATAATAATACAATATATATAACAGATATATTATAATACAATATTTATAAAAAGAACGATGGACAAACAAAATAAGTAATACAATGTAGATTTAAATTTGAAATATTTTTATTCGCCAACACTAGTTCGTCAACCGCTGCCGATTCCGTCCGTCACTTTGTGAATTCTATTTTACGTTTACACATACGCACCGCACGTAAACAATATGTGATAAGTAGTATTCGCATTATCAGGCCCAACGTCACTCCAGCTTAGAAAACTATTTAGTTATTATTTGTTTAGAACTTAACATAATATATCCAAGCAGCTGTAATCAGCGTGTTAACTTTTACATTTGGCTACCAAACATTGAGATTATATTTTTATAGGCTATGTAATTGAGTGAGGAAAAGAAACAGAAATCATAAAATGTCACTTCTTTATCTACTGAGAAATATTATCTAGATGAAGTTTGCAACGAGTTCTCAGTTTAACTAATATGAATATTGTTATTACTTGTTTTCTAAAGGTTACCATTTACAAATTGTTAAGAAACACTTAAGTTTAATTTCTACATTCTGTAAGCAAACATAAAAAAAAATTATTACAGAATAGAAAAACTAATAAAATAAAAATACAACAACCTACAGTAAGTTGAAAAATACTGTACGGTTACCATATTATTAGTAATATTATAAACTGGAATTATGTACATAATGATAAATGTCAAGTAAATGTGATCCAGATGAAGTTATGCGGCTTAGGTAGTTAACAATATCTATCTTATTATAAATTGTTTTATAACCAAATTTGATTAAAAGACTAGCCTTTAAACAACCGTACCGTTTGTTAAAAATTGCACCTTGGGTAAAGTTATTAATGTCAAGTGTACGCACAATCGTAATACCTACTTTTTCTAAGTAGGCATTACGATTAAAATTTTCTGTGACGTTAAAATACTTAAGTGCTATGTTGTCATCCAGCACTAGATAACAGTACCTAATCAAATGGTCACCAGATACACCTATTTACACATCTATCATCTAACATCTAACACTCGACTTGCATGTACTTATGTATAGATCTATGTGAATGATACAGTTATAGTAGTGTATATGGAGATTATACTTGAGACTGCGTGTTTATTACCCCTTTTTCAAAGAAAACGTGCTAGTATGAAAATTTTCTACATTAACTAATTAATGTCGATAAAATTTTGTCCTATAAGGAAACAAATATCGACGTTTCACATTAGTTAGGTTTTCTTTAAATATTATACCGACCCATAAAATCGATATTTTCATAAAAAAGCAACTATGTTTACCTTATCCTTTAGAACAATCCAGGAACGCATAAAAATAAAATAAATGTGTAAGACATTGGTATTATAATGAAAACATCCTTTACATTTACCGAGTAACCCGAGTAGAGCGGGACATAAATATTTACGGCAAAATTTTGATTTAAGGTATCGCTATCGCGCTTTGTAACCCAAGCGACAGAGGGAGACAAGGTCTCTGCGGTCTTTAAATATAGAACGAATACTGAACAAACAAAACTATGAAAGTATTTATTTATCATTATAGATATTTTCAAAAAGCATTGCAAATAATAAAAAGGATAAATAGTATATTCTTAGTACACATCATGCACATGCGAGTACTATAGGCACAGCGTTATCACGCCGCAGTGCAACGGTACCTATCTACCAATACTTGAAACATTCCATTACCTGCCATCTTGGCTGATTGAAAACACGCTTGGCGCTTTTGTCATATTGGTCTGCTTCTCGGACTTCATGTTGATATCTGCAAACAATAGAAAAAAAATATTCAAATATTTTAATACACGTAGGTTGCGTTTATTTTTTATCTGTAAAACATAGCTAAGAGCGATTATATAAATGCTTCTTTAATTTAGTATTCCATTGACCTGTAAAAGTACTAGTATCTAAATAAGAAAAATACCTTACTAATATATGCCTAATGTTATTTTTTACGATGCTCAAAACTTGTACTGATATAAATATTATGTATTAATTGCGATCGATTAATTCTAAATATACTGATTTGTGGTGAAGTCGTCGGTACATAGACTCCGTCTACATATGTCGAATACTATTAAAACAAATTCTTAAGTATATTATAAATAAATATTTTAAGCAATTGTTTCATATTTAAATAAAATTTCCTGCACAATAAATTAAATAACGCATTAATAATTATAATAACTGTGATTATTACCAATCCCAATATTTAGCCAACACAATTTATGGTATATTTTACTAAAAATCTGTGTTGTGTTCGGGCTGTTTACACAATCATTTAACTATATATATAAAATATATAAATCACTCAACACAAACAGTCGCTGTGGTTTACAGCGACTGTTTGTGTTGAGTGATTTATTAGCACTGTTATATGACAATGACAATATACGGCGAATACACAGGAACGCCTAGTAAGCTCATTACTTAATATTATATTGACTGCAGCTAGCTCGAAGATGCTGTCAAAACAAAAAAGTTAAAAAGGTATGAACCTTGTCAAATACGAAAAGGATGTAAAATTAAAAAATATGAATATTAAATTATGACTATTGTTGTACACAAAGAATGTTATAGATTTAAGAACATGCTAGTTAATACATAGTCCTTATGTAAAGTAATTTAATTAGAATGCTATCTAGAGTAAGTAATTTAATGAGAATGCTATCTAAGTGTTACAAGTAAAATATTATTTAGAAGTTTCTTACAGGCACCCGAGTAGTTGACGTAGCCTTATAGTTTTTCACAAGAATTTCTTTCACTCACAACACTAATGCACTCAGGTCCAAACGTGGGCCGAGTTGAACGCGCACATTTTAAATGTATATATATTATTATATATTTTATTAAGTCGAGACTTCTTGAATGATACTCAGGAAAATAACTTTCAATAAATTTATGTGTTCAATATAAAATATAATTAATACCGAATTCTGTCGAGAGCTGAAATTTGTCTCTGCATTTATGTTGATGCGAGTGTATCGCAAGTTGTCTCCTTTAATAATGCAACCTTGCTCTAGAGTGATAACACCTGCACCACGCAGGGATTAAAGCGTCATTCCATCTGGGCAGAAAAAGCGAGTTGCGCATTCTTGACAATATGTGTAAGACGCATCTCTGTTGGGTAATTTGATCATTGTGTATCGATATCGATGTGTGACAATTAGATAAGTTTCAATTATTTACATGAAAAATTATTTCGGCAACTTTCATACCATGATGTATTTTATTGTTGTTTATGTTTAATTGAATACAAATATTTAAGTTTTCATACATTCAAATATCTTTTTCGATATTTGGAGCTAGATAATCTGACGTGGGAATTACTGTAATGGCAGTTTGATCCGTTATTTTAGGTAGTGGCAGAATATAATATCTACTTCATATTGTATGTTACTTATAATATGCAATTTGATATCAAATATTACGTTATTTTATTAGTTACTCTCGTGTGTTCTTGTTTCCTTTACCTCAATGGGAACGAGATACTCAGGGATTTTGTTTTCCGTTTGATTACTGTCATTCATCATTCCATTCATTAATAAATTATTGGTATAGTAATATTTTTTTAATAGTCTGTTGATTTGTGAACTAAATGGTTTTTAGTTTTTAAGGTCCTACTTGAAATTCTTTGCAGGGCCAGTGGCCTTATCTAATAGTAATTTACTTGAGTGCAAGTTATCTTCCATCAGTTGTACTATATTCCCACTTTGATGTCCTGTCTTGGTCTATTTAATTTGTTAAGTGTTTGTAATGTATGTAGGCATTGTTCAGAACATCAATCATCGTTATCATCAATTTCCAAATATCTCTATGCATCTTCTCTGTAAATTGCTATCTGGTAACATAGTTGGTATCTCTATGGGTCTATCTCGGAGTGAGTGGATCTGATAATACTGGCCTACCCACTAAGAAGTGATCAGGGATTAAGTACTGTACATACCATAATATATGTCTATGTAATTTGTTTAGTTTGACCGCGCGGTATCCACACAGCGCATGTATCATCATAATAAAGAGAAGAAATAATTAGTCGTTAGAAGCGAATTCGTTGGAAATGAATTCTACTATATACAGATTTTTTTAAAATACATTTGTAATATATGTACATACAAAACACCCAGACAGATACAAATAATCACTAATACCAATCTTTGCACCTTGTGAGGAACCGAACCTGCGACCATCCGTTATGTAGAGTTGTAGAGCTAAACCGATATACCACTGAGGCCGACAATAATATCATTAGCAATTAGTAAATACTCAGAACGGAATGTACCTTTTATTTAATGAACAACATATATCATTATAAACCAATTGTAGTGATCATCCCCTATATCTACTCCTAAGTAGTAAGTAAGGTACTAATGGTATCGAGTTAAGGAACACCTCACCTTATGTAAGAAGGGTATTTAACTGCTGGCAGGTAAATTTTTGTTCCCCAAGTAATTTTTTCAGATGTTTTTTCTTGGTGCGGACGCTGGAAAACAGAAGACCCCAGCGGAAGGCAAATAAGGAGAATTGAAATACCATGTAACACTTAACTCTGAAAGTTCATCCATCAGCTCACATCTAACAAAATATCACTTTTCTGTATTCCTTTGTACTGTCAAAATTGATGCCATTGTCACTGTACATGCCTGTTGGTGTGGCGCGCCAGCACAGAAAAGTTTTAAGGTAGCAAGAAAAGTAGCAGTGCTCAAACCACACACTAACCAAGTGTACACCTATTGTTCTGCAGCATACAAATACAAATTATATTGCCCTTATAATGTAAAGTAATGTGGACTCTATTCTCCGCTATTAGCCTCTCATTTGAGCCTTTGTGCGTGTAGAGCCGATACTACTAAAGTAGCCAGCTCCTCCAAGAAGCGCAGAATATTGTAATTATATTGACCTTAATAGTATTCATTCCTCTACCTTTATTGCACTTTACCTCCAGCTGCTGACCTCCCTTTAAAATCTACATCTGAATATGTAAATGATTTGGACAAAGTTACTGGAGCGAAAGGTAATTCGACATAAGCTCTGCTTGTTCTACAGCAACGAAATGTTGCACATCGTTAATTTTACCTTTTACTATTCTGGTACCAGTAAGTATTAGCTTAGTACGTAAATGGGCTAATGTTGTCGAAACTCTGGCATGAATAGTTTTAATATAAGCTTTATATATTAAAAATCGGTTATGTGTTGGTATCTTAAATTAATAAAACCATCCGCCAATACTCAATAAACCACTGTGATAAAAAAATGGTGTAATACTTAAACAGTTACTTCTATCTTCACGTTACAACTTTTTTGTAAAAGTAAAATGTCGTCATATAGTTATTAAAATATTATGATTTTGTTTCAATTCATTTAAAGTTGAATGTTTGCTGCATGTAGGTTTCTTCTTAACGCACACATTCTTTAGGTAACGTAATAACCAATTTAATACTCGTACAACGCATGTGAATTTTTTTTTAAAGTTCCTCTTTATATATAAACTATGTTTGAATGGTGTATGTTTGCCTGTTTTTCTTCTCCCTCATATGTCTGTATCTTCTGCTTTTTGTTCTTTTAGCTAATATGGAGGACTCCCACCATAATTATGGAAAATTAGAAAGCATATAAACCTAGTGGCAGAGTCTGCTGCATTGTCCCTTCATTTTGTATGTTCCCAATAATTCAGAGACATAAATAATATTCACTATTTCTTGTACTCTATTTTCAATTAATATAAACATATTTCCACAGCAAGATATGCCTTGTATCCAACACAACGTGATTGTTTAGTCCGCCCATCTGCATATATTGATAATCTGTTGAGGTATTCTCTATATGCTTTTTCATAGGTCGGACCATAGAGCACTGAATAATTCCATTTCAGAAGCGATACCACTATTAAATGGGTTTTATTTTTATAGTTTTTACATTTACAATGAATTACGTATGGGTTTTCAACATATATATATATATATATATAGATCTTTTTTTTATAAGAAATTTCACTTCATACTTTCTATTTCGAATTTTAGCCTCATACGTATGTTATATTTTGATAAAGAGCTACACGAGACTTATATAACACTTATATTGTCAAACTATTTACCTGCCTAGTGTTTCTCTTGAAACTACACGCATGGGGTTTTTCAAGAAGGATAAGTTTAGGGTTCTGACATAGAGCCATTTCAGTGCCTATTTGAATGTAAAAGTTGTCTATTTTTAAGTATAATTAAACTTAAAACTAAAAAGTATTGAAAATGTTTTTTTTTCTTACTTGTAAAATGTAGGACTTCGATTGAGCACAGCAAGTTGATGTTAGAAGTTACATATTTATGATTTTTTCTTATAGTATATAGAACGAATGAACGGCTCACCTGATAGTAAGTGATTACTATCGAGCACCCGCAATACTAGGCGAATTGCAAATGCGTTGACGTGACTGTTTATCAATGAACTCTCTGTGATATGGCTAATTAGCCGAATGTTATGTTAATAAATATTAAATGCAGTGTGCAGCTAACCTGAACAGTTTGCATAATGTATATATACAGTACAATTAGTTACCGTATATATATATTATTCAAAATGTTCAGACTAGTTAGTGCGTTAAAAATAATATGTAATCAGGTATTTCTTAGTTTCCTACAGTAAGCGTCTCCATGCACAAATCGTCACCCTCAGATTAAGAAAATAGAGTATTGAGTCAACTGGATAATTCTCTTATTTGCCGGCATATCACCCAACAACATCATTTCTCTTAAAAATATATTAAATATCAAACATTTTTGTAGTAACAAAACGAGAATAAATGTTATTAAAATTTTAATTATATTTTTGTAAATTTAAACTTAATTAATTGCGAAATAAATTAAATGAAATATGCGAAAACGACATCCTGCTTTTATTGAAGCGTTTGAAAAACTCAAAAGTGCTATTTGTCACATATATAGGTAGAGACTTAAATTCTCATGTGAATTTTGAAGTAGTTCTACGTTTAGTCGTAAGTGCTTAAGTAATATTTTTTTATTATTATTGTATAAAACAGTGTTTAATTTTTTTATTAGCATTTATAAAAGTATTAAAAATAATTATGTAAAATAAGAGAAACAGTTTCGGAGCGGAATTCGAAATAACATTAGATTAAATTGCACTTATTACTTCTCACTGAAAAATTTCGATTAGTTAATTTTAGCAGTAAATTGTTATCTATAACAATCCAATTGAAGTAAATTGTAAAGATATGTAAATAATGGTTTTATTTCCACGTGCATTCGACCTCGAACCTGTCGCCTCTGTTAATCGTTGTAGCGGAACTAAGTCGCGCCACAGATACACAAATGGACGCCAGCGCACGTCTATGACAATTAGATTTTTTTGTATAACATCTCCATACATTTCTCTTTAAAAAACCGACCTCATTGTATTTTTATAACACATAGACAAGTAGACAAAATACTTTTTTATTTTCATAACGTACATATCCTACTTATTTATTGTTTAATAAAAACATCCAGAGTTCTTTATACTCGTAAGTATTTTTATTTTTTGTGTAATTTTAGTAAACTGCTCTATATTTGTGTACGGTGATTGTAGTATGCGCTTCGATAGCATTTGGTCCAATTCATAAATTTAGATAAAATTTAGATTCTATTATTATGGTGTAATATTGTTAAATGTATATATGTACCTACATATAGGTATTATTGGCGATGCAGAGAAAGTTATAAAAATGAGAGTTTGTTAAGAGAATTTTTGTTGCCACATCCAGTAACTGTGATAATTGTATTATACATGAAAACAACTGAAATCTGTGCGAATGATTAGACAACTTAATATTTACTTATGGTTTATATGAATGTGTGTGTAACGTAGATTAAATCTAAACTATGTATGAAATGTAACAACTATTATATTTTTCGAGCTGTTTCTTGTTTCAGACAAACACAATCTGACGTCACACCCACTTCAGTGTGCTAAGGTGTGAAACCTTAATCGTATGCTGTATCAGGGCAAGAGTACTGATGCAGTATATGCAGGCAACGACTATGACTTTCCATCTGGTTTCCGTCTTTTGCTAATAGTAATGGCAAATACCTTTTACAGTTATAATACAATTGAAAGATAAGTGTATTGAAGCAATTACAGAGCTTTATAACGTCCTCAATTTGCTGCTGTGTAATTTTGGATACCTGCAACCTGAGATTGTTCTATAATCTTAATTATTAATGGTATAGGTTATAGGCGTAAGAAGCAGTACTCTACGGAACTCTACTCTATTAGTGCGTAAATGTAACAAAATTAGAGGAAGTATCACACTGTATTATTTAATAAGATAAGAGCCTATACCATTTCTATTTGCATTATCTGAATATCAAATAAAACGAGCACGCGTAAGATAGGTACACTGTATCCAGATACATTTCCATTCAAACGGAAAGAATTCTTAAAACTGTACAAACATCTATCGGGCGAAACGTGTACTTACCGTACATATTATGCCTATCCTCAAATTAGTTTACGACAAACCTCTACCGACCAGCGGACCGTTCTCAAATATACTCTTATACTTAAGATCATTACAAGTAAATCTTGAGTCTCACTTGGCAGAAATTTACTACCACATATTCGTAACTTTTATAATCGGTGGATATAAAATAACAATATGAATTCTGTGTAGTGTTATGGTGTACTCACATTCTGGTAATGTTTCGTGCTCACTAAAGTAATCTCAGCTGAGGAAAAATGCACCAGTCAATCTGATGGTACAAATCAGGATTTATAGTCATTTGTATAAAAGAATAGTATCACATTCTTTATGTGAATTTTTATACGTGCATGTAGAGTGACCCTGATTTTTTTAGAATATTAATCATATTGTACTTTATATCTGGATTTGGAGATGATGTTCTAATAATCTTAAGATTCTTTGTAGGTACTAAAATATACGTTATTTTCGGAGGGATGTAGGGTTAGTCTTAATCTCAGCACGTATCGCCAAGAGAGGGAAAAAATGCTAAAAAACACACGTCCATAATGAACGCTACTTTATTCGAATTGAACAACGAGTGTCTTCATATTTTGCATTACTGTCTACAGAACAATGTTTATCCATACCATAATCATAATTAGCCATCTTATCTGCACTGAGAGGCATAATACAATATTATTTGTTATTAATATATAGATAACCGACTTTAATATGTATCTTATAAAAACCAATCCTCAGCCATTTTTGTACTACTTGCTGTATATTGTAACTCCTAGTTACAATAGAATATCTCTATAAGGCGATATAACTGTACATGTACATTGGTTTATAATATCAATACGTACACATACATTGATGTCTGTGTACCGCCTGTGACTACCGGCACTTGCTATGTCCAATGTTGTCCTCTGAAGCACGAACGTATGATAATTAAATAAACACATAAATATTCATGTGAATAAGAAACAGTTAAATATTCTCAGTATACCAAAATAAAAATTAGTCATTGAGTTATTATTAAATTTTCGAGTTTTATTCACATTTTTTATATTTTTAACAGGGTCTTAACGTTGATACCTTTATTTAGCATAACTATATATTATAGATACGGAACGCGTTGCCAATCCGAGGACTACATTGTCGCTGGTGGGTGAAAGGGGTTGTTAGTAATGGGTTCACCCAGCAGGAGGCAGCAGCGCAACTCTAGTAAAATATAATTATAAATATGTAGGAAATAGCAAGCAGTATACTGCAGTTACCAGCATAATTAAATACCAGATTCGCCAATAGCAACTCGCGTAAAGAAGCGTTGCAAAAACGTAACGATAAGGAAACTGTAGCGTTAAGAGCATATAGTGTATCCGCGACGAGTCCTTGATGGGCGCACCAAGAAATGTTGTACTATGAAATAAATATACCTGCGATATTATAAATAATTTTTAATTCTAATTGGTTATAAACGATAGTTTTGCGATCTAGTAAGGACCGACAACACAGCTGCAAGCTAAGTTGTAGGTATATTTCGCAATTGCAAATATGAAATGAGATTATTCAGTTTTATAAAACGCTATAACAGAATTGTAGGCAGTAAGGTATATAGTATAGTACAGATAGTATATATAAGTATTTTGTTTTACATTTGGATTAGAAAATATATAATAAAATTTAATTAATAAATTTATCCACTTTCTCAACAGTTTCTCGATGGGAATTTTTAACTCCAATGAGAATTGTCTTACATAATTGAACCTTTGAATAACTATCAACAAATGTCAAAGTGATCTTATTAGTTCAGTTAACTGAACAAGTGCGTAAGTAAATATATTTAATAATTACGATTAATTTATTAATATAAATAATAACTTACTTGTACAATTAATTAACAATTGATAGATATAAAACTTTGAGGCCCATCAAGCTGATAAGATTTCAATAACATGAAATCATTATAAATTCTAAATAAGTATTACGTAAAATAAACGTGTTGCACAGACCACATGTACATAATGACATACCTACTCGCGACAACAATAGACTAGAACAAGACTCACTTACTGGTTTGTGATTCGCGGCTTCATATTTAGATGCCTATGCCTTTATGGCGGGAACCAGTCCTGTTGTGAATATACATTGGCATTTTAGAAAATTACGCGAAGAACAGTGTTCACAAATGTATATATTACACTGGGATTATAATAAATATGTTTTAATATATTAGTATTTAAATATAAGAAGTTATTGAAATTTTTATATATCATCAAATTCAACATGATGGGATAATCAAATTGTTGGTTTGGTTGGTTTAACCTCAAATAGACAATATAAAAATATATAAACACAGTCCTGAACTCCCAAGTCTAATTTACGAAAGTCATTTATAATAAAATATTAATAATTCCTTGAATTCCTAGAATTTTATATTGAATTACATATGTACATATTTAGGTACCGCAATAATAGATATTTGTAGTAAAAGTTACCAAAAGTTTACCAAACTTCGGTAGAGTTGTCGGTACAGGTACGGTCAAGCCGGCACGATCACTCGCCGATCTCGTGAATAAACGTGCTTGTCATAGAGGTAAACAACAGTAGGTATGTTCATTTTATTTATTCAGTCATCACTCAAAACTTCATAAGGAAAAATATTTATTTAAACAAGTATTTTGCGGGTAAAACACATCCGCACGCAGCGCCGGCGACGCTTTCGTCTTTAAAAGGTCAAATCAATTTATATCACTTCGTTTGATAAGATTTCTTCTGTCCCATTTTTTTTATTATTTAAAGTAAATATATATATATTTATATTTAGGCCACATCTTTTATAACTATTCCTGCAGCGTACACGGAATAATATTGTCCTATTTACTTTTTGACTCTCTAAATAGTAAAATTACTGAATTGTATGTAGTTAGTATATTAGTCCGTATAGTCACACCCATGTAAAGTGTACCTCTTCCCAAATATAAATATTCTTAAATACAAGTGTGACTACTTTTCGTCTGGTACATACAATGACGAAATTAATATTACTAGTGTATTATTTCAGTATTCCGTGGTCGCCACCATTCGAGCAATAAATGTCGTCAAATAGTATAAAACATAGCAAAAAAAAGCAACAATAAATCCACTGGGTACTCGTATAATAATTTTAAATGACATCAATACTATATTATGGCATAAATTTAAATTTGAAATTCTATTAGGTATCTACTTGCAAATGCAAAGCATATCTTTCAAATCTACATGAACCAGCTACAAGCTATGATAGCCATTACGATATATGAAAGCATTCAACATTGTCTACTTACTGTACATTAAAATTTGTGATTATTACTCAGTTTTCAACCACGACTATATTGGCTTGACAGATTTGCATAGCAGCTTTCGTCTTAGTTTACTTGAAATTTGAAACAAAAAACCAGAACTAACATACACGTAATCATATTTATGAATACTTATTATATTAACATAAGTTAAGTTAGGTATATAACCTCGATGTGGCTGACGAATTGTTTTGTGAGTAGTATACTACTATAGACTACAAAATAAAGACATAGTCCCCCAATTTTAGTTAAGGGTTGTTATTCTTTCTAAGGATTAATTATGTAGACTAATAGCCCTATTGCTAGCAATGTACCATGTCAGCTTTATCTCCACGCGGTACCCCTGGAAACCACCGGTACTCCGATGATCTTCCACTGGTGTTCCGCCAGCATATACTGCTAGCGCAGGCGGGATTAACATTCTATTATCTTCCATTAAAAAATACAACAAATGTATCTTAGATACAGTACCAAAGTAAAATCTATGATCTCAGATCTGTACTAAGGTTGGAACTTTCAATGTCTTCCGTCCGCGTATGTGAGTGGAATAATTATAACATATAATTATATATTATAATGTACGCCGCGGTGGCATCTGCCACTCTAATTTTCCTGTTGATGTGAAGTCTACTTATAACGTGATAGATAATCAAATCTATCGATACTCTAGTTCTTTAAACGGAACTATTTGAGAACCTGATTGATCTGAAATTTCATAGTAAGGACGCATGATATTGCCTAGAACGACTAATAAAGGAAAAAACTTTTAATCCTGCTTAAATTTTGCAAATTTAGTAATATAAACGATTATTTATTATTATCGAAATAATAATTAGTTGTAATCAAAGTCTGTGATGGTACTGAAATATAAATCAAATTAAACGTCACGCCTAATTGTGAAAATATGAAATGACCACAAGGTCATTTCATATTTTCATCGTAAATAATTTCATTTATCACTTATATATGTTGAGAGAAACAATAAACTATACAATAATACTATTATAAACATAACAAAATGTGTTCTAAAAGTAAACCTCTATAAAACGGTCGACAACATTGGGTTGTAATCGTTTATAGGTCTATTCTTGTGTTCTTATGTTCTTCAATTACCTAATGCAGTTAGTACTTATTTACGATGTAATAAATTCAATAAGATCATAAATTTATTACAATGTCTATCAGTACTGGCGCAGATAATAACAAGACAATTCAATAGTTTTCGTGAAACATACAAACTACTTATATAAATAAAATAGCAGGAAGCTACAATGTCATTTTCCGGATCATAAGTGTTGAATATAAACTAGTGGTTGCCCCGTAGTCGAATCTCAACCATATTTCATTTAAATTAAGAATAAGATTAAAAAATAACATTATTAAGGTTCCATTGTCAAAGACTATGCGTGTGTGTCAAATACATGATATTGTGTGTAATAAGTTTTTATTTAAAATGTATCATTTTTAAAAAAATATTAGAATTCTGTATCTAATATTTCTTTTTACTTCTTCTCTATATAAACTATAAGTGTGCGTAATTTCATACAGCTCCGTTAGCGCAATAATCGCAAAAGAGGACACAAAGTCTTTGTTTTATTTATAAAAATAGTAATCTATACAGAGTAGTGCGATGGGGAACTGGGTGACCCGTAACACAGGTTTTATCCAAAACTCATCCGGCAGCTGTCTTAAAACAGGTCCCAAAGTTTCCAGCGTATGTAAAATATTACTAATTTCAATATCTCTGAACTGAATTCATTTTAATAAATACAAAAACCATATAAATTGCACTATTATTTATTTGAATTTTACTAATATTATAAACTCGAAAGTTTGTTTAGTGAGGGACAAAACTCTACAATTAGTGATACTAAATCACGTTATGTTTTGCCGTATTATTCAATGTGTCATAGCATAGCACACACAGACAGGTCATCAACTCCCCCCACATGGGGTGAAGGTAGGAGCCTGGAGCCTATCTGTTTGCCCCGTCATCTACTCTAGGAACGAAACCCCCGGGATTAGAGCCATTTAATGAGCAAATAATTAGAACAACTTAATGATAAAGTCTACAATTAACAATTAAATATAATAATAATTTACAAATTATTATTATATTTATCCTAACTTAAGAGCTAATCCCATACCGGGGGATATTTTTAAAAGCAGCATATTACAATACACTACCTACTATGGCATATCTACCGGAGATGTAGGCACGGTGGTACAAGAGATCTCTACGTTTAGATAGATGAACCGAATGAGTAAACTTTCAGTGCAACATTTAGGTGAGTTGATTCACACGGAATGTGTAAACGACATGTAATTACACGTCGTCAACATATTCTGTTTGAATGTGAATTGACGTGCAATCCATGAGGAATAATGTTTCCAACAAACTCTCTGCAATCATAATCACTACTACCAAGTCACCTGAATGTTGCACTGAAAGTTTATTCATTCGGTGTATTTAATTTAGTACACGAATAATTTTACCTATATTTATTCATAATGCTGAAATTTGTTTATTATAATATAACATTACATATTTTAAATAGATTGAATTACCTAAAATACGAACGCATATTATAGGGGCACACTATATTTTTATATTTTGCTTTGATACCTACGAATCAATCAATCGAAATAATTAAAATTTAAGTATCTGTTTGTAATTTCAAATTAATGTAATTTCATTAAATGCAAATGAAAGTACATACCTAGTAGTAACAGTAATTACATCAAAAAATCAATTTAATGAAATTGATTCATTCTTATATGAAACGGTTGGACCAATTTTGGTGTGACTTTTACTTGCACACTTTTATTTATTTTAATAAACAAAAGTTAAATTCTACTCGGAAGAAGACGCGGGTAACAATTAGTAGTATAAAATGATAAAATCAACAGCAAATCACAAGATATACTAGTTTTAACTTTAATCTGTAGCCGCTAAAAAGTGAAAGGGTGCCCTGGTAGTTAAGACAAGTGTATGTTAATCTGCCGCTACCAATACGAACAACTGCACAGGAATTTGTAAATGCCTGTATTTTGTTTCGTCATTAAGTTATTAAATGATATAACCAAGCATTTAGCATTTTTGGTTAGCTAAGATAAAATAAATGTACAATATTCTACGTTTTCAATTGGCCTTCCGAAATAGCTGACGTACTGAAAAATAGAGACAGAGCGGCCTACGAGATAAACACTATATACACAAGCCTATATATTGCGTCAATACGCGCACTCCAACACTACGGTATGGATTGTTTACCGTGAAATTTCTTATCACTCAAAATCATATTTTGTTGTCATGGTAAACTCTAAAAACCTGTTTTTTCATTATTGTTGTGATAATTGCAAGATACACTGAAATATAATGATAATATGTCAACATAATTTACATAGCGCCATCTCGTTCCAAACTAACCAGAACTTGTGTTATAGGATATATACTGATATTATTTACGTTTTTTTTAATTCTTTTCAAAAGAGGAACGCTGTCATTATCTTCAGAACCTTGCGTAAAGAAATAATATTTGTACTAAATTAAAAATTAATATTATTTTAAAAACATACAAAATTGTACTGCTTCAAACAATACTCATTTATACAAATCTTTCTACAGTGTGAGGAACTGACCCCGCGACTATCGGAGGTAAAGTGGTGTACTAAATGACGTTGTCTGTATTGTCCAGGATTATTATTAAACTATGGTATCAGCTTGATCCATCTCTCTACATACTGAACTCTTTTTCAAGTTTGCTGTAAATCTCAAGTAAAATCGAAACATAATCTCAGCGGGGATGAATCTCATCGGTCGTTACGTACTCGTAAGTATCTACTCATTGTACTCGATTATCTCATTTATCTCAAACGATTTTGTGTCATTGACACCTTTTTCAATAAGTATACTTATTGGTTTACTCAACGAAGACCTTCGTATAACAAACAGTACCCTAATCTAACCATATATTGATTTCGATCTATGCGATAAATAATTCCGATGCGATAAAATTATCTCGTCTGTTTCTTGAATGGGAGATATTCAAGATTAATAATAAAAATCAACACGATATGATGTAACATTCAAATCAATACAGGATTAGATTAGAAACTAGGGACTGTCGCAGCATTTGAGGCGGAAAATTTGCGAGAATCAAACGATACGAATGTGACGCATGTAACAGCAACGGCAAATCGTCATCGCTAGGTATCTGTACCTAATCTCATCTCCATATACAGTCTTGCAAAATCTAGTCCCTCTGGCCACAGATGAGTCTTGGGTAGATGCAAAGGTTAATTTAATAAAGCAGGCATTAGCAGCGAAGCTTATATGTATGCCCTACGAAACATCGAGTTTAATGAAGTTTATCATTAGAGAGTTCTAGAGACATTATCGTTTAGCATTTAGTTGTTATCGTTGCAGCCATATCGTCAAAAAGAGTGTTTATGATTGTATTGACTATGGTGGCGATGATTGATAACATGGACTCACCGACTGCCTAGGTAGTCTAGCGGTTAGCACAGCAAAAGCTTAAGAATTTATAAATAAAAATAAAAAAATATTTGTGAGCCGTTTCATCACACTATATCCATCTGTATACATACATTTATTTTCATTACATTGCATTTATTAAACATTAAGATTATTTTAAATGCAGTTTGTTCTACAACATGCAAATAATAATGCAAATTATTATTCTATTGAAGTTGGTACTTGCTTCAGAACTTAATATACGAATTATGCTATTGATGACATCTTTGGTGGTCGAGCGGTTTAGTAAACTGCTTTAGTTTCGTTGGTCGCAGGTTAGATTTCTAGCATGGTACAAACATTTATACTCATTATTTGTTTGTTCTCAATCAGTCAGTCTGGGTCTTTTATATTTATATTATGCATATATTTACAAAAAATATATATATCTAAGTATATGGGTCGTATTAGTTCTATATCAGTGTCACCCATAACACAGCTCTGTTTGGCTTGAGACTAGATGGCGGTGTGTGAATTGTCCAAGGATATTAGTATAATCAACTCGTACTATACGTGTTTGGTGAGAGACGTCGCGAGTCATTGCTAGTGATGAACACTACAGGTACACAAGTCAATTATCATAAGCATTGAGTACATTAGTGGTCATGGAAAAACACGTGTAATGTTGACATTTGTGGTGGCAAACTCCAGTTTATTATTCACACACGCACTCGAAATACAGTAAAAAACAAATAATGACACAGGCTGTAAGATTTTCAATACAATTCATGAAATGTCTCATAAAAACATACCTACTTCATGTCAAGCACAAAATCCGTAACACTGCGCAAACAAATGCAAGACTGAGATCGTTGGCAATGTGTATAACATAATTTAAATTCATTCTACGTTTACCCATTATTGTGTCTAAACATACCAGGAAATTATCTTTACTTATGGTCATTAGGCACTAGAAAAAAATATTTAAGTCTATACCTATATTTATAACATCTCAGAAGAATTTACACAGCGCCACCTAGTCCCAAACTAAGCAGAACTTGTGTTATAAGACAACTTACCTAAATACAGAGAGATTTTTATTGTTAATACCCACATAATATACTTAACCCAGACCAATACAAACACTCATACTCATGAATACCTACAAATGTTTGTACCGTACCTATATTTTAAAATTACATATTTGAATGTATAGTCAAGTTTCATCGCGGATCTTCTTAATCAAACTTCGTAATCTCTAGTACAAATAGATATAAAAAATATTATTCGTATAGATCTAAAACAAATAAGTATATTATTATACCAGGGAAGTAATGATGTAATAATACATGAGAATTTAACTTGTATACTGCATATTGAATGAGTATAATACATGTGATCTCCACCACATTCCACCGTTATCGCTCGCATTGCTACAAGTCGCGTATTGAACAATTGGTTTCGCAATCAAACCCTCACTCGATTAATTATTAAAAACATAGCCTTTCTGTCGCTACCATACACAATAGCATACTAGTGGAGACTTGAGATGGGAAGCAATACTTTTAAGTATCACCATATTATGTTATCTGTGGTATCACCAACACCATATTTTTGACAACTATATGCATAAATACGTAATCAATTTAAAATTTTTGAAATATAGATTGTATATAGCGAAATATTGCATTACTTCAAAAGCAGTGTTCAAAATCTGATAGAAATAGAATTACGTACAATTTAAAAAATATCACGTAGAATTATTTTATTAATTCCAATAAAGACGTCACTAAAAAAAAAGAAAGTTACAAAATATTTTATACTTTTCATATTTAAATGAAAGATAAAAGGTAGGCGGTGATAGATATTTTTATATTTTTAACGAACGTTTTTGAGATATATACTATTTTCATTGTATTTCGTATTCGTTTATAATGAATATACACAATTATTATAATTAATTATATTAGCCCCGCCGCTGTACGATTAATAAGCATAATAGGGCAGATTTGATACTTGCGATAATATACTCCGCGAGTTTTTCTTCACATTTTTAATAAAATATATATTGTATTATTTATTTTATAAAGTAAATTTTAATAAATATTTCTTTAGTTTTTGTATGGTTTTAGTGAGAGGCACGCCTGCACCACACTCTAATGAGCGGAACCAGTGTGTATGGGTATGTATGTATAATACATTGCATAGAAATTACGTACAGCATTGATCTCATTCTAACCCTATTCAACAAGTCATTGAATATTGACAATGAACAATAACTGGTGATGTTATTTATATTGAAAACTAACAAAACATCAAGTAGAAATAAGTATGAAAATAATAACATTGGCGAAAACAAAAGTACGTACCAAATCATTTGATAACATATAACAAGTATACATAGTTCAGTAATATTTATATTATTTTTCATACCTAATCTGATTTTCCCAAATGTATACATTTGTACACTGCAACAGCTGTAAAAATATATGCATAAATAATACTGTCTCACCTTATAATAGCTTCGATTGAAACACAGTTAGCTTTGTTAACTGT
Source organism: Achroia grisella (assembly GCF_030625045.1). NCBI lineage: Eukaryota > Metazoa > Arthropoda > Insecta > Lepidoptera > Pyralidae > Achroia > Achroia grisella. Next base: position 5,480,329 of record NW_026713051.1, read on the forward strand.
TTTTCAGCTGAAAAGCGTTGGCATTGAAATTACAGGGTCTTCCGTAACTACAGGTTAATGTGATGACGTGATAATGTGATACTGTAGGTATGATAAGAAAACCTACATTATCCTTTCCAGTTACGTCTATAAAAAATCGACACTAACAACTTCAAAACTAGTGCATATATTCTAAAACAGATGAATTAATTAACGAGTAAAGTTTGCTAACTTTATTAACGTGTGAGGCATGGTTTACAACTGCTAATTGGATTTTTGACAATACATCAACATCCAACCGAGATTTCTGACAAGCAGAAAATTTTATAATGATGTATATATAGTAAAATATATACGCCATAAGTAAAGCCAAAATTTTCATATACTTATTTTCTAATGCATTGTTACTCTACAGTACTATGCCCCTTAACCTATATTTTTTGCCTTAGCTCAGCATCAACGAAAATACATTTTACAAAGCATACTGCATAGCACCTGAAATAGAGAGATAGAGGTACTACGACGTACGACTACTTTTATAAAAGTATAACAATGATTAAACACAGTTTTTTTTAATATTGACTAGATTCGAACTGTATTGTATATCTCTCTTTGTAAGTGGGTAACTAGAGTTCTTCTTTTAATCTATTTAAGAATAGTAATATCTATATCTTCTAACAGTACATTATAGATGGTTGTGGTAGAAGATAAGTGACAAAGAGCTAGAAGATAATCTATCCATAATTATTGTTCCTGTCTCAGTGTCCGTGAGCTGATTTATTTATATATTTGTACCACAAATCAAGAATCTGACCTTCTGCAGGTACCACTCATTTCACCTTGAACCCATGAACAAATCTATAGATTATTTCTAGTCATGGTCAATTTTCAGCAAATACAGCAGACCTTGCGTTGTAAGTGGAGGCACAGAATAAATAAATAAATATACACTCATGGACATACTCCACAGCGCCGTCCAGTCTGAAACTTGTATATTTTGACAGCATCAGTGGTCTAACAGCATAAATATACCGCCTAACTTCCGGTGGTCGCGCGTTTAATTCCTCCTACGATGGAAACATTCGTATTCGTCAATATGATATAATTGGTAACATGTATTTATTTTATGTAAAAAAATATATGTTTGAAAGTTTCTATCATTTGTTCAGTAACGTAGATGACGCTGTCTACTTAATGCAATATATGTATAACAATTTACAAACTGATGTAGAATAAGATTGCTATAAATACATGATACACAGAAATCAATGCAAATAGACATATCCATCCTATATAACTTTATGTATGTATGTAACGTATGTTGTATTGTGCATCGAACCTGCGTCTATAGGTAGGAGCAACGTGGTAACTAGTGACACTATCGAGATTTCACATTACTTACGTCATATTAAACGTCAGATGTCTATTGTATATGATAAATGGACAACATCTTTCAACATTCAGTTGACTGCGCTCCTTCAATCTAAGGTATATCGATTACTTTCGACATATTGAAAAAAATATGCCTTCTTCAACAAAAAGGTCTCTCTGATGTTGCAATGGATTCCATCGTATACCAGAATTAGTGGTAACGAGAACGCAGACGTATTAGCTAAACTGTTACTGAAGGCTCCGAAATAATTTTTATAACGTCTCACCTAATGGTTAGTGATTACCGCTGCCCATGAGCAGCCGCAACACCATTCGAATTACAAGTGCGTTGCTAACTTTCTAAGAAGGAATAAGCTATTTTCTAGTAGGTATCAATTTTGTATCAATTCGGAAATACCATTGTTGAAAGGTGATTCTGTTTTACAAAACAATATTATGCAACCTTAGGTCATACAATTTTGGTAAAATTTCATAGACTACAGGAACCTGGTATAGAACATAGTCTATTCTCGAAGTTAGTCTCTTCGTATGCCATGGTTCACGTGTTGTAATACAAGCAATTCTAGATCACAGAATACGTTCTAGACATATTCTTTCGGGACTGTTCGGGTGTCTTATTGACGATGTTCATCTGGCACTGAGAGAATGCGTCAGGGACCCTCGTATGAAGCAAGGTTGATATAATAATATAATTAGTTGTAGGTATTAATACTGTTTTAAATTGTCTAGTTTCTTTTTTTATCAAATATGCATTTTATATCAAAAATGGACAAATGCCCCTAAATTAATAAAGAAAAGATACATCGTGCATTTCTTATTTATTAATGTAAATACACATATTATAGTCTAAATACCTTAACGATTGGATGAAAGTGTATACTTACATGTCATATTTACTTTTCGAGACTACTTAAATCAGTGTTGCCAGTGGAAAATTTTACTACAATTAATCGGCTATTTATTTTTATAATAAATAGCTGATTAATTGTAGTAAAACTTTAAATATAATTAAATAAAAAAATCTCTTATAGATTTTTCAAAAACCAATAATTTCATTTTATGATGTGGTACTAATGTTTAAATTTTTAGTCAAGGCAGTAAATATCTGAACTGAGACTTCGACGATGGATTTGACGTATTATTGATAATTAATACATTTGGCGGTCTCGGTGGTCTAGCGGTTTAGCACACCGCCTTACTTCCGATGGTCGCGGATTCGATTCCTCGCACGGCACAAACACATTTCCACAACACGTGTTTGTACAACGTTTGTGTTGTGGAAATCAACTCCGCAGCCATCGGAAATCTTGGTTAGTTAGCTTACTACGTTGATAGTTTATATTGACTGTGTTTTGCCTTGTTTCCAAAGATCGCGGGTTCGATGCCTCACACGGTAAAAACATTTGGGTATTTTCTAAGTATACAGCGTATGTGGATAAAAAATATGTAACTAAGAATTTCTATTAGGTACTCACTTAATAGAAATTATTAGTTACAGGTAGAGTAAATAACACTTAGCTCAGCTTGGTATTAGAAGGCGCTGGCCGTTGCGTGAATTATCCTGAGATATTATTATCTGATGATACTAAAAGCTATGGTTAGTTACGGAGGGTCCACGAATACATTGCAGTATTTCGTGGATGCAGTAAGGAATATTTAAATTTATATTTGCATATGGTACTGTTAAACAGCGGAACTGATCGAGTCCACACGGAAGTTGACCAAAAAATTCAAGAAAACCAGTTGTATGCAGCCAACTGTAGGCACCGTCATACATTAAAATACGACATATACCTAATATACCGTCACCGTACACCTGGCCTTGTCTTTACACATAAAACGGCTTTTGTAAGTTTAAAGTAAATACATAAATTTATCATATATTTATTTTGCAAATACAACAAGTACATATTGTTATAAATATTGCGCTAACATTATAAATAATGAAACAGATCAGATATAGACAATATTAAAGAAGTATTTTGATCTCATTATATTTATATTTACTTGTGGTCGCCCAATGGTCGAATAAGCATTATTAATGTTCTATTGTCAGACTATAATTCTAAATGCGTGTGTAGTATATATATATATTAGTGTGTGTAATGCTTATTTATAGATTTTTTATGGTTATATTGTACTTATAAATTATGTAGAGAATATTTTTTTTTAATTATAAAAAAAATATTCTCTACATAAACTATAAGTATAACTGTAGTGGACACATTGACCATTAAATTGAATAATTGTATATGTGTATAATTTCTAAGAGGGCCCACAGCGAAGTAGTCAAAAAGTGATATATGAAAAAAGATACCAAAATAATACAATATTTATAAAAAGCATAAATGTGCGAAATGCTATACTCCTCCGTCCGCTCAATTTTGTAAAGAGGATAACAAAGTATTTACTTGTCGTATTAATATAGATGCCTAGATATATTAAAATGTTAAAAGTCTCCGCTTGGGAGGCTTCGGTTCATGTGATTCTGTGTGTGATATGACGATTTTACTCAACAACTGCATGTTATTAACTTGATAGGTATTCGGTACAGTGGTGTAACTTGTTTTCTCGTATCTTTTTAGGGTTGTTACGTATTGAAATTGATGTTTTAAGGAAATATAGATGTAGATTTATGTGTATTATAATATCACTATATTGATATTGCCTACGGGGATCGTGAGACATGGCGCCAGTGTAGAATGGCGTTAATTGACCCATTGCGGACAATTCATCTAAGAATAAGAGACGATGGTTATTCGAGAAGTTTACGAAACTAGTCTACAAGTACTACTTCCAGAAATACTACCTGACTACCTAGTCAGGTAGACCAAAGAGTCAGTCAAGAGATTATTAGTAATGGGACCTTATATTGCATTACTAATATGAAATTGTTTGTGGATGATGGCGGCAAGGAGTTCGCGTCGACGGTGATGGTTTCGAGTAACAAAGTCAGGTTATAAGGGATAAAAGGATGATAATAAAATCAAATAATTTAGGATATAATCTAGAATCTAGAGTATTAGGGACATGTGGGAGTTCGGTATAAAATTAATGTTTGATTTTTTTAAATTCTCCTGTCACATGAAATGTAGGTATACGCAAGCATCTATTTTGTGATATCTATCCATCCTACTATATAAATTATAAGGGGATGGTCGTCCCTAAAGAGAAAATATAATAAAGAAAACAAATAATCAAATAGAAAAAATGAAATAATATACCTACCTATATTGATGATTAGACTGCTATTGATGATATACTTAATTGAATATAAATTATACTTTTTATGTATTATGTTACTTTTAGATTTAGGTATACATATAAAAAAGAGTAATAAGGATGTAGTAGTAGTTTTTTTTACTATTACATTTTTCACTTTAAACATTTATACTAACAAGAATACTGCTATAATAAATTAAAGTAATATAATTACTATATAAATTCAGTTGAACGTGTAGAATTAAATAATAAATTACCGATAATAAAATATCGACTTACTGTACGTTCGTCGGTATTGTGCCGCGACGGATCGTTTCCCAGCTCTCTTACAATATAGGTGTGGATGCGCGTGCGCAGGTTGATCGCGCGCGGTCAACTGCAACAGGCTCGCAGCAGTTTACTAGTGGCACAGCGCCGACGGCGACCCTGCTGATAATGCTTACTGCGCGCTGATCTTGTCCTATAATGTGTCTCAGCTGTTTGAAAGAATACCTGCTCTAATCAAGTGTTTACGGAAACACCGTGCAACGAATTATATATATATATATATATATATATCTATATATATATATGCGAAGAGTTTCTTTGCTTGAACGCACTAATCTCTGGAACTATCAGTCAGAATGGAAAATTCTTTTTACTTTCTACAGTCCAATGCCTGAAGCCTAAAATTACGCTACGACCTTGAGGTGTTAAGAAAAGGAAGCTGGAGATAGAGAAAAGAGCTCAGATGACTAACATTTTTTTAAATTAGTCTACGGTTGAAATTACAATGCTGACAGTCGAATGTAGATAGCGTGTCAGTACATACCAAAATTTAGAATACTCATTTTACTTAATTTGTAATTGCACTTAGCATTTTTAGCGCCACTGTTATGCCCCCGCCAATACGCATAGGGTAAAGATGGGAAGGAGAAGGTGGCGACCAAAGAGTAAGTATACCAGTGGAAGGCGACATTTTGTACAAGGCCGCCGAGACGACCAGACGTATGATACAAATTATTAGCAGTGTGTATCATTTAGTTACGCAATTAAAGTGGAGTTATTTGAAAGTGAAATAAAAATCAAGTACCGCTGCATCGATATATCATTTTTGAAACTTCCCAATAAGTATGTAACAACTCATGAGAGGTACCATAGGATATGTATATTTTGTGCCGTTGCCATCAGGTGGACTGTTAGCTTGCGGTAACTAAGTTCAATTAAAATTCCATCAGTTGTATAAAAAAATCATAATAAAGTAATATATGCCGACTTTACAATTTCTTATTTGTCTGACATCTTTAATAGTGCAGTATAGAAATTATTTACATCTATGGTGGTGGCAAGTGAACCAGCAGAACTGTTTCTTCTGACAATCTGTAATATTTAGTAGTTCATGAACTGGAATGTCACAAAAGGTATCGGCAGACCTGATAGAAAGTGGTAGGTAACTGTCACGTGACGACATGGTGTAATATAATATTGTATGTAATGTCTGTTCGCTTATATCTTTTAATGTGTGATACGAAAGGTTTATGTGTATAATACATACATGCATGTTATACTATAGAACAAGCTGAGAAATTAAAAAAATTTAATTCGTCCGTGCGATGCCGCGACGGGTCATTAGTATCTTATAAAAATAAAATAAAAAAAACAGAGGTCCTAATTTCACTGCCGTATCTCACACTTGATGAATTAAATACAGCATCCAAAACAAGCAAAATGGCAGCTAACAACAAAATTACGTTATGTTACCTCTATGACCGCGGCTACAAACTGCTTTATTTCAAATACTAATTCAAATGCTGAACAGAATTTGTCTTAGTTTAGGATCATTTTATCTATCCTTACCGTAGATCTTACGCTATATTTATATATATATATATGCTTAGACACAATTATTTTTTCATTTAAGTTAAGCTCATCCATGTACGCCTCTTCCAAAGACAGTCAAGGCTTGATGATCTATCTTTATCCATTCACTTATGTTATACACTATGTAACAATATTTGTTGGTGAGAGGTAAGGTTGCCTACATAAATAAACAGCATTACTGATGTCACAATGTGGCACCCGTGATATCATTCTAGTGCAGTGTTTCCCACCGTGGGCCCTAGGCCACATAGAGGGACAATTTGGATTATTTAAATTGGACTTGAAATCGTTTCGGGTCATTTAAATGCAAAGCTAAATTTAAGGAAAGAAATCAAATTATATAATAGTATTAATAATTTTGTCACTAAATTAATATTCTTCTTCTTTAGGTGCCCTCTCCTACCGGAGGTTGGCGATCATCCTGGCGATTCTAATTTTGTCCACCGCTGTTCTGAACAAGGATCTGGTGCCTACCCCAAATCCAAGGCCACCGAAGATCAGGCAGGCGCCGCACTTCATGGCTAAAGAATCTAAGGCAGCGGCCTTTACCTTGGATAATTAATTATAAATGACCATATTTTTTATTACGCATTATATGTCCTAGGTACTGTAACTTCCTACGTTTTATGGTATCCAACACTTCAAGTCTTTTTTCCAAAATGGATGGAAATATTGAAAAATGTTTATTAAAATATTTTTTCATTTTACAATTAATTTACGTTTTTCATTACATGGTTTAAAATATACTTTCTGTTTTTCTTTAAATGAGGAAATCACTTGGAAATTTCCAAGTGATTTCCTCCTACCATTTTTTCCCAAATTCTTAAATGGGTGGCTGTATAAGAATTTTAAAAAAGGTGGGGCATGTCACATAAATCTTTGGGAGACACTGCTCTACTGTGTTGCCATTCTAGAGGTAGATATTTGTAGATGTCATGCCCCTAATATGTACCCTACATTTAAAACACAGCTTACAAAGCGAGCTGGCTGTCGTCTGAAATAGGTAAGACAGGTACCCATTTTGACGAGTTTTTACAGTGTACCTGTGGTAGATGGTGTTGATTGAAGTGTGATCTTAATTAATATTATAGAGCCATGCCTTGGGTTTATAGTAAATAATGTCAATAATAACAATAATTTTTCATACAGCAATCAACATCGTCAAGTTGGCATGGCATCAATACTTCAGATAATATAACTATTATATAATTACTTTATATATATATATATATTATTACTGCAATTTGTTGTAAACTTGTAAACGGTGTTGATCATAATTTAGTCTTTACTTTTCAAAATTGTGTAAAATGTATAATTAAGTCGTTGTCATAAAAAAAAGTTTCCATTGGTAATAAAGTTCCCGCACAGTAACAGTATTTGGTGATATAGACAGTGCAGTATAAGAAAACAATAGTAGTGTAACATCAATTAATGCGGTAGATTAATGAGACCCGTTTTGATGGAAAAATGAACACAGCTTGATCAAGGTGAAGTGAAATAAAAATTGGATTAATTTGATTGTTGAAAAATTTAATAAAACATGATGCACTTGTGGTTGTCTCAATCGTTATATTTACATGCAAATATTACAATCAATCCTAGTCATTATGACCTAATTACATACTTCGTGCAATCTAGTATTTGACATATATTATGTTTTTTTCTGTCTGTCAAGGCGGAATAGACAATAGTTATTTGATAACAATAACAAATAACATGCAACATATGCAACATTTTTGTGAATGTCACGCTGCAAAATTTTACTAATGCACTCTACATGCAGGTAAATACTAAACCTTGTACAATAGCGTACCTATATGATATATCTACGATAAATATATTTATTTAAAATTTAAAATAGACTATAAATTGTTGGCGTAGCAATTAAATATACATTTAATTTGAGGCGAGGGTCGAGAGGTATTGCGTGTCGGGAGTATTCAAATATATTTCTCTTTACAACATCTACATATTTCACGTCTTTATTAAAATAAATTTTACTAATCGTCAGCGATTTGTCTTAGCGCCTCCTCCACGCGACTTTACACAATTTTACACAATAAATGAGGCGCATTCATTATTTGTCATGTATTTATACAACACACATCGTTATATTTTGTACAGTGACATAATCTAATCAGAAAAGAAACAAAACCTTGAAAGAAAACTGTATAATACTTTAATCTTAATTGTATTAGCACTTTAGGAAATAGTACATTATATAATAGTATTATATATAAAATAAAAAATCTAAATACACTTATATATTAGTCCAATAGATCCGCTTCATCCGACAAGTCCTGGAAAAGAAACATCCTGAGTTAGTGTTATGCACCAGACACTGTGTAAGGCACTACCCCCCTCCCTATCCCCTCCCCACACACACACACACGCGCGAGCGCATACCCATACACTCGACGCTACACTGACAATAATAATTTCTCTCTAAAACTTAAATTAAAAAAATAAACCACAGTTTTACCCAGACTAATAAAACATAAGTTTAAGTGTTATTTAATAAAAGTAATATATTTAAGAAGCAATTTAATTTCTTTGACAAAAAATGTAATTTTGTTTGCTCATGTATTGGAATATAAACAAATTTTATTTTTTAGATATAATGTAAGGAAAAATAATGTGTTGAACGCAGAAAATGTTTTATTTCATAAATAATTAATAATTATAATAATATCCCAGGACAATTTCGACCGCGTCAACTAGTCTGTACCCACAACACAGGCTTACCTTAGCCTGTGTTGTGGGTACTAGACGACAGATATGAGACAGACGACGACTGAGATATTTCTTTTTGTAAATGTGTACATAATATATGTATATATGACCCGTTACAAATAATCATACTTATGAATAATTAATAGCAAGAATGGCAGTGCACAGTGTGCACTGTCTGTTAGACTACCGAAGTCGAAAATAAAATTCTTCTTCGCTTGTTTAGTTGATAACACACAATTTTAATCGAAATAAAATATAATGAAGAGATTTTGGAAAAAATATATACAAGAAATGTATTGTAATGTGAAAAAAAAATATCAAACATTATTTCTTTTTGCATAATAAAATTTCACATAAGACGCTAAGATGATATTGTATTAAGATATTATTCTGAAATATAATTTCTTTACTAATTATATAGATTGGATACGTTTTATAAAAATCACTAAACAAATAAATAAGATTAATAGACCTACAATATATAATATACAATTTAATGATTTAATTTAATTTGTATTTAAAAATGAAACTGTTTTTTGTGACATGTGCAAGCTCATGTGAAAAGAATAAGAGCCGAGTTTCTAGTCAGTTCTTCTTAGCTCGAAAGCACTTCGAACAGACGGTGGATTTGACATATAAGAGTCTGAAATAGGCCTACATGATTAAAGATAATTTTATTTGATATATGTTCCAATATTTTATAATTATAATACGTATAATATATACTTCTTCAGTATTAGTCTTCATCATGATCATTTAAGACAACGCTGTCCTTATGATTGGAGGATTGTACTATTAAGAAAACTGACGGGTAGGCCCCATTACGTACCACACTATCGGCGTTGCCGTCCAGCTCGATGCCGTCTATTTCACGGTCGATCTCTTCCATTATATCAATAGAATCTCTGCGCTTCAATTTTCTTGCTAGCAACTCGTCAGTGTTAACAAATAAACTGGAATTTCCAAAATAAGCTATAATCAACTTACATCAATCATACAACAAAAATTAAAAATAAGGGTTGCAAAACAAATGTACTGGGGTCTATTAAAAAAGAAATTAAAAAATCATTACAAAACCTATAAAAAATAGTGGACGACATCTTTGTTTATAAATAATGTATATCCTGTAATATCCTAACAAAATATGTAATTGTATATGTATACCTGCCTGAGCCTGTCCTGAACGAATCAGGATTAAAACCCGTGGTCAACTAAACTGATAGTTATATTGTTTATCTGTGTGGGTACCTCAGTCTAACCTATTTTAGCCGCTAAGCAAATTATTTCCTTTGCAGGCTCTGTTAGGGTTCCCTAATACTAAAACAGAGCAAATTAGACAGAAATTGCAGGATGACATCTTATCCTCTAGAATGGCAACGCATGAATGGTATTTCGAGTGTGATAACGCGATGTCCGTAGTGCTCTACATATATATGGTTACCCCTTATCATCAGGTGGATAAATCGGTTGTTTGCGATTCCGTTTACTTAAAAAAAAATATTAAAGATTATTTACCCACATTATAAAGATAAAAGTTAAAAGAGAAGTTTTATTCAAAAGTTTACGAGTTAATATAATTATCCCATTTTAATTAATGCTTTACCACATGAGATACTTGTGTGTGTAAAATTAGCAAGGGTACTGGATATTAACGGGTATCTGTTTTCTACCATAACACCACAAAGAAAGCCTTTACACGTACGCTATTTAAAGTGTGAATAAGTAAATGTACATGTAAATGTAGACAAAGAGAACGAGAAAAAACTGCGAATAGACCTGTAGCACTGCGAGCTGCATAGATCTATTGTGCTCGCTCTATTTCAATGTTCGCTACCTAGACCCGTCTGGGAAAAGAATTGAAGAATTTTCTTAGGAGTGATGGTTTTTATCTTCTCAGAACAGTGTGTATTCTTTCTAAATGAGATATTTCGTTTATGCATGCATAACACTGATTCTGGTAGGTCGTTATTAAGACTTTTGAATTACTTACGGGCAAATACCAATTCCACCATGAGATATGTTAATTGACAATCAATTTACTGACCTGCTAGCGGAATCGGGAACTTCGACGGTGGAGTCAGCGGCCACATTGTGCCTCCTATCGCTGGTGTTGTCCGTTCTCAAATCGCTGGTGCTGTCTGGTGTTACTTGATTGCAGTTCTCCAGCTTCCTTTCGCTACCGGATGGTTTCAATTCACCGGGGCCAACTGTCAGTTTCCATGCGCCGACTTTCACAGCCTGTGCCATCTCATCAGCGAGCTTCCGCTCTATGTTGCACTGCTTGGAATCAGTGGGCAAGTTGGACAGCTTTGAACTGTGCTCGAAACCGTACTCTCGTTGAAATTTTTCCATCACGAGTGAGTCCTGTAAACGAAGACACGCCTTTGAACAAACAGCGTTGTCTCATGTTATATTTATGTATAAAAGAATTTCTAAAATCGTTTTATTATTTTGTTCCCATTACAAGCAATAAATAAAATCTTTCTTTCGTGACTGACACTAAAAATATAACTTAAACTGTTGATTAAAATAAAAAATTGACGTTCATAAGCGGCTAAAATGTCCTACTCATAATGTCTAATAATTTCTAATTTGAATTCTCTGGAACACAATTTGTAGTGTATTGTATATCTAACGCTGACCATGTACTCTGGGAACAGGTTCTCGTAGTTGTGAGGGTCCGCCAACGACTGTCCGGACTTCTTGTTGGTGGCGCCGACCGACTCGCGCCACATCTCCACCACCTCGCATACCTTCGACGGAATGTATGACCTGCAACACAACACACCACAAACGTTATTATTGTTTTACAGCATAGGGGACAAACAAACTTGCGGGTTAGCTGATGGTAAGTAATTGAGAGTTTAATGAACAACATTCAAGATACTGTACTACTACCGAACTATACGGCCTTGGCGGTCTAGCAGATTTGAACACCAACTTACTTCCGAAGGTTGTGGGTTTTGGTTCCTGTTTGTGCCATAGCAACATTAGTATTCATGAATGTACTTATTTATTACATAATATGTGTGTATAATTATTTATTATGTATAAATTTATAATATATATATATATATTTGTATCAGCTGTCTAGTACTTATAACACAACCTCTGCTTAGCTTGGGACTACTTGGGGCTGTGTGAAATTATCTTGAGATGTTATTATATTATACAAAAAGAGATACATATAAAAAAGAATCATAGTTATTAAAAAGGAAATCTTTATAACTCTGTTGTAATGTTACTATATTGATATGTATATGTGATGATACCATATTCCTCAATTATTCCTTTATATCAAGGGTATTATGTAATAGGCTAAGGCTATATGTAATAGCATGTTTCTCATTCCAAATTATATATAAAACTGTGTTTTATTTAAATTTGGTTAGTGTCACATTGTGTTGACATCCATTTATGTATTTATTTGAAAAACATTACAACTGAATATTTTCAGTTATCTAATACCCATAAAGATCTGCATAATTTCAGAATATCTGTTAGTTCCGCAGGGTTATTTAAGTTAATGTTGTAATGTTTCTTAATGGATAATAATGTAATAGTTCACCGGTATACGTTAACGGTTTACACTGGCAGGGTACCATTGGAGGATGATACAATCAGGGTTAAGTAGATCAGTTATTCCATGGCAAATTCAGCAGGAATTTATTACGACTGTTTTTAGGGGGAACCGCCTAGAGATCAACCCGATATGGTATGTGTATTAGTGTTACCTGGCAAAGAAAGCCGCTTCAGGCAGCTTTTCTCGCCTGATCAGGAGCTGGAGACAGGCATCCAGCTCGTTGAGGGTGAAGTAAGCCAAGAACGCTATGTTGTCATCACCCTCCGCTTCCGACATTCGAGCCACATCTTGCAGCAGCTGCTTGTCACCTGCGCAGATATATTTGAGTACAGACCTAATATAGCAACCACTTTTTCACGTTATAAGTTCTTCAAAATATATTTTTTTGTACTGTACGTGTATTCAGACATTAGCAAGTATTATGTGGAGTTTAAGTGATGGATTCTTGGAATCATGATGTTCTCTTGGTAGAATCTTATGGTGTATACAGATGCATTCATAATAGAAAATCATTTATTCAAATAAACTTAATTTAAGCACATCTGAATAGTCATAACAATTTGTTTTTTATCTACCACTCGTTCGGAAATCTGTCTTATCACAGAAGAACGAGCAAGAAACTTGTGTGTTGCTCTTTTAAATAATGCTTGTAAGTTTACATTTACAAGTCGAAACGTGTGAATACAAACTACCAACCAGCACTAATTTTTTTGGGTTAAATATAAATATACAATAAGATTAAATCAGTCGTAATGATAAGAGCAGACCAGTCCCTACAAGCATCACTCGTTCACGAGTATGACGGATGAGCCAGCCATCACTGCACTCGACCATATTTTAGGGAGACCAATGACCCGGCCCACCACGCCGCCACATGTCTGGACATTTTAGTGTGCATGACTACTCGTTCCACTCCACACGTCACAGCTACTAAAAATTACTATATGGTAGTTACAGTATTCGCACTTTATATGAGGATGCATGCGGCAATCAATACAAAAGCCGCTACGCTATCTTATATCAAGAAGCAGTTGTTGTTCGCAAATAAACTTATTCTTCCTATATATTGCTATCATCTATAAATTCATGTATCCTATAATCAGCTTTTTTATATAACATTTGTTTAAATTAAATTTTAAATTGCCTCACTGTCAGATTTAGCGTAGATTCTGGCAGTTTATTATAGAATCTTACCATCAAATTAATTAATAACTTTTGTGTAGACGGTATTTAGGTAAAATTAGCTTATTTTTATTGCGTAAGTTTCTACTTGTACAGTCTTTAAGTTTCTTGAAACAATCTAAGGTTTTCCTTGTATACATAATATTTTCATAAATGTACTGTAAGGCAACGGTGAGGATATTTGATTCTTTAAAGCATTGACGTAATGAGTCTCTAGCCGTGTCCAAACTGTGTCACCCCACCTTACATTTTCCTATTGTTATTTAGTATATAAGATCATTATTTCTATGTACAAATTGTCAGTCTATTATCATCTGTAATATATAATGCATTGTCACAACCAACAACATCGTATCATTTACCCGCAACAGACCTTATTCTGCGAGATTTAAAAATAAACTATGGTACTATATGGTATATGACTCACCAGTGCTGGCAGCGAACAGCAAGAGCGCGCTGTAATCCTGAGCTGCCTGGTAACACGCCTTGGTGAGTTCCGTATCGGCGGCGGCTGCTGCAGCCGCCCCGAGTCTAGACCAACGCGCTCCGGATGTTCTCGACGGAGCGCCTTCAGCTAATGTGGCCTCTTCTGCCAGCTGCTTCGCGCGCTGCAGTTCCCCAAGGGCTAAGGCCAGCTCGAATTGATGCTCGGGCTCGGTAGATACAGCTAGGGCTTGTTGTTTGAAGCCCTACGACACACATATATTTATTAAAGAAAATCACGTTCGGTTTTTTGAGAGTAGAGGAGCGCAAGACGATGTGCTTTATTTACACGCCATCAGAGCACAATTTAAAATTAAAAATTTTACTGCTTGGAAACCTTCACCATTCTTCATAATATTTATAATTCTAAGGTAGACCATGTCATGTCATGTCATGTCTCGATTTTCACTTGCTTCATTACTAACAAAATCTGTTAATAGCATTAATATGAATACAATTTGTTCAGGCAAAACAAAAATGTAGTATTGTGTGTGTGTGTGTGAGACCTGTTTCTCGAGGAAGTGAGCAACCCTGGTGCGGTGGTCGTGTGGGATAGTAGGCAGTACGCGGTCTGCGGTCTCGAAGTCGGCGCGCATCACCGCCGTCTGGTACTCCAGCACCGACAGCAGCAGCGAGTACGACACGATGTTCAGCTCCTTATCATTCAGGTACAGTCTACACACAACACACAGTTGCAAAATTTTAACAAGATGACAATATATTTGGTTATTATTTTATTGAACAGGATTGGTAACAAACTAAATGGCCACGTAATGAAAAGTGTAGCATTGACCTATTGTATTGTATGTTAGACACCCTTATTGCATTTAGCCTTTCGTTTAGGCCATAGAGCATGTAAAACCAAGACTACTAGAGTAGCCAGCAAAGCTCCCCCAGAAACGCACAAGCCTTCTGATGTCTTCATAGGCATCACATACATTTGTATACGTTGTGTAGTGCTACGCATTCCAGTTCGTTATTTCAAAGAAGACTGTCTGTAGCACCTATTACTAACAAGTATTAGTTCAAATGTCAGTGGTCAGGTATTTCGTAACAGTGACCTATATAGATGAACAGAACCCATGGTATAGGACTAAATTTATTTAGTCACTTGTGCTATAATTGTACAGCATCTTCTGAGGCTTGATACCACAACTTGCAAAGCAGTAGCATGCTTTGTAAGTTGTGGTAGTGATACAATTGAGGCCGAGAAAGAGATATCTACTCAAACGTAATATATCTATATATCTGTATTATTTAATACAGATATATACATATATTTAATCTATGTTATTCATGTTTATGTTTATGTTATACATGTTATGCTTGTCAATGTCACTTTTATTAGCTGAAAGAATTTAAACAATCTCTCTTTCTCTTTTTTTTAAATTCTTTCAGCTGATAAAAGTGACATTGACAAGCATAACATGGACTGTATATATATACTTTTTTCTCTAAAAACTTTTCATTTATGCGATATCTGGTCGCTAGTGAGATAAAATTTATGTTCAATAATATTATTGTAATAATTTACAAGCTTATTTGAAAAGCATAAGAACTGTGCTTCTGTTCAGATCTTCAAATAAATCAGTGCGTACAGACGGTAAATATGTATATGTCATTAGTCAGTAATAGACCTACATGATAAAGATATTTTGATTCCATTGATTTAATAATAAAAACAGTTTATGGAAGGATATGGGAATAGTGAAATCTGTAAATGTCTGTCACATGTTGGCGCGCTCACCTGTTCTCCTTAGCAACGTAGCCGAGTATGTACATGGTGTGGTCGAGATGTGAGATGGTGACGATCTCACCGCCCACATAGTAGTTTATCCTGTTCAGTGAATTCGTGTAGATGAAGCAGTCTCCCACCCAGAGACCGGTCTTCACTGTCTCGTTCACCTCACCCACCACCTACGCAATACAATGCAATATTTATACTCGTCCACAAGTATAGCAACATATAAAGAACGAAACTATTAGCAATAATGCTGACCACCTTCATGAAGGAGGACTACTAGCCGAAAGGGGTGGTGTATCAGCACTACGGTTGCAAAATTGTTGTCATCAGTGCTGTGACCACACAGTCAATTTATATTTCATATTAATTTCAATATCATTCATATTAATCTTAGTCTATAAGGTATTTATAAAATGGGCCATTAGTAATATGAATTAAGTAAAGCCCCAAGTACATTATGCCAGTTGCGCTCAGGCGGTATTAAGGCACTAGGATATATGCGTGGGTTTACCTCGAATGCATCCTCAATGCCATCCTCTGTGATGTTGGCGTTGCTTTCCCTGGCGCGCGTCACCACCGCGGCGTTGTACTTGAGTACATAGTACGAGTCGTCAGTCGCCAGGCACACTAGGTTCCCGCTCTCCGACCAGTACACGTGCCGCGGCTGGATCTCGATACTGGGGACATACACCTCACATCAAATCACCACCATCTAATCTATATAAACTCTAATAATAACCACAATTTAATAGATGTATGCTGTAATGCTCAATTTATAGCGGATATACATAAATGATATCAAATGTACCAAATCGACAAAGCTTATATTTCTTGTAGAAGGTGGCATGCTATCAAATCCCCACCATGCAATAGCTGCCCTTACTGAACACGTTCTTTCACACGCGAAAAGGAGGGAATATTTCAGTTTCTGTTAAAACTGCATTTATTTCGATCCGAGGGTTTTAATTTACATAGACACGTATAAGATTATTCAATCAGAAGCCCGCAATTTTGCAGTGATAATAATAAATATTGTGTGTGCAGTGCAGTGATTGCAGTGATAAGTCATAAGAAATAAAATAAATTAATGATTACAAAAAGTAGTGCCTTTTTGTAGCACGCACGATTGAAAGACACGGATTCGTTCTCTTTGTAAATTACATTCACATACATGATTTGCTGCGTGAAAGCCAATTCGCGTATGTGTAAAGGCAGATAATGTCATAGTACTATAAACTACACAATTATGATAAGCCTGATTCTAAAAAAGTGTAAAAAAATGTAAGAATAGAAATACATAAACAAGATTCCAAGAGCACAGCTAGAACTAGAAACTCTAAAAATAAAAATATTATTCATAGTTACAGTTACGTAATAGTACTCTCACTATAAACTAAATTAAAGGAATCGAGGGAGGACATAATGACTCATTATGTCCTCCCAAATATAACGATAATACGAATATACGAATATAACGTGTATCACGATAGAGAAGTGTTGCAATTTTACAATGAAAATCTTAAATTGATTTTATATGAATAATTTTATGGTAAATAAAAATTTACCTCTCTCAATGTTAATTTAACAATTTATTAATTGTCCTGTACCGTTCTGCGTCTCAATGTAAGAAACGCGAAAGGAATTCGGATTTCTCTTGTCACAATTGTTTCACTTATTAGACACCTAAATATGTTACAAAATAATATACAAAGTTGTGTAATATGTCAGGCCAAATTAATTAGTTGAATGAGCTGTAGATAGTAATAATTTAGGTCTAAAATTTAAGAAATCATGAATGACTATCATTTCTTAATCACTAGGATAATAATGATATTATTCAGTACTCAATTAAGATACTCTCTCATTCTCATAATAAAATGTCACATCGCAGCACAAAAAATACAAGTATAGCTATACAAAACAAGCATAGAAAGTATGCAGCAATTACTAATTAATATTCTAATACTTAAAAAGACAAACATTATATTTTAATACTTAAAAATAAAAGATATTATAAAAAAATATTTGAAAAAAAAACACATCACTACTAATAAGAGTAGTAGATATAGTAATAATTCATATCATTTCAATACATAGCTACATTTTTATGTGAATGCGTACATAATACACATAGAAAACAACCACACCAATACAAACACTCTTTCACAATTTTGAGGAAACTTTACAGCAACCATCGAAAGTAAAGTGGTGTGCTAAACCGCTATATCACCGATGTTGTCTATATATATATCTATAGTGGAGATACTATTAAATATATTAATACATCAATTACATGAAATAAACCTGTCCAAAAAGCTTATAACCCTTGTAGTGAAGGTGGCATGCTAGTGGCAAACATGACAGATGTAATAATGTTTTTTTCATTTGTAATGTTTTGCCTCTTTATATACCAAAAACGTAAGACAATGATTATTAAACAAACAGGTATTGTATAATTATCGCTGCGCTACATATTAAATCTAGAATTTAATGAAATGAAATGAAATGATGAAATGAAATGATTTTATTTACATCACCCAAACTGGAGGAATGTTTTCAGTTAAAATATATTTATTAATACACACTGTCGGCTTACATCCATTTGTAGATAAACATTTTTTATGGTAAACAAATCAGTTGCCGCAACTATCTAGCATTTATGTAAACCACAGCACGGACGCGATGCGTGACGCGCGTACTTTCACGATAACACATTGCTCACATCCTGTCTACAGTTTATTGCCGTACCATACGCCCTGATGTAAACTCTTCACATAATAGGACCCCATCATCCATGATAAAATCATTTACATCGTTTTGATTCTTTCATTATATCTGGCCAATATTTAGGATTTGTTATTGAAATAAACATGTCTATCTTTACTACAAAGGTGCATTTATATATGGATATAATGCTAACTATTCACAAGGCCATCTAGTCCCAAGCAAGGCATAGCTTGTTATATGGGTACTAGACAACTGACAGAAATACTTAAATACATTTTTATTGTAAGTACATATAATCAGCCGAATACAAATAATCATATTCATGAATACAAAAGTTTGTACGTGCGAAAAATTGAATTCGCGACCATCGGAAGTAATGCGTTGTGCTAAACAGTTAGACCACATGCAATTAGAAAATATGCAAAACAAGGATAAGTAATATATATAAAAGTTATATACAGCAAGTAGCATTTCAGAACATCTACGCCAGCATTACTTAATATGTATCAACGCATACAACACATAAACAACACTTGACAAGGATTTATCTTAAGCATATATGAATACATTGCAAGGAACAAGACACTGACATATACGCAATCAATAGTTAGTTAGCTTGTATAATATTATTGATGGTCATTCATACATTGTTACAAGTACACAAGAAACAACTGTGATGCTTACCGTCTGATTAGGTCTAATTGCTCCCAATCATAGAAGGAGAAAGCCATGCCACTGATGGACTTCACGCCCAGCATGAATCCACCGAAGATGCCTGCATAAACATTGTAATACATTCTCAATAACAGTAAACATCTCCCATTGCAAAGAGCTGTCAGAAATAACAGTATATTAATCTTTACAAACATAAACTGACAATGAATAGTTAAAAACACTTGTAAAAGAAGATAACAGATCTATTTAGCCGTACAACAGCTATCGATAATCACAGATTCAATTCGATAATGCCACAGTGAGAGTAAAACAATACCTTCTGCTCCATACTCCGGTTTGAAACTCTTCCTCTCTTTAAAGTTTTTGAACACTATGACGGTACTGGAGTTCTCGAGGGTGGCATATTCAGAGCTGTCTAATGCCCACACGAACTCCTGCGCGGTTCCAAACGCCTTGTTCCTTAGTGCCATCGCTGTGTAGATTATGTATTCTCCATCACCACAAACCACCACAAATCTACCGTTGGGATTGTGCGCGATCGTCTGTGGATAGATCTCGCACGAGCCCATGTCCTTGGCCACCACTGGAACCCGCTCTCCATCCTTTATTTCAATACCTGCCAACAAGACACATTCATTCAACACACAGCCACTTGTAAATCATTTGCTTGGCTCTATTGGCTCAATGAAGTTTCAGTATCTAAATTAATAATTCTTATTACTTAAATTAAAATAATTTAATGTATACATAAACAGTAACTATTATTTTTATTAGAAAAAAAATATTCTAACAATAAATTTCTTGAATAACTACTTGCATGAATATAATCTATACATACATAAAAATAAATCGCTATTCTCTTAGTCACGGCACGACACGTGAACGGCTGGACCGATTTCGATAATTGTTGCATTTGTGAATGGTTCTTATTGAAAGAAAGAATTAAGAAAACGGCGCGGTACATTAGAAACGTTAAAATGGTTATCAAGTTTTCTTGTAGTTAAAAGGCTAATAGAGCGCAGAATAGAGTTCAAGTTACTTTTTACATTTTGCACAAGTTTTGTTATCTAAGATTGGACAACATCTGTTGGGTCAGCTAGTCATATATAAAACTGGAACGTTACAAAAATTTAAAAACTGTCCAACTACACCATACTGTCTCAGCAGCAAACGAAACTGTGGCAGAGGGTAAAGGCAATTCTGACTAAAACTCACCCTCTGGAAGTGCTTTCAAATTGACCTGTTGCATTTCGGAATGTTTCGCCCATATTATTTTGCCGCCATTCACATCCATGGAAATCGCTGGCTCCTCTCTGCCCACTTTTATCATTATTGTCCCCTCATCATAACTGGAAAAAGAGAATAATCTGTGTGTACTCTTTCCTTTTATATAATTTCATTACCTATGATTAACAAGTTAAAAGTATTCACCCAATAGCAATATTATTAGAGCCGTGCATGGAGGAAATTGTCCACACTCTTTCAAAACCATAGTTTAGGTTAGATTCAAGTCGGTAGGTGCCAGCATGCCAAATTCTGATAGTGCCATCTTCAGACCCTGTGAGCAGGATGGGCAATTCGGGATGGAAAGAGACTGCCGACACATTCTGTGTATGTCCTGCAAGAACAACAAATAAGTATATAAAAGAATAAAGGAACGCTTGAAACATCACTGAATAGAAATTACTATCTTTTAATATACCTTCTAGTGTTTGAACACATGTCTTGTTCTGATAATCCCATATTTTAACGAGCCTGTCGTCTGCACCACTTATCAGATATGGCTTGTCCCCACCGTGATAATAATCCACACAATTGACTCCTTTCTCGTGTCCCTCTAATGTGAAATTCGAAACTGAGGAACCCAGTTGCCATACCTAAATAAATTATAAGGAAATCAATACAAAAATATCTTACATGGACACTTAAAATAAAAAAATATATTTATATGTAAATAATTAAAGAAGTAAAGAGGTCTAATGAAACATATTAGACAATCTTAAAATAATATAATTATATATTATGGTAAATACATAGCATAATAAATAGCATTTGCTTCTTAACATAATGAAGTTACTTATATTAAGTACAACTTTACATACTTTGACCGTGGTGTCGAGACTGGCACTTGCAAATGTATTATTGTCCTTTGGATTGATTACAATCTGCATTACATAGTGGGTGTGGCCCTCAAACACTTGTTGACAGGCCCAACTGCGATCCCAGTTCCACAGTTTTATGAGGAGATCATCTGTAATATGCAGACACTTGGTACATCTTGTACTTTATAACACTGAGCAGTAAAAATGAAAACAATATAATACAATTTGAAATACAAAAGTATTTAAGAGAGAGAAACTACAAGCAGTTAACAGGTTATTCAGTTAGGACTTGGGTGTAGGTTTAAAAGTCCCTTTGCCTCACCTTCACTGCTGATGTTATTCTCCCTACCCAGACAAATCTGATAGGAGCTTTAAATACAAAAAAACGGATACAATAATACTATATTATGTACTTTATAATACGACAAAATAAATACTTACCACTGCTAGTCAGAATATAAGGCTGTGTGGGGTGAATAGCAATGGAGCGAACATAATCTGAATGTGCCTCGAAAGAGTGCACTCTCTCCAATGTGTTGTAATTGAACACGCGTATTTGCATGTCATCCGAACCCGTGATCACCCAGTTTTTCCTGGGGACAAATTTTGCAGCGCGCACTGGCAGATCGCATACCTGTCAAACATTTATTAATATTATGAATGTAGAAATAGTAGAACTGACTATATTATGTTTTTTTTACTACATCAAAGATCAGATTGATGATGCTCAATCCATAATGTGCAACAGTTACTGCATGACAAATATGTATTAATCTGGAGAGCACCAATAACCTAGATATCAAGATAGAGAGAACCTTAGAGATGAAAAGAAGCTACTAGAAGTATAATCCTGCAGTCAAAATCACATACAGTAGCTAGTAATATAATAAACTATACAGTTAATATATAAGTAACTAGCTACCCACCCCGGCTTCGCATGGGTGTGCATGTATTATATGTATAAACCTTCCTCTTGAATCACTCTATCTATAAAAAAAAAAACTACAAAATCTCTTGCATAGTTTTAAAGATTTAAGCATAAATAGGGACAGACAACAATAGTGACTTTGTTTAATACCATGTAATAATAATGATAAAGCATATAATTATATATACACTAGCTGTGCCCACAGTGTTCCACTCACATGAAATTTATAGCCTATGTGTTATTCTGATGTATAAGCTATATTACTATTAAGTTTTAATAAAATCCATTCATCAGTTTTTGCGCGAAAGAGTAAGAACATCTATTCATCCATCCATACTTAGAAACTTTCACATTTATAATATTAGTAAGATCAGAGTGAAAAGTTGTCTTCCAAAATTGCAGTTTTCTTTGTAAATATTATGTAACTTACTGTTTTACAGAATTTAACCAATTAAACTTTTAAATTTTATATTTTAAGATTTGATAAAGTATACAGTAATTCCATGATATAATCAGAAAATCAAAAAAGTATATAAGATATATAGTACATAAATTGTGGATTCACTGTTACATCATATCTGAACTAGATAGACTATTAGAAACCAGACAATTTAATGACAACTGTTGTGTCATTAAGTGTAAGTGTCAAATTTGTAATTATGTGGTCACTCTACTGAGGATGCTCAACATTTGTAATAATGATACATTTGTAATTTGTAATAATGCAAAAACAATTAAAGAACTCATTTTCATTAATTTCATGTCATATTCAAGTCCAAATTTATTTTGAGAAAGAGCTGTCTCAAACTAATATAGATTTATATAAAGTTAGAAGTAGGAGGTTCACACACTTTATGTGTTGTCATGTGAAATTTTTTGTTTCTATTGGGTATGATGAAATAGTATGTAATGGTTATACATTCAAATTATCATATTGCACATAATATATTAGGATAAAACTTTGCCAACACTACAATAAATACAAATAAATGATCAAATTGAGATTAAATTAATGTTGATGATGGATGAATGCAATGATATGTTACGGCAATAAAAATATGTAAATATCACTACTTAATATATAACAGATATATATAATTTGATGTTGAAATAATGTTTTATTTTTATAATAATAAAATAATAATGTAGGTTAGTAAAAAGGTTCTGCGATTTTTGTAATATAAATCATAATATGTAAATGTGTTATAAACCATACCAACCAATTCACACCAGTATCAGTGTGCATATTTTGATCATTCAAGTGGCAATAAAACAATAAATTAATTTACCTCGAATCTCTTGATTTGCGTGTGCGTCTCGTAGTTCCATATGTTCACGTCGCCGTTGTAGAGCGAGCAGAGCACCCAGGTTTCGGTGGGGTGCTGATCCACGCACTTGACGCGGTCAGACCTCGCTGTCAATTTCCTCTTGGTGTCCAGGCGCAACGGCTGCGGATACATAACAAAACGTTGGGTTAATGAACCCGACCAGCTCACAGATGTAATTATGTGCTTATTAATTGTACCCAAGAACGCCGATATGATTATGATGACACACTATTGACAATGCACCAAATACGTGGCTACAAATCTGTCTTCGTACAGATAAATGCAATATAGCTTAATTGTAAATATGAAAATTAAATCATAATAATTCTTACCATTTTTAATAGTTAAAACATGAAAAATTGTCATGCAGAAACAGAAAACTTCCGATGTTTGACAGGGTGGGTGGACGTGTCACTGTATTTTTTTTTGTGACACTCCAATCGGATACACTCTACACAATCTATAACCTTACCGGTAATTACCGATGAAACAATTTGGTAAATGGAATCGTAAAATATTTTATGTTAAAAATTTTGTTTAATAGTACTTCGCTGATGCTTAGTTTATAATTAATCACGAACTAAATAGAAATAAAGATTACGTAAATATTTTACGCATTTCTTTTCATCCGTCATTGCACCACAGACTACATATAACATATACGTTTTACTTCATAGCACAATGGCGGCATCTACTGCCGAAATAAATTATTGGTTTTAATTTTTTTCAGAGACTAAAATAATACATAAAGAAATACTTTCATTTGCTTTCCCCATTACATCTTTTTTTGTTAGTTTCTACACTATAAATATAATTCGATATAGGCAAATTATATTCAACATGACTTATTTTTTGATGTATTTCTCAAATTAGGAAACCAGTTTAATGGAAATTGTATTAAAACAGAATATTGCTATTTATTACCGTACTACCGTAATACATTATACAAGTCGCGTGACTCTTACTCATCTAAAAGACACAATAGGTAATCCATCCCTGCATACTTTATTATTCTTATTTTTGGTTTATTTGCTAAAATAATAATTATTTATAAAATGATAATTGGTTTAAGAACTCAAACCCTGTTATTTCCCCGCTTTGAAAATAACACAGCCACAAAGAGAGTAAAATTAAAACAATATACAGTTCTATATATATTTATTTGTTTCTATATGGACAAGAAAAAAAATACAAAATGTTACCAGATTTTATAGTTTACATTTCATTCGGCGGAAGTTTACTGCCAATGTACTAGCTTTGTTTAAAACAAATTGAATAAAATGTTTGCGGCTACGTATGCCCTCGTAGTTGCAATCATCACCGCGTAAAATCCAGTTAGTCAGATCAGTCTCTGTCAAATGATTCAAATGAAAGCGCAGTGTTTGAATTTCGATATTGTTTAAATAAAGAAAACAGTTCAAAAAAGTTACCCTTGTTTAGGGTGGTCAATTATTAAAACAGAAATAATAGTATCACATTCATAACTCCAAACAATGATATTACAAGTTTCCATGGTTTAGTTTAATAAATTAATTTTACACAAAAAAAATTCCATGTAGTAGTATTATACACAGGCCACAATAGTAATTGTTTGTGGTAAGTAACATTTTACAACCAATTGGTTAGTCAAAAAATAGTATTATAATACATAATTAACCATGGGACTTTGTAACAGTCATCATATAGAACAGATAGTTATGCTAAAATATAATTATCGACTGTATAACATAAGGGATATTGTGGTTACTTTCATATATTTATACTTATTCTAATGTATGAGAATCTTTATAAATAAAAATGAACATGCAGTGGTGGTTACATTTTCCATTTATACACTATGATTGTATATAATATGTATCTACATTATAAGAAAAGAACTTCATGATTTAAGATATTATTTCATTATAGAAAAATATATGTATAGCTATAAGATTGCCAACAGCCAATCATATATTAAAATATTCGTAATAAGCCTTAATTATTTTTACATTTAAACAAATTCACTCTGTGAACTTTGTACAAGCTTAATATATTTTTAAACTAATTCTTTGACAGCACTAACGTTTAGAAAAATAAAAATAATATAATAATAAAAATGATGCATTAGGTCTGTACGACCGTTCTGTCTGTAATTATATTTGGTTGCTGGTTCACAGGGTGCCGTCCGTACATAGTACTTAGTGGCGCCACCGCAATTTTGTTTTGTGCGATTATTTTGTGGTACAGTATCGTTACCCGAATCTGTTTTAAACTTTCTATGGTTTGCAAATTCATCACTACATTTTGTCGCGTCCTCAAGTGGTCCATAGACGATAATGAATTAATGATGGTGTTTAAAAACTATGCAAACCGCAAATTATGAGACTTTATAAGTAGTATATGAATTAGGATCACTTTCCAGCAGACATTTTGTCCTAAATTAAAATGTTAAATATTAAAATTTAATAATAATAATTACACCATTATTTATGAATTATAAATATGTTATAGGTACATATTTAAACACTATGTAAAATAAGAAGGCAATGGATAGAAAATAAGAGAAATAAAATGTGTCAGTCAATACACTATTCGCTAACATTTTTTTGTATCATTACACTAGCCAAATAATATGAGCAAATCCATGAACAATGAAGCATGGGCCGTGACCACTTCGTTACCAAAAACTTTTAGTGTACAAGTCATACATCATTCCTGGTTATGTTCAAATTACTTGTCCGTACTGTATTAATAATATACTTTAATATTACTTCCAATATAATACAACCCTAAGTAATTTTTTACTTTTTGCAATAAAA
This sequence comes from Achroia grisella, assembly GCF_030625045.1. Lineage (NCBI taxonomy): Eukaryota > Metazoa > Arthropoda > Insecta > Lepidoptera > Pyralidae > Achroia > Achroia grisella. Next base: position 5,507,065 of record NW_026713051.1, read on the forward strand.
TATACTATACGCTAATAAAAAAAAAACAATCGTTACTTATATAGGAATGTACCGAGGCCGCCGGAGCACCAATACACAATCGGCAATAACACAATAACTCAACAAAAATGCGCCAACATATTTAACAATTCAAAGACAGAAATTTAAATGATAACACATACCATTACACTAGTACTATTTACATAATTGTTGACCTACATACTAGCTATTTACACTTTATTGTAAATATAGTAAAATAATCTGTTACGATAACACTACAACAATAATTCACTAATACATATAATCCACGGTAGTCAATAGTCACTACTGGCCACCGTGCTCTCCGCAGAATACTAAAAAAATATAACTCTCTAGATATTGTCACAAAACGGAATGAGACAACTATTGCAAGCAATGAGGCGTAACACTTCTGTTTGATACAGTATAACGTATCTATTACAGTATACCCGTGTTTAATATTCTATTGCATTTAAATATATATATATATATTATATGGTTATATATATATATATATATATATATATATGGTTGGAAACCAGCAGCCAATGGTTAGAGTCAAAAGAATAAATATTGTCGATATGCTATTCTATCACAATGGTAAAAACGGCATTTATGTATTTACATTACAAATTATATTTCATTACAAAGGTTGAAGTTTGAAACGATACAATTCGTTCATGTTTTTTTTTTAATATTAACCCTGGAGAACTCAGGCAGCGCCATCTAGTCCCTGGCTAATCGAACTTGTTATGGGTACTAGACAACTGATATAAAACTTTTTTTTATATGATACATAATAATATATATAGATTACACCCAGACCGATACAAACATTCATACTCATGAGTACAAATGTTTGCACCTTGCGAGGAATCGAACCCGCGACCATCGGATGTGAAGCGGTGTACTAAACCGCTAGATAGTAGCATTACAATTTTAGCAATTTCTTGCTCGACGTAAATTTCGGACAATTAGTCTATGTTTATTTATTACAAATATACGTTTTTATAAAAACGCCATTTTATCAGATGTCGATAAGATTTTAAAATTTATTTATTTTCACTTATATTTCATTTATCACTGTGTCATTTTTACACATTTTAGTATTTTTTATTGTTAAAGGAATAAAAATAAGAAATGTATCTTTTACTTCAGCAACTGCTCACAACTGCATTTGTCACCAATACTGTTTAATATATAGTTTTAGCAGTTGCCTTGTTCTAGATTTCTATTAAAACTTTGGTCAAACAATAATTTAAAAAAATGTTGTAAGTAAAAAAACAACTTAAAACATAGTCAATGGAAAATAAAATTTTCGTTAACACCGATTCCCATTGGTGCAGAGAATAAATGATTGATGTTTCACATGTACCATCTATAACAATAAATAGTATCATTATACTATGACATATACTTACTAACTATATACTGATATCAGAGGTGGATTTTGTAAACGAGTATACATAATTGTTTTGAATACAAATTTAGAACAGTCATTAACAGCGCGATAATGAGCATACTCAGTAGTTGCCAATCGTCTAGTCCTTAACAAAATTAAAAAAACTAAATTCAAAATTGTGTGAGGTTTCGTTCCCGCTGCAGCCCAGAGACGCGCCAGACCACTTAGGTGGCGTCGGCGAACGAGGATACGAAGGGTCACTTGAGATAGCTGCGGTACAACATAGTCGAGTGCGCCGTTTCCGGCTCTTGTTCCATCAGGAAAACCATGTCGCGATGGTTGATCCGCTTTAGCCGCGTCCTCAGCGCCAAATGACTGCGCCCCGTCTAAAGGGTGATGGAAATTTATTAGGTCTATTCATATTGCAATATACACATTGTAAGTATACAAAATATAATCAATTATATCAAATCAAAATATTTCTATCTATGCAAGTCTATTACAGACTTATGATTTCAAATGTAGAATTAGATCTAGACTTCAAGAAGTAAGAAGTACTGACAAGAAACTCAGCCCTTATTCTTTTTAAGTAAGCTTGTAGATATATACAAAAATATTTTCATTTTTAAATTAAATTAGGGATAATATAGTTACTTCCAGCATATGCTATTGCATGGTGTCAAAAAAAATCTAATCAGTGGCCGTATCCCGAACAATCCCCCCAAGCTGCACCCATTTACGAGCAGAACGGATGTATTTGTTTATTACGTAATTAATGTAGTATATGCACATGTTATTATCACTAATTGTCTTTCTGGAAACCTCCGTAATTAATTTCTGTTACATTATGATATATAATGATATTATTATGTATACACCACATACTTGCCTGCCCTATCAGCATATCAGCATACATTGGCAGGGCACCAATGCACCAGATTATAAGGTTCTCATGACATTAGGTCAGTTAGCACATCATAGTAAATTCACCAGGAATTTATCAGGGCACACATAGTTAGCAATGGGGTTATTAGTCCGATTCAAAAATAGCTTTCCCTATAAGTTAAGGTTTAACTACTTACGATACCGCTCGTGACATGACCGCTGCCATTGGTCACGGATTCACTAGAGCTGCTGGGGCCTTCCTGTCGCGGCTTCTTGCGCGGCCCGATTGCCAGTAGCGCTGTGAGATTCGCTTCACGCTGCCTCAGCTCTTCCAACTCGGCGCGCTGCATTTCCTTAGCCTATGTAAACATAAAGTAAGAAATTATATAATGCTTTGTTTATGGTATAATAGCATAAGTATTTAGACAGCTGAAATGACATTGGTTTAGAGACACATTACGTCGAAAGTATAAATGGAATAAAATTGCAACTACATACCCAAGGTACCCAAGTCATGGAAAGGAAAGGTGGATGACCAAATACAACTATGGACCACAGTCACTCGGAGGAAAACGGAATGGAAGAGCTTGAGAATGCTTGGAAACAAATAGATAATCAAGATTAAAAAAAAAGGTACTGAAAACAGGTACGTCTGAATAAAAGGGTGTAATAACCAAATAGTCTACATTGATCGTCAGTTGGCGATGGCTTAATTCAGAAATAGAGTTAAATTTTTTTTTAAGTTTTCATTCTTTATTTCGTAATTACAGTGTACTTGATGATGTAGACTATAGTATAATAATTATGAAATTATGAATTTACATAATGTAGAAAGAACCTAAAGAGAACCAACATGGCAAGAATTCTTGACAACAAATAACATGTTCCGTTTATGCTATCTAATTAAAAGATCAATTATTCATGTATAATTTATCCCTTCACAAGTTTTTATTTTAATAATATTTGATTGTCGTCCATTTCAGTCTACAAATTCAATAGAGAAGAGCTGGCAGGAAGCTTACTTAAATTTATTCAAATAAGTGCCTTACCTTCGCTTTCAGTTTGGCCTGCTCGGGATCTTCATTCTTGGAGCGTGACTTGGCAGCACGCAGCAATATTTCGCGTTCCGAGTCCTCGCGCCGTTTCTTATCCACACGATCCAGCTCCTCGAGGAACTTCAACTGGCCCTTCACGTCCTGCGTGATCTCGTACCGCGAGTCAGTCTGCAACAATAACGTTTTGTAAGCCACTCACGCATACCCCTGCCAGTAATTCACTTGTCACAAGCACACACTCAGGCACTGACAATAAACGTTCATTACCCACACAGACGTAGAATATCCTGCGCTGTTGCCACCCAATAAACCGCTGCAGTAATATCTGCAATTCCCTGAGTTAATACTTAGCTGTCTGAATACTTGAGGCGATTGGTCACTGATATAATAGGGGCAACGACATGGTGCAAACTGCTATTAAAAAGAACAAAGCTGACTTTCAACAAAGGTTCGTTACAATGATTGTGGTTGTATATATCGTACTGATCAGTAAATAGTGGTCAATAAATGTGGGGAGTCAATAGATTGTTGCGATGTACGCGTGATTACATTATATTTGATGTACGCTTTGCAGCTGCAAATAGGACATAGCCAATTGAGTCGAATGGATGCCTATTATCTACTTTAACAACATTAAACTTCACATGTATTGACAATGCACAACTGAATTCATGATGGTCACTCGCTGTATGTGTGACATTGAAATGAGAGGAATGAGACAAATTGCAGACCGCAGACAGATGTCCATAATAACTAAAACATCCTTCGAATAGAGTTTAACTGGCCAATTGTTTTGTAGACTTGGCTAAATTAAGACAATAACTCGAATGTAATTGTGAATTCATTACTGCAGGCACACCGACATGTAGTTACTGACATTTTATTCACTTGTCCTACTTGTAACTAACTAGCAATAAATTATATGGAGTATATGTAGTGCTGATATTCTGTTGAGATCAATTAAGTACCACCGGATTGTTTACGATACGTAAGAATATATACCATAATATGTACATGTAGGAGATTCGTATATTATTAAAGACTTATGAAAAAATGGTAGCCTTATTTGACGAAATGCTAATTCATTTTTAAAGTAGATTTAAATAATAATAATTATTATAATAATAAGTTATACAGTAATACTTTTTGACAAATAATCAAACATCATATACTTTTCATACGGAGAAGTATCTTACGTTTGATAATATAATTATTGAAAAATATCAATAAATATATTGATAATTATATAAATAATTATAATTTAGTATATAATTTACAAAGTATATGATTGTTTTTTATGGGTCTATTTGTTATTATCTACACTATGTATGGTATATTATGTTATGCATCTATAATCAATATAAATCATCCAATATAAATGTATTTGTAATAGTGGTCTATGGCCAATTGCACAATCTCTGCTTAGCTTGCGATTTATTTTTATATTATGTACGTAACCGGAGCTAACACTGTAATGCTTAGAACAACATCGCAAGAATTTTTAAGAGTAATATATAAGCTATGTAATATTAGCAGAATCGGAATTAAAATTGGAAGGATTTCAGTGCTGACCTACAATGGTCGCTCACTATTACTGTGACCATATGTTAAATGGAACAGGTCGTTATTACATAAAAAAAAACTATAATAAGGCAATTACCAATTCTAAGGAACCTGAAAAGCGTTGCTTCTCGAAAATTGTTAATTATATTTGCAAAAAGCAAAGACCAAATACAATAGAAAATGCGAGAAAGTCGTTTTCTTTGGAATGGATATTTGATGTACCCGTATAAAGATCATGCCATCAGAAAATTTAAGGTAATTGTCGAAAGCAAACGGGACAGAAGACGTCCACTGGTCGACTGGGATCGAACCTTTTAGCAGGATTATGACGATAATTTATACATTTTTACAGGACGCAAAACCGGCAAGAGTAGCGTAAAAGTATCAGCGAGCCCAAATAAAGAAATAATAAGTACAATGATGACGCAATACATCGGTATACTTGTGGCGATAATTTAGAAACATAGCTTGGAAGTGAAGATTTATACATATATGTCTATATACCATTTTACTTTAACAATTGATATAGTATATTTATATTATAATAATTAAATCCTAATCTCTTACTTAGAACTTAAAATAATAATATACCCGATTAAAAACAAGATATCTTGTTAATTTACAGTAGATACTGTCCGGATATTTCTAGGCTACCTATTGAATACAGATTGAAATATTGCATGGCACCAACTAGCATATTAATTTCTATTACAACATATTAGAATATATATAATATAGTTTTATACATGTAATGACTATTTTTGTAATTTCAAACGATAACAGAAATATAATAGGCATTTTTCGATGACAAAATGAATCGTGCGGCCTTCAGACATTTGATATAATTATACCTATATATATAATAATGCATACAGATATAAAATTGCCATTATTAATGTCCATTAAAATTACTATAAACACAATAGCTTTTTGTTTGACAATTTGGTATTATATATAATACCAGTATTCCTACAGAATAGAAATTAACAATTACTTCTCAGAATGAAATAGTATTGTTCATATAAATTTGCTATAAATGTCACTCTAGTTCTCCAGAATTTTCTATTATAATATCTCAGAACAATTCACGTAGCGCCATCTAGTCGCAAGCAGTGCTTGTATTATGGGTACTAGACACCTTATGTAAGTACACAGATAATACACCCAAACCACTTTACTTCCAATGGTCGCGGGTTCAATTCCTCGTACAATATAAACATTTGTATTCATGAATATGATATCATCATGAATATGTATCAATATGGGTGTTTTCTATCTATATTATATTTGTATTACAAAATGTATCGAAGTATTTATATCAGTTATCTAGCAAACTTTGTTAGCTTTGGACTAGACGACGTAGTGTGAATTGTCCAGAAGTACTATCATTATTTCGAATATCGGCATTTTATTAAAATAGTCACTCTTACTTTTTGAATCTACGATGAGCGAGCAGGAAAGTTGCATTTTAATTTTAAATAATTTAGTTGTATCTAGAGAACCTAAACAGTCCAACGTGCATCCGTAGTTCGACTGCCAGACTGCCCCTATTCCCATCGATCCTCCGTCCAATTCGGCTGAGTCCCTAACGGTACCCTCAGACTACACTCGTATCCTTCAGACAGAATTTGGCTTTCAGCCGCTCCATATGTACCGCGCGAATCTGAAAAGGCTGCGGCTAAGAGCATTAGAGTAGTCTGGAAAAATAGCAACTGGATTACCTTTATAGCGTCTATTCTATGCTGAGCTGTGACGGCTAGCTTTTCAATGAGGTTCTTTAGGCGCTCATTGACAGCGTGGCTGATGAGGCCCGCTACTTCTGTAGACGGTTCCTCCAACCCGTGCTTAGCTGCTGCAGCCTTCACTCTCGCCTGCATATGACTCGTCGGCACTAGATACTCGTCTTTACAAGACCTGGTTATTAGTAAAATTAATATTAATTCTATTTCAAGAGAATTCTACGATTTATTGAAACCGCTGCATCTTGTATTTATATGTATAGGAGCTAAGGGATAATAACATTTTTACGTTGAATTGAAAGCCAATAGTTACGGGAAGAAAATTTTAAAATTGAGCGATATTAACTGTATCGTTATTGTGTATTTTGATAATACAGTCGTGTCCATCCATATCAGCTCGAATTTTCTATAGAAATCGGTCTAGCTTCATATAGTGATGTAATTGCTTACCATATTATAAGTTAAGTGAGTATTAGGCTCATAATAATTAACAAATATTTCAAAATCACTAAACAAAGTTAATTTTTTGTTTTTTATCTGTAAAACTAATTAGACATTTTTGTTTAGTACCCATTATAATATAGTTAAATGAGTTTTATACGATTTTATGGTAACAAGTCAGCTTGTGACCGCTACTGCAACCTAGTCGAAACGTTCAGGAGAATACCTTTAGTTACTATAAAATTATTCATGTGAAAGCTCGATTAACTATATTAATAATTAGACATGATATCTAATGTGATGTAGTATTTTCTTAATTAGTATAAAGACATAACTGTAACTATCAGTGTATACCTGATCTGTGTACCGATGAGTTCAGTGGAACCCAATATTCGTTGCGTTTCCTCTGCCAAGTTGACCCCTCCCATAGCAGCGACGTCATTGATGTCGTCATCGCCGGCCATCTTGTCGTCGACATACGGCTGGGACGTATACTGCATTGAAGACCTCTTCTCTTTCTCCTTGAGGAGGGACTTTCCCGGCGTGAGGACGGTGGAGAGAGCGGTCACCGCGGGTCTCGGGAAGTTAGTCTTACTGTTCACCGTCATTGCCTTGTTTGCACTGACTTTACTGACGTTAATCTTCGTGTGGAACGGTACATTTTGTAGTACTGCAATACCGCTGTTGGACTTTGGTTTCTGCTGTTGGAACATAATGGTTTGGTATAGAAGTGAATATCCTTTTCAATTGTCTACATTAAAAATCATGCATGTTTATTTCATTTTTAATTCATGCACTGGTAGAAAAAATGTAATAGTTGAAAAGACTAAATATTACATAATATACGACTATATTATATATTAACAAATAAGCATTTACTTCTGAACCAAAATGTAAATAAGCAATACTCTGATGAACAATAATTCTATTTGCTCACATGGTAGAATAGATGGTACTTAGGAATTAGAAAATAATGTTTGTTTCAATGTGTATGTGTGTGTTTTTTTATATGTTATAAGTCATTTATACATATTATAGACTTCACAATATAACATTATAACTCTGCGGCATATTTCTGTTACATCTTGCCACAAGTGTCGACTGTCACGTTGGACATACAACTACTGTCCTGAAATTTCAGTTTTCTATTACTTTGTTTAACATATTCTAATTCTTTTCCTGTATGTTATATGGAGGAGTAGTAATATAAATTGTAACTCTATAGATATAATTATTCATCAGAGTGTTCTACTGGCTACAGTATGTTTGTACGAAATCAAAAGTAAATAGCAAAATATATTAACATCATCATTGACGATGACACTGGTTGTTAAACCGCGTCGTGCGCTATAAACAGACGAGGAAAATATTGCGATATAAATATTCTACAAACACAATTATAGCAACCAAACGGAACCATGATTAAATCCAATACGTACTATATATATATATATATATATAAAATCATAAACGAAGGAAATCCATATTTCAAGAGGCTAAAGGAATAAAACTAACATTCAGATAATGACTAACAGCTAGGACTAAACAACATCTAAGTAAAGGAGCTTCGTATTGTTTAGAACCATTCGAAATCGGTAATCTGTTGGTAGGTAATGAGACATGCCAATTATGTAAAATCTTGCGAGTCAATTTGAACTGAACCAAATTACATATTAGTCACAGCGAGGACATTCGGACTCTAGGACCAATTCGGCAGGTCCGTTACTGAATTAATGAATCATTCGCCAGTCTATGCCTTGATTATTTTTTAACAAAAAACATTTTATTCAAGCCATTGTGCCTGCCATCAGTCCATTTTATGCATGAGTATTATCACTATTTGTCGTTGTATTAAAACGGCCGGAATGTCGTAGATGATTTTAACCTGTTAACCGGATCAATCACTTTTTAAGTAAGCAGCATATAACGGGTACATACTCTTTCCCTAGGACGTGTCAGTATGTCAGAATGTAATTTCATATGAGTAATTATTTATGCTTCAAATAAATGAAAAGACTATGAAACATATATTTTCGTTGCGCTCTATTGTTTACGTTTGACATATTTATACGTCCGATCGGCTAACAGGTTAACTTAACGCTAAATAGTGTATATAGATGCAGTCCCGGCTGAAAGTGCAGCATCCGTTTGCGAGTGAATGATTCGAAACATACGTAAGTGGTCATCAAAGATCGGACGAGAGGTGTGGACAAACCTGCGCGGGGGCCGCCTGCGCAGACACGACGTTAATGGGCTTTGAGGTGGACACGAGTGGGGACGTGAGCGATACGGGGAGCACCGGCGGCAGTAGGGGCGTGAGCGTCGGGCTCGAGCGCTCCTCGTCGCTCAGCTGGCGTCAGAACATCACCAGCTTAGTCGTACTAGTTCAGACTCCAGCGTGTACCGTGCGAACGAGCGATAGCAACGTGGTGACCCGCCCCGCCACATTGTTATTACAATCATCCAAAGTATACCTACATTTCACTTTAATTTTCTATTTATTTACATAAGACCTATGCCTACTAGGTACAGTTATAGCTATATAGAACGGCCTTAGTCGATTAAAGTTATTTATATGTACAATACCCACAGTTGGGGCGAGCCACTACCATGTCACCGGTTGCAATATAATAAAACAAGTCATCTGCATGATTGGAACATAGTCTGCTTAGACAGCAAAACAATCTTGTGGTCAGCAAAATAAGCAAATATTTGACAATTTCCTATGCGGAATATTTGAAATTTATACTGAGATAACTAAAGCCTTATTAATAAAATCAGATATAATATTACTTGAAATAAAAGTGAAGACTTGCTCAAAAAGTGCAAATACTCTATGTTTTGATAAAATAAATTGCATGACGGAAAAGAGAGCGGACCAATTGTTCATGAGAAAAACGACAATACAATTTTACACAAACTTTAAAAATACCGGGTATATATACATACACATACGATGAATTTGAAATAACCAGCTGTTTAAAATTGCAATTAATTAAACCTGATTAATTTAAAAACCCTAAGAATATATGAAATAATATTATGGTTATGATTGAAGTAGAAAACCCTGGTATAAAAAAAGTGGAGCCGAATTTGAATCGCGAATGGGAAATATATGACGCAGATTTGATTTCTGTATAAAATATTATATTTATGTATATTTGAGTTCCATACAAATGCTAAGAATAGCATTTATATTCTATTTATTCAGTAAATTATTAATTCCTTTTATATGTTGTGGTTATCTTACTAGTTATTTTAAAATACTGGGTGGACTCATTCATTATATTGTTTGTATAATATATAGAATATTAATTTATGTAGTGTTTCCCAAGCATGTACTAAGACTGTTACTATTGCTAGAACTATTGTAGCCACTCCAACATTATTATATACATTCTATATACCCTGCAATATTCTTCATAATTTATATTGGCTCAATAGACAATGTCGGAATTAAGGCGAGTCACTGACGAAGCTTTACTATTATCATGTCAACAGGTATGAAGTCAGTGCAACATCAGCAACTTGACTATAAAATTTCCAAAGGATGACAGGTGCATGTTGGCTTACTCTATGTAAAGAATAAGAATGAGTTTTAGATGGCAGCATCACTGTCAGTTACTGAAGTAGATGGTGTAACCGACCTTTCACATTAAGATGCTGAGCTGCTGCACAAACAATTCAAGCTCTCCCATTTACTAATAATGTTACTCGTGATACATCACTTCATAGATGCTACATGTCATCATTGACATGTAGCATCTATGCTAATACCTATCCTTCAAATGTTTCAGTTCCTGAGGACTTAAGTGACATACCTAAAATATTGCAAGTAGCCTAAAATTTCACTGTCATATCTCAAACTCGCTTCTCTAACTGAAAATTTATTATAATGTAATAGTATGTAACTATATCAAATAACAGTATAATGTTGCTCAATTATTTGGGTTGTAATGCTTACCATTTGAACATTCGATGTGGCGATTACCTGCTGCGTAGGAGCCGGTATGTTTGAGAATGCTACATGTGGTGCGGGCGGATTGATACCTTCGATCACCAGCTCCTTTGTCACAAGAGACTGCCTTAGGAGTGGCAGACTCCTCTGCAAAATGATGCATAAACAAAATCAAGCCAGCTGACTCAAAAAAAAAAGAGATTGTTTAATGACCATTGATTCAATTATTTCTTTTTCCCAAACCTGTAATCGCATATGCTGGCGGTCAGTAAACTCTGCCTAATTTATAATTATTCAATTTTGTGTCTACAGTTTTATAAGTAGCAATTCTTATACATAAAGTGGAAGTTCTCTCATCATAAACTAGATATGACTTAAACTTAAATATCTGGACTGTTTTATATATAAACATGAAATGTAAACATTAGATGTTATGTTAAAATTAACGATACTCATGTCATACAGGGGTGTGTGCTAATACAAAATATTTTAGTCGAAAAATCTGTTAGTGTTGAATATTTATTGAATAATTTACAATTGTATTTTTATTTCAAATGATCATAGTAGATATATAGTTGTATAACTATTACCTTTAGGAAACCAATAAGGCACGGTTGTGGGCTTGCATTAAGAAGTCGTTCCAAACGGTTGCAGAATTCCTCTGGCTCTACTTGTGCATCAATTAACTCTTGAATGAGATTCCTCACATTCTGTTCCACTGATTTTGGCTCTTTACTTGATAGATCCAATAGATTGGCCAAAAAGTTTCTGCATTTCTCCTTTGTATTGTCAGATGGTTTCTTATAAAAAAAAAAGAAATAATCATAATTTATTCCTTCAAATTTCCTTCAAATGAAGTAAATATAAATAAGTACCAGTTCAGAAGCAGTAGATATTATGAACACTTTAAGGAACACAAAAACAATAAGCCTTGTATCAAACAGATATGTAATTGCCAATTGAATGTACTGAACTGCTTCTGCAACTAGTCACTACCGGCCACTGTTCCCTTACAGTGCCTTAGAACTCAGGTACAGTAGTAGTTCACTCACTTGGGTGGTGACAGTGGGCGGTTGTGGTGGCGGCGTCGCCGGCCCTACCACAGGCGATGACGCCACCACAGGCGTGGCCACCGGCGCGGGGGGCATTTGGCCCGGTATGTGACCGGGGGCAGGCACACTTGTTGATACCGTCGCAACACCAGGGTGCTGCAATGATACAAACACCTCAAACACACTGCTAGAAAATTTATCATGCTACATGCCTGTGTCACATTGCAAACAAAAGATATAAATTTCAAGCATACATTCTCAAGCTAAGAGGAAAATGGCCAGAAAATTGTTAATCTCCTTCTATATCATAAACATATTATGTTAGGCACTACACTACTCTGAGGCTACAACGAAGTTTTCACAAGAGGCATCAATAAACTTATTGTCTATTTGCACCTAACAAAAAAGTGCTTGTAATGTTAGTATTCATAGGTACACAATGAGAGTGAAGAACAATTCTTTCTTACCTTGTTAATTACCTTAGAACATGCACCTTCACCATATTGCACATGCATGATAGATTAATTGAAACTGGGCTAGCAACTAAATCACTATCAACGAGTGGGAACAACTGTTTACGAACAAAAGCATCTGTCCAATTCCTGAGTGTGGTGGGTGTGTAGCGAAGTGGCTGTGCCTACTTACTGCCGGCACGGTCGAGAGCCGGATGGTCTGTGCCTGCGGCGCCGTAAGGGTGTTGGCCGCGGGCGCGGGGCCCACCCTCAGCAGCTGGTATTGACCATTCTCAGTCTTTAACAACAAATGACCCTGCTGCCCTGGTTGTAGACTTTGTAGAGTTTGCAGCGTTATCTAAAAACGAACGCCTCATTTCAATTCCACTCAACTCATAGACGATTCCAATTAATTTGGCAGTAGATATGACTGTTTCATGAGAACAAAGAATAAAATGATTTTGATAATAAAATATTCCAAAGAATGATTCTAAAGCAGGTCATTTGTTAGATATTACACACTGGTGAAGTTCAACATTAACAATGAGAGTGCAGCCGTGGGGGTGAGAAACTGGTACTACTTATGCATGTCGATCTCCTGCGGGACTGTTTGGGGTTAGCATGGTATAAGCGTGTGTTGTTCAATAAAGATAAGCCCAACTAGCATTGCAAAGTGATATAAGGTTTGCATCAATCTCCTTCAATCATGGAATATTAGTAGAATCCAGGAATGCTGAGTACAACTCTTGTAATTATAATTGTTAAGCCACATTACTTAAGTAACCATTACAACAATTAGCAAATGGATTCACCTTCCTCATTATATGATATCATTATATTTACATTTGCCTATATTGTACACTGAAGAATGAATATACAGAGAAATTAAGTAATTTGCATTAAGTAATCAATAGCAATTAAAGAGACAGAATATAACAATGCATGAATCATAACATGTTTCTATGATATGCACCCCGGTTACAATGGGGTGCTATGTACACATAATGCCCAGTCATGCACCATGAAGATGAATGATTAGGTTATATATAGACACTTCAATAGCATTGGAACTGCATGTCAGCAAGGGTTCATCAGCGCTTGCAGTGAACAAACAATCTCTAGGTTTATAATATTTTATTAAAAACAATAAACAACTACTACAATTATATAATTACATTATAACATTAACAGTCCTTTTAAGGTATTCAAAATGTACTCAGAGGTATGGATGTACTAATTTTTTTGTAGTACTTGCAACCTATACCTGATCCGTAACTTTTATCTGTTGTATTATTCCAAATTAAACAATATGTAAAAAATTTAAATACCCCAAATTAAAAAATAGACACCTCAAATTAATGGTGACTGATGAATGTGATTAGTGACAATTATAACATATTGTTAAAGTACAAGTATATTAGAAAACAAACTCACTCCAGGCGCTGCAGGTCTGGCACCGACCACTTGTGGAGTACCAATCACAACCCGAGGGGACACTGTTGCAACTGACTTCTGAGCAGCCACTGCAGGAGCCCCTGGCCTCATATTCAGTATCTGTACATTAGGCAGGATCGCGGACTGCGCCGTGCCTAGGTTTTGTGTAGTAACCACGACGTTTTGCCCTCCTGGCTTGTTCAATGTCATTACATTGGGTATAGATGCTGGCATGCTGGAATTAACCGACATCGGCACTGTGACCATGCCAGGCTGCATGCCCACCTGGCCTGTAGTCGCGCCTTGTTTTATTACTAAAGGATTCTGCATAGTTATAGTTTTGTTAACAGGCTGGGAAATCACAGTGTTCCCTGGTACAGTATGGATTATTTGATTTTGAGGCGCTGCTAGTCCAATACACCCGTTACCCAAAGTTTGGTTAGGGAACGTCACACGATTGTTCGAGATTGGCAAATTCTGAGATTGCGAATATAGCACTTTTATCGGCTCACCAGTATTTGACACGGGCCCCGTAAGTGTCTGTGGAATAAAAGTAGACTGCGCGGACGCTAAAACACTGGTATAGGGCGCATTGCTGTTTGTAGCAGATGATTGGAGACCTGTCACGATTCCACCACTGTTACTTTGGTCCGTGTTGTATTTTTGTACACCAATAATAGAACTTGCACTGGACGTAATGTTAGAAAGCTGATTTGGAATCACGTTCACAATGTTATTATGCAGAGAGACGGACGGAACAGACGTAACTAATTGGTTTTCGAGTGAGCCTACGATCGCGTTTACTGCGTTCTCGTCAACGTCTGTGGACAAAGCTTGCTCTAAAAACTCGGCTGACGCCATTTTATACAAATCGACGGATATAGCCAAGGATGGCCGAAACCGGTGCCATGGGAAAAAAAACACACATACATTAAATAGTTGGCAACATGTTTTAAAGCTTATTTCTACTTGAAATGAATTTAATATAATAAAACTTAGTATAACTATTTATTACATATATTTTTAGTATTTCATTTTATAATATAATTTTTAAAATAATTATTTCTTTTTTTTAATGGCAACTATTGCTATATGTCAGCAGCTTTATTTTTTCAGTTTGACCGTTTTTTTATTTCACAGAATAGACAAAGAAATAAGGATACATTCAGCCTTATTATTTTTGTTTTTTATATAATTTATTAATGATCATGACTTTATTTTGACATGATCGTCAACAAGATGATCATATTTTTTAAACACTAGGTTTTGCTGTGTTGCCAACATTACTTTTATAACATATTTTACATTACACTAATAATAGGAGCATAGTATTAGTACAGAATTAGAAAATGGATGTAGTAATCGAATCATTATGTCATCGAACAAAGAACTAACTGAGCGCGAGCCATCATATACTATAATATAATGGTAAGAAATAGAGCAATTTTATAAGTGCAATTAAACACATCAACATAGTGTTACATTCTTCTTTGTGAAATTTATAAAAAAAATAATTTTACCTAAAAATACATATATGAAATATGAAAAAGAATAATCTTAGTCTTTTTCATATTTTATATATGTATTTTTTATTATTTATAATAATATTACGTTTAAAATTAAACAGATAAGTTATTAAAACATGATTTAATTACTGGTATTTGTACTACGGCCATAACAACATATATTTTGGAATAGATTCTATGGTGTATACGTGGTATCTACTTTCTTCTATAATAAGAAAATATATGAGATCATTATTAAAAAAATGAACATTTGTTAAAACTGGATCTTTTATACCACATAAAAGATGTGTTTTATATCAGGTATCTTACCGATCGTGATTATTTAAACTAATAATGAATGAATACTCAGTGTCATATTTTTAAAGAACATAAAATCTATTAATAACGCATACTTAAGTTATAAAAAAAATTAATACTACTACTACTTCTGAAATTTTGTTTTATATATTGCACAAGTTGTAATAGTGAGTTATATATAAAAATGTACTAATAATGTTTTTTTTTATTGTAGTTGTATACATATGAGTTTTATTCGAATGCAGAATTGTTCATTTTTTACACAAATTATAGACTCAGCCCCAATTTCCTAATTATTATATATTATTACCATGGTGGTTACTACTACACTAGGGCACGCGTCTATACATACTCCGTACTTATAGTAATGATATTGCCATTACTGCCAATAGTACAATATGCAAATTGTTCTGTTGTTTTTTTATAGACCACGTAAAGTTGCTAAAACATTGAAATATAATTAAAATTGGGAAAAGTGTGGGCACAGTTCCTCCAATTTAAAATATCTTTTCCCGAAATAAGTCATTAAGTCGTAAAAGCTACATTTTAATAAAAAAAAATGTGTTAGTACGGTCAAACATGACTGAGGTTGAGTTCGTTGTGGTGGAGATTTCTCGAGTCGTCCTTGTCATGCAGATTTATCGTCAGAATATAACGAATACTTTATGATCATAAACATAATCTACACGCACAATTCGACAGTCTCACTTAGGGATGGCGATACTTTTCGAGAAAGATCGATTTTACTAGATTCGTATCGAGCCTGATGAAATCGATTCACAAAAAAATTAAGGTTCAAAACAATGATAATATACTAAAAATAGATATTTTTTCCGAGTTTGTAGTTTTAATTAGGGGTGGCGATGTTATACGACAAAGATAGATTTTAGAATTGATTCATATCAAAAACATCAATTTTTATCGATCTGATAAATCAATCAGACATATTTAAAAAGATTAGCGATTTCGTCCACTTGGAATAGACGACGAATGAGGAATTTCCATTTCCTCTATTTTATTTTACCCTCTTTAACTTTGAATGTTATATTCATTTATATTTAATGAACAGCCTAAAAAATAAGTTTCACGCTTCGAACTTTAAAACTACCGATACTTCCATACAACCTTTCGTCTTCCCTTTCAACCCTTTCTTCGTATAAAAAAGTAGTCTATGTATATCCTTTCTCGTGGTCTAGACTGTCTGTATACGAAATTTCATTTATTGAAATCGGTTCAATCGCTATGGTGTGAAAACAAAGCAAACAGACATAGAGAGAGAATTACTTTCGCATTTATGATGTTATTATAAAGATTATACAAAGTCGATTTTTCAAGTTTTTATGCAATAAATTAATACAAATTCAATTATAGAAACTACATAATCAAATTCACTGTTATTAGTAAAGTATAATAATAATTAACAATATCAATAACAACAAATATAGGTACAAGGTACAGGTGTTATGTCTATATAATTAGTTTGAGTACAAATATTTACTGTAGAGTTAGTATTGTTTTCTGTGAAGTAGAGGCGAAGAAAATTTAGCACAGAGCCACCTTATGATTCTTGAGTAACTTCATTTTTTTTTAATTATTAAAGGGATTGCTTATTGTTAATAATTAATATTATTATTTTTGTTATTATTATTTTGTTTTTATTGTTATAATTAAGTTGTATATATGTAATGTTATGGTTCTTCATAATCTGCTCCTTACCTTAGCGAAAAACATATTACGCCGACCCCAAATAAATGGGTATTTGGGGTCGGCGTAATATGTTTTTCGCTTCTATTCATCCCTGTTCGCGTTATTTACTTCCTTTCTTACCATATCATCTTTCACACAGTCCATCCATCTCTTATTCGGCCTTCCTCTGCCCTTATAACCATCCACATTCATATGTAACACCTTTCTTAAAACATTATCCCCGTTCCTACGCATTACATGTCCATACCATGATAGACGATTACTCTTCAATGTTATGGTTCTTATCAACACAAAAAGGAAATTAAAATTTCTAGGATTAAATAACAATTACCAATATTAATACAATGCTAGTAATCGACTAAAAAAAACATTCGATCGAAAGAGACGTACTTTCGATCAATCGAGATTCGACATCTCTAGTTCATGTTTTAGTTGTCAATCGTGCACTCAATTGCGTCAATCATGTAATCAATGATGTCAATCCTATAAGTAATGACATCAATCTTGTAATCAAAGCCGTCAATCCAATAATTTAAAATGTTAGTCATTATATGTCAGTACGTCAGTCATAAGTGATATCCAAACAATTTCAATTGTTAAAAATAGGAAAATTTCCATTTCCAAGAAAACTTCGTTTAATTTTATATTAATTGGTGCCTTTTATACATGTTACCAAATCTATATTAACAGATGAACCTATATATGAGAAATTAACGACATATTTCTGTAGTAAAAATGGTCAAGATGTGTTAGGTTAGTAAATAGCATTTATTTTCTTGGAATACTAAGTGAATTATTTGTAACGAGTTATTTTATAATGTTCCTCACAGACTAGCCACTTAGGTGGTATGTGAATAGAAACAGTGATATAACTCTTACATATGTGAAAAGTATTATTGTCGTGTCCAGAGGCGACACCGATTTGTTTATTTTCTATTTTAGAAAGGGGGCGTCACAGGGACGTGTCTGTATACCATAAAACGCGTAATAAAGCACTTGATATGTTTAATTTTAGTACAGTGCCCGAATTATATTAGACAAATTTGCTCCCACTTTAGGAACATAGAATATCACTTTAGTGCTGTTGTTTATTCATGTGTGCATTAGTGCTTTCACATATTCAGAGGTCGGCGGCTCGGAATCAGTGCCAACACACGGACAGTCTTAATTACTCAGCTGATATGTTATTTTCTATTCAACATGTGCATTAGTGTTAATGCTATAATTTTAGATAGACTCCACTATATTACTTTTGTGCTTACACTTACAGTTCTTAGCACTTGACTTTCTTAGCCCAAAATCCTCAAAAAAAAGTAGACCTAACATACAACATGCAATGGATGAATACTCCGTAATGGAAGTATAAAATAGTGATGTCTGATTCATTATAAGTTATAAATATATTTTGCATGTTTAAATTAGTGTGTATTTATTTGGGGATAGGGTAATCTTGTTATCATATGTTGATAATTTGAATGACCTAAAAAGATGTTCACAGGGATTATTTATTTAGCATTATAATTTACATTGATTATTGATTCATATATTTATATATATGATACATAAAAGAGCAACAAACAAGCTTCTTGCTCATTCTTCTTGTGATGACAGACACAAATTCATTTAAAAAAATAAGTATCAGTATTCAAAAGTGCTAAAATGTATGTTTTTTTTTAAATAAACAGTTTTCTATCTTATGTTTTAAGAAGATATACAAAATTTTTTTTGTTTCTATGTGGAGATGTTAAACATGGGTGCAAATAACTGCAACAGAGTTTTCT
This sequence comes from Achroia grisella, assembly GCF_030625045.1. NCBI lineage: Eukaryota > Metazoa > Arthropoda > Insecta > Lepidoptera > Pyralidae > Achroia > Achroia grisella. The sequence continues at coordinate 5,526,354 of NW_026713051.1, forward strand.
ATAAACTAATATAGTTGTTTGTTTCATATTGATTTATATATATTATTCGTTGATTATTCGTATGGATTTATATAAATAATTTAGCAGTGAAAATGATTACTGAATGGAACCAAATGAATTTTTTATTAGCTGAACGAAAAGTATGAGATTCTGTAATAATATGTAATCTTATATGCTATGTACTGAAAACTTTACATAAACCATTTTATTTACATCTATCCATAAAGGGATCCATCAACACTTATGTAAATCTGTTTTTCCTTCATTAATCTGAAGAGAAATTATTATATTGTGTCTCCCTTTAACTTTGTGAACACACAAATATTCATTCTATCATTCTGTCACATTTTTAGGTTATTTTTATTTTAACACCTGTAATTTTAAATCCATTGATAATACCATATACCTATAATGTAATAAATTATAATAATTGTATTCTAAATACTTAAATATTAATATAAGTTATTGTCCATACTATTACATAAAAGAAATAACATTGGAGTGTCTGTTTGTAATATTGAAATAACAGTTTTTTACCATATGCATATGAATATAAATACAATACATACACCAAAATAATATTTTTTACAATTTTTGTCTGTCTGTTTGTCCATCTGTCTGTTCCAGCTTATCTCTGAAATGGCTGGACTGATTTTGATGGGACTTTTATTGACAGGTAGCCGATGTAATAAGGACTAACTTAGGCTACTGTTATTGTTGATAAATAAAGTTGAATTCCATGCGGGCGAAATTGCGTGTATATATATAATGTGATTTTAGGCCTATAGCTATTATTTAATTTTAGTGATATTAAATTTACTTAGTGGTGACTTTTATTTTTATTAAATAATAAAATAAAATTTCTAAAATCGAAGCAATTTAAGTTATTGCTTATAACATTACCTATCTGCAAATACAAGTCTGGTCCAAATCGGGTCAGCCATTTCAGATATTAGGAAGAACAAGCAGACAAGCAGATTTTTTTTTTAAATAACTCAATAACTATTAGATACATAATTACTCTGTCTGTATATACTTTCATATGCATTTAGTCAAAGCTATTTGAAATTACAAACAGACTCTTCAATTTTATCTATTTGTACAGATTATGTAGTAATGATTTAAACAACTAACCTTGTATTCTGCTGGGATGTTATCATGATCTATTTACTTATATGCAGCTAATTTGCATAATTGACACATAATTTTTTTTTACAAACAAAAACTATACATGAATGTGCTAAACAAAGGCTGTCTTATCACTTAAAACAATCTCTTTTAACTCTTTGTAACTAAGCAAACATGCAACTATAATTCAGATGCATATAGTGGCCCTTATAGGTATTACATCTGTCTAGTTTACTTGATTGCATTAGTATAAATGTTGTAAATATTAAGATATATAAATCCATATATGGAGATATTATATATTTTGTTATTTGTTTCAGTTAGAACTGCTATGGAACGGTTTCCACTTAAGTTATCACTGCCTAAAATGGGATCTACATATCAGTCTGTTTATAAAAAGGTAAGTTTATAGCTATTAATAATAGAAGTATACTTCTCCATCCTTTATATATATATATATATATATCTGTATATAACTTACCTATGTCTGTTAATATGATGTTATTAGATTAGTCCACATTGATTGTGGCTCAATTTTTTCGTCCATATTGTACAGTTCTGGTTTTTTATAATCCAATGTGTTGTCAATCAGGATGACCTTTTTAGACAAAAAGGAAGGGAAACAAACAGCATTCCTATTCCATTTTCCCAAACACAAATAATGGTTATATGTTGTATATCCAACTGTCAACAAAAGTTTGTTATTTCGTTGAAATCATTTAAAAAACTGTCAATTCTGTTACATGTGCACAAATTTATTGGAATCACATTTCCACTATGAGTACTTTTCCAGAATACAGATAGATCCCACTTATAGCACAGTAAGTGACTCTCACCAGTGTGTTCACCAACTCCCACATTTGTTTTAAATACTCTGAATGACAGAATGCCTACCTACCATCTGGATTATTTAATTATTTATACCCAAATAAGTAGACAAACTAAAATAGGCACGTGAAGTAGGGCAGGTGGGTCAAGTATTTATATTCGTCCCTGTGGTTTTGATTGGGATTGATGACGCAAATATTTAAGTAAAATCTCAGTTTTCCTTGACTTTAGAAGAGCTATTTATTGATATCCCCTTTCTGGGCTATATTAGCAATGTCTACCAAAATCTAATACTGCAGTCAGTGTAATTTAGTTCCATAAATAGATGATTAGTGGTCATAGTTAAGTTAAGTAATCTTTCAATTGTCGCCGTTAAAGAACTCTTAATATAATACTACTCATTAATTGTTATTGTGTCAGATATCAGTCAAAAGCTATGAGATTTGGTAAAAGTTTTGTTGCAGGTCAAGTCATGGTCAAAGGTATCATGCGGTAGTTCTTTCAATGTCGATACTGTTGGCAGCATTGTCATTGTTCAATAGCTTTCCTTTAATGTATTGACAAATTTGTTATTAGATCATGGCAGATATTACAAAGAGTGTTGAGGTGGGTCTATTTTCCGGTTGTAGTATGATGATTGATTTTGGTGTAGTATGATGTAAGATACGCATAATAATTACGTACGTCTTGTGTCTTTTCTATTAAAAATGTAACCAAGCTCGCGTATCAGTTGTATCTGCTTTTTATTGTTTTCTTTTTCAGAGCTCCTTATTCTAATTCGAATTTTATTCGCTATTTTGTAAGTGAAGTGATTTGATTTCGTAACAGTAAACTGTTACGAAATCAAGAACTAAAGCAATACCTATTTCTGTCAGATGTACCCACGCTGATAATATCCTAGGAATTGTACATTAATGAAATAGTTTATATTATAGAACGGGAACATTGATATTCTCGGATTAATATTGTTAGTGCATTGTATACAGTATTAAGATCGGTCGACTGTGATACGTAATGCACGAGGTTTCGTCTGGCTTCATGCGTTGTTATTCAATACAGTGAAAATACGACTAACCGAACCAAATGCATAGCACGGCATATGGCATTGAAATAGTACAGAATCTGAATATTTGCATTATGAAGGAAAGCATTTTTGGTAAATACGTACAACTCTAGTGTACATACCATACACGTGTTTGTTATAACATAACTAATTTAAATTACCAAACTAAACTAATGTTAAAGACTTAGTAATGTACCTACGTGCATACATATGACCACGGTTAACAATCTGGATAATAGCGAATCCGTACAACTCAGGTTCAATAAGTATACTATAATTATTTGTTGTCATGATGATTGGATTAATTTGACTATTGATGAGCTTTTGTTTATTAATAGTATATATAAATATTAAATAGTTACTTACTGTTTATATTATTTTTTATTTACCTGGCCACTGCTATTGGAAGCGCTACGATCTTCTATATTACTGATCAAATTCCATTATTGAGTCTACACTAATATTGCGCGCTGTTTAGCCTCTGAATGAGTCATCATCAGGTCATGGAATGTAGCTTGGAAGCAAAGTATTCACTGATCAGCGATCGAACTCCGAATAAACTCCCTTTCCACACTATATATTTGTTGTCTCACAAATGCTAGTAGTAGCAGAATAATACAATACAAGTCCAAAGTCAAGCCTCTCAGAGTTTGCGTTTCTGACAGGTCGGGATCGAATAGGCGATATAACTTAGAACTGGTGTAGAATTTACAGTAAAATTTTAAATATCTTTTATTTGAAATTTTAACGAGTGATAACATTAAAATATTTAATAATTATTCCAACTTATATTAAACGTATAAATTTTGCCCAAAATTATTAACTATTAACTGCTTAACAAATATTAAAACAATAGTTTTTAAAAATCAAATCACGTCAAAAGCAAACTGTTGATTGGTCGATCCCGACCTGTTAGAAACGCAAACTCTGAGCGGCCGGACATGAAGTAATGAATCCGACTTCTGTAAAATAACACCTGATTCGATAAAATATATTAATAAGTATAATCTTCATTCATATGGTTTCCGCTACCATACGCTTTGTCAAAATTGCCCTCTCTTATAAAATAATTCGTCTAAAATAACGTTTACATCGAGAATGTATTAAATACCTACCTAAAAATTGTTGGCTCTTATTATTTGGCTTCGATGGTCTAGCGGTACGAACCCGCGACTATCGGAAGTAAGGCGGTGTGCTTACACCACCTTATTTCCGATAGTTGCGGGTTCGATTGCTCAAACGATACAAAAATTTGTATCCATGAGTATGACTATTCGTATCGGTCTGCGTGTTTTCTATATATATTGTTATGTATTTTTAAAAAAAATGTATCTATGTCAGTTGTATGGCACCCATAGCTTGAGATTAGATAACGCTGTATGAATTGTTCTGAGATATTATTGTCATCATTCACATTAAGTAGACGTGCGTCTCGTGCGTCATCTGCACGTTAACTGACTACCCGTACGCGTGCAGCCGTGCAGGATGCATTTATATGCTGACATTTTAAGGATGTGGGTCGTCTGGAGCTGTGTAGGATAATCAAACCAATTGAATCAGCCTCTGCGAATTGTCGGTCGTTTGCAAAAGTGCTTCACATACCGCTAGGTGCACTCGTCGAGATAATATATCAAGCATCAAGATACATTGATTTTAATTTTGCTATCTGTAAATTTAATTCTAATACTGATAGAATTAAAATTAATAGTAGTGTAGTCATGTGTATAGATTTATATTATAAATTGTATATATTTTTAATGAGAATCTAGAGCTGATTTAGAATTCTATAAAAATAAAACTGCATCCTTGGTTATTTTATGAGATATGCTATTTGCTTTAGCGTTGGCATTCAAATAAAGGAACGCAGACGTAATAGTCGCTCGTTTCGCGCATGAAGAAAACATCCAGTTGCTAGGCCGTCTACGGAGAAGGACGGACCTAGGTACACGTGGCGTTTTCCATCCGTGCTGCAACCTAAGAGTATTATTGATTTTCGCCGTCGTACGGTTCGTCCGCCTATCCAGGCATCAGCCCGCCCCGTCCGCCCCGTCCGCGCCGTCGTTGTAGCGACGCCACGACCCACAACGTCGGCCGGTCTGCAAACAGAACTCGCGGATGACGGTCGGGTGCCCTGATGCAACTCATGTATCTCCAAAATTTGTAATCGTTAATTATTTTTTTAGTGAATGAACCGTTGTAGTGTGTGGATACGGTGTGAACTATAAAAGTTTTATAATGTTGAAATTTGAGTTGATGTAAGTGAAATGGTAATTGGTACAAAAGTATATTATTCACTATTAGGATAATAGTTTTATTTTTAACGCAAATAATGAATAGGTGAATACATAAGTTGTCTAACATTGTATTTTAGATAGTTTGTTCAACACTAATGAAGGTTATTGGGACCTACGTACATACTCGATGAAAATCAACAAATAATTTGTTTTATATCTATTAGAATTTATATAATCATTAACACAAAATTCAACTGTAATTCTGATTACCGGTTATTTATATAACTTATGGATATGTAATGTATATAGATATATTTGTATGTACAAGTTATGTAAAACTTGTTATATTGTATTTTGGAAAAAATTAAAACATGTAAGGATGTTATACTTTATAATCAATATATATAATGGGTTTATATTATAGTGTTATAGGCCGTAACTTATCTTTAAACAAGAAATCTATATTTTGTCGAGGTTTGGAACCACAACAGTGTCCTCAGATTAAAGTATCCGTCAGGCAGGAGTTTGTCTTCGTCCGCTCCGTAAGTCCTTCCGCAGGTTTAAAGTTTACACTTGCCGATGATTCACCAAAAGATAGGTCGTTCGGTGAATGTGTATGTGTAATATTATGTTTTATTTTAGCATACGAACATATTTTTTTCCAGTTTTAATTAATATAATCAAAGACAAAATATTTTACTCACATGACACTTACGCAAGTCGTATCTTCTTATCACTCTCTCTACTGTCCAACAAGGTAGTCTAAAAATTGATAATGAGTGACTTTATTCAATAAGTAAAAAAATTTGAATTTGCCATTCCCATTAAAGACCTATAACTTCATATAAACGAAATTTGAAGATTGCAAGTATTTGATATTTTGAATTTGAATATCTGTTTCTGTATAGTTACGGTTATTGAGATTAATATTTTTGAGAAATAAATAAAAGTTCTTGCGTATATATAATACATAACATTTTCGTATTTATTTTAAGAGGAGTTAAGTGTGCATATCTACTCTAATGAGTCACGATTTCACTTTAAGTGCAATAAAATAAACGTATATTACGTTTTTATAAAACAAAACCGCTCTGTATTTCTGCTGCTTTATCCCAGGTTAAAATTCCATACATCATTACGTTGTGAAAATCACTATAGTACACTAATCTCGCGGTTCCAATTTAGTAAAACTGTCTAATCCCGCGTTCAGCTACGATACGTACCGCTGCAATAGTATCCCAAATTTGAAAAGCCTATTGAGTTTTTCTACTTAAGTGATTACCAGAAGTGTTCCACACGGTTGCAGCAATGAAGTAATGTGGACATTTAGATAAGGGAAAATGTTAATTTTAAATTTATTTATATACTAGTACACAAAACAGATTGCCGTCAGTACAAGCATTTGTTTAGCATGTAATTAGTACAAAACTAGATTGTGATCAAACACTATGTATGCCTAGAAGCTAAAATATATAGATCCATGCAATGTATGCCAGATAAGGTTAGACAATAAAAAGTGCAGTAATTAGGAAATAATATACAACTACGTAATACTTATATACTACGAATAATTTTGTATAGATTTTGTTAACAGAAATTTATATAAAAAAATAGGTAGGTACAATATTAAATGTACACAGCACTGTAATTTGACTGTAAACGGCGGAACTGTTTCCGGAACTGCAAGCAGTGGTAAATATTTAATTTGTTTAGCATTTACTAAGTTAATTTTAATTACATTTTACCTATTATGGAAAAATATTAAACGAACAGTTACTGCCATTGAAACTAGTCTTCTAAAGTGAATGTTAATATAATCGTTTTATCTAATCGAACAAGTGCAGAAGGTTGCAGTAATTATCACCACATAAACTGTCAAAATTTGCACTATTTCTTTAGATACACTATAGATAGATCACCATCTTTAGATAAAACAAAAGTGCACAAAGATGTAACAGACATAAATAGCACTATTAATATCACATTCAAGGCGAGTCTCTTTTCTGAATGTAGGTTTCTAAGTCTTCACTTAAGCTTCTATTTTACCAAGAACTGTATGTATTCCTGTTACTGAGAACATTTTAACATTTACGTTCAAAATGCCTTACGAGACCTAGTAGGGCCGTGTCGATGTTCACAAACACTTTTATGTTCACGTTTGTGATCTTTGAGCACAAAAGCGTGCATTGTGGACAGTTTTGCATTCATCTACGCTACACATTGAATATAGTGCTGTACAAAGGAACCACAATGCTCAGATTCTGCAAATAAGGCACGGGTGGTTCACTAGGATTTTCTTATTATAGAAAATATATATCGTTAGTATGTAAATGAGTTTGCATGTTTGATGCAACATATAGAGCTTTTTAATGGGTTGTTAATAGTTTACGTAGGTACTAATATGAGACGATAAGAAAACTTAATGTAATACATAATGCACAGCAGCTTTGATAGGTGTACACAGAGGGAATGTTTGTATAAAGTCGCCTGCTGATCATTACAAGCAGTGCAGGCATTACAGTCACGAGCGCCAGCAATAGTCGCTCGCTCTGAAAGCTGTGGAATGTGAAGGTTTTAAAGTACAGGATACAGAATTCACCTTAGTATCGTCTTTCGGCAAACAAGCAGTACAATGTTACGCCCGTGTAATATTGTATTTTTTGATGTCTTTGGTGGTGTGGCAGTTAGCTAGTTTCTCATTTGAAACGCATAAATAAAGTTTGTATTCATCGCAGGGTTCGAGCACTACGAATGGACGCAGCGGGCACTCTCCGAGCGAGGATGACATGGTAGATATCACGCCTGGCTGCGGCGCGGCTGGTCTACAGCAGGCGGCTGACACGACGCCCACAAACCACGGCACCTTTCAGCTTTACGAACACAGCGGCAGGAACTCCACCGCTAGCCCAAACTGTAAGTATTCAACTAAACAATTAATCTAGAAAGAGTGGGTGAAGGAATTATCAGTAAATGGCCTGGCCTGGCCCTATGGATACCAACGTACTCTCAGCTATCAAATAGCCGTGATGAATCTGTCACGAAGGGCTAGATGGGACTCCACCGACCTACCGTCCTCAAATGCTTGGTTTGCCTCAACGAGATTTTTTTATATGTTGTGAATTGTCATAGTGGATGTGAGTTTGATTATAGTGTTTTATTCTTCGAGCTGTGAATCCATAATAAAAGCTATTTCTTTCTGTATTATACGTTTTAACTTTATAAACCAGAAACTTCCGTACTATCAATATCTAGGATTAATCGTGACATGTTCATTGATCAAAAAGTTCGTACGGGCAAAGTTGCGGGCTTTGCTTTCGAACATTAATATTGAGATATCGAAAAATGTGGGAAACGAGTGTTAGGTATTTTTCGTGTCAATATACTCTACTCTCCCCCTGATATAAATAAATACATTACATCAGATTTAAAATCCTTTTAGATGACAACATTATTCAGTAAAGCGACTATCTCTTTTTTGTTTTAGCTTACATAGCTCAGTACTTCAGCTCGTCGACCGGTAAGATTATATTTTCATATATTATGGCACATGTATGCTATATAATAATAAATGTATTGTAATCCTTGATACATTTTGGGCTAAGTACGTTCGTAATTCCTAACTCGTAGAAAACACTGGTTTTTAGTTAGTTAAAATTTTACATAAATCTATTGTATTTTAGTACGGATGATATGCAAGAACAGAATATTTAAATGTTACACTCACACTTCGCCTATTATGTATGCTGTTGTCTTATCAAAAACACATTTCATATATATATATATATATTTGTTTTCTATTACTTACTGTCCATTTTTGTTTTTTTCGCCCAATAAATTCTACTTTCAGAAATTTAGGGCAATTTTTTTGTTATTATTGTAAGCTATCATTTATCGCCAATTCGAGCTTCAATGTAATATATTAGTCATGGAATTAAATATAGGTATATTATATACATTAATAATTTAATCTGGCAATGGAAACGTTATCGGATATGTAATCACTATTTAACTAAAATATGTACGAGTAATGTGGCGCACAGTAAACAGTTTATTGCAATCGTCGAGGAGGGAGATCAGGACGTATGTAATGAGATAAGAGTAAAATAAGGCCTGGCGCCTTATTTTATTCTCATGTATAGTCACAAATTATTTACTGACTAATATAAAAACATAGACAAAATATAATATGTATAAAATAGTTCCCAACAGAATAGAATATGAGTTATAATATATAAAAATATTTTATATTTACCATAAATTTGGCAGAACCCCACGTAATAACACGAAAACTAATCTGCGATACGTATTATATTTATCTAGTATATCCAGCTTCGATTAGATTAACAATTCCCGTTGCACGATAAGCTTCAGTGGTCGTTTGTGGGTTGCGTTCGCTAGTAGTTTGTGCCAGCATGATGCAATCGGAGGAGGTCCCGGCCAGCGACACTCTGCCGCTTGTCGACTATGTAGGTAAAATAATATTACTAATTGTTATTACAATATAGTATTAACTACATCAGTTTGATACCAGGTAATATATCGACATGTTACTTGAAAAATAATGTTCCCCATTGTTTCTTTTTTTTTTGAATACGTGGCCAGGCCTATCTACTTTTGCTGAGTTCTTTTAAGTATATCTTCCTTTCTGATTTCATCATGATTGATTTATCTCACAGCATGTGCTTTGTATTTATATTTTTATACAGTTTTTTTATATAAAATACAATTGACAATAATTATAATTTTAGACTAGCTTATTTCGCGTCTTCGTACCCGTAAACTATTTTTGTTTGTAAACGGATTGGTACTAAAGTAGTTAAGCGAAACTTACTGCAAGTGAAAAGCGTATCTAAAATTACAAGCAAACGTACAGACAATAAGACAAAAAACCTAACAATTATTTATTGTTTTGGATTCAGTTACGTTGATAAAGTAATCATTTCCTTGTTAATCCGCGACCAATCGCAAGACTATAAGCTAATGTTTTGAGTGGTGTTGAATTTGTAGGCTAAGATGTCACCACTTTTACTGCCTTGTATTAATTTTTTTTCTTCGGTCCCTTGATCTTGTGAAAGGGATGGATGGATGTGGACGTTGAAAGGAGCTGTGTTGACTAAATAACAATAGTTACATTTTTATTGTATAATAATAACTTAGGACAATTCATACAGCGCTATCTAGTTCCTACCTAAGCACAACAAGTGTTATGGATACAAACAATTTTTTTTGTAAATATATATATATAATATACATACAAATCTTCTGGACCAATACAAACAATTATACTCTTTACAAGTATATAGAATACTACTATACAGAATACTATATAGAATACAAATCTTTGTATAGTGCGAGGAATCGTACCCGTGAGCATGTATATTCCAGTTGCGCAGAAACTAAGACGCTATGTAAGTAGTTATAAACATATTGATTTTTTTTAATGGAATGGTATACTCGCCTGCGCTAACGGTTTACGCTGACGGGACACCAGTGGAGGATGATAGGATTAGCATAAGGTCAATTCAGTTAGCACAACGTAGCAAATTTATTAAGAATTTATCATGATGGTTTCCAGGGAGAACCGGGTAGTCGACGTAATACTGCTAGCAGGGGTGTAACTGGTCCTCATTACTAACAATCTTAGTCAAGTGCAAGTCATGCTCGTGATGTTCGGAATCATTATATGTTAACTCCATTTTTTTGTTCGCGAATTATTTGGTATAAACAATAACAAAAAATTTTAAAGAATTGGGCGATAGGGGGGGGGGGGGGGTTTATTTAATTATACATTGTGTTATCATTGCATACAGTTCAAAATACAGTTCAAATGACTATTTAAATGATATAATTTTTAAAATAAATACTATAAAATATCAAACAGAAAAATGCCAATTTATAACTAACAATAATAATTAATTAAAATGTGTCATTACTTACGTTTCATAAATTAACGCATTTCTGACGATAGTTTGCTAATAATTATTTTATTTAAGTTCGTCGACTTTAGTGTAACGGGTACTAATTCCTTTTGTTAAATAAAAATATTGTTCGTATTGTTTGCCTCATTTATCATTTTATTAAATGGATTTTCTTGTGTAATTGGAATGGTAAATAAACTGGCTTTCCACTTGATGAATGTAAGCAGTAAACGTCGGCTATATATATATATGAACAGTACTACTGGTATCACGTTATCATGACCCCCGACAAATTGCAAAATTCAATTCAAAAGCACAAAGATCAGACCCATCACAATCGAGATACAACTTATGAAGTAGAGTTGTGTTCCTAAGAATTACTTGAGCTGGTTATCATGACAACAATTAGTTTCGGTACATTTACGTATCTATGCAGACAGATGCAAGCAGCGGCCCGGCCGTTGCCGAGCCTCTGATGCCCGGAGCCAAGGGGCTGAATTGATTTATGAATGGTGCCTAGATTTATCGATTTGCGGATGGTGCTTTACGTACAATAAGGACCTACTATAATTTCTCCCAACGTAAGCCTGGAATTACTAAAATATAATTGCCACGACACCTTCAGCGTCCACTGCTTACCGTCAGAAAATTATGTGTTTGCTATAATGTTAAGTAATTACTGCTTTTATAACGACCCCCCCTAAGCGAGTGACACCTTTCACTTTTCATTACAAACGCATACATAACTAAACAATTATCTAGCTAATAAAGAAGTTATCTTTATAATTAATATATAATATATTCAAAATAAATTTCTATATATAGGTAATTATAATTAGGAAAAACGATGACATGTTAATAGTTAACATGTTGTCATAGTTTTTCGTAATAATAAATTTATTAGGAATAATAGATAGTAAAATAATAGGAGGTAATTAATTTAATTGACCTTATTGAACAACAAGGAATGTAACCGCATTATTAATGCGGTTAAGGAATTTATATAATAATTAAAAAACGGAACAATTATTTGAATACTATATTTCATTTCCATATTTAAATATGGACAATATACGAAGTTTGTTTTACATTAAGTATGTTATCTGTCTGGAGGTTGAATGGAATGGTAAGCCCCGGAGTCGTAAATTCAACACGTGCGCCACGACGAACGATCCGCCACTACGCCCGCCGCCCGTAACGTAAGCGAGTGAGACTGAGACTGTCCCTAGCACGTGATCACTACGTTCGTAGCGTCCAATGTTTTGTTATTTAGAACAATATTTCCCGGTTGTAGTTTACCTCCCGTTTCTTATAACCAGGTATGGTAATTTTAAATTTAGGAATAATGTCCCAATAATCGACATTGTAACTATAACGTTAAAATCCCATTATTACACAAACAAGTATTAGTTCGTTCCCCCAGTAGAAGAGGCCACATGTGTTAGAACTTTAGAAGCAATTATTATAATAAATATTTTTAAAACTAAAATATTACGAATACTTGTGCACGTCAGATTAATTTGTTTTGGGCACATATTGCTTGAAGTATATAAAATTTTATATGGTTTATTAAATAATATAGTAATTTTTTTCTGAAATTTTAGTTTAAGTAATAAATTATTAAATTATAATGTTATGATAAATAAAAGTATTATTAATAATATTTTTTAATTAAATATTACGGATTTAATGAAATAATTATATTTAATATATACGAATATCATCACACACGCGACCGTCCACTTTTCCCCAAAAATATTACACGTACCCTACCTGGCAACCCTATTTTTTGACGTTTCGCTTTGCGTCACCTGCTCGTTTAGTTGGTTGGTCATGATTTTCTTTTGTTTTTATTATTTATAGAACAGTAACGTGGCGATTTTTAATTTATATTTCGATTCCATGAGGACAATGTTATTATAAAATGATGTGTTAATAATTAGCTGAAAGTACAGTGTGAGTCGGTATCCAGGTGTTGCGCGGCACATAAAATCTATGGTGCCAGGATTGAGTGTTTTCTAGATAATAAGTGATTTAAAATTGTTACAGGGGACGCAATTATCTTCTCCGGTATGCAGGGTGAGTGACACAATGTTATTTTTTTTATATAGCTATACGTTCTTCCAAATATTTTACTTGACAGTTAGCATATGTTTTATTTTTATCATTAAATAAATTTCATACATTTTGTTTAATGAAATTCTTCCTTGATTTTTTACTTATTAATATAATTGATCACCAAATGATATCAATTTGATTTAGTGATAGAATAATTAATAGCTATGATTTTTTATAAATCAGTTTGTATTAAAATTAGTCTTGACTGGCTGTTGTAATTTAATTATAAAATTGGTCCACATATTAACTTCGCTAATGTTGGAACAAATTGGAATAAAATATTAAACAGAAATAGTGTAAGAAAATATAATGGATTAATATGTAGTAACATACTTTTTACATAGGTTCTGCTACTTTGATTATTTCAAAGGTAATTCAAGGCATTTTTATAAATTTAAAGTTATACAAAGTATGTCCAATAGAACCTATGTAAAAAGTATGTTACTACATATTAATCCATTATATTTTCTTAAATATAAAGTATCATATTGCTATTAAATTAATGTGTAAGTTTGTCTTTTACATAAAAACTATTTGGTACAAACATGTAACATATATGACTTTTACTCTTGTCGATCAATAAGTACATTCAGGTCAAGCAGAAAAACACAAGGGTTGAAGCTAGTTATATAATGTATGGCTTTAGATAATATGTATAATAATATCTACAACAAAATTCAGTGCTAGTGAAAATATATTGAAAGCATTATATAATATAGGTACATGTGAAAATGATGAACATGAAGAATTATGGACTATTTGTCATTGGCATTTGTAGTATGAATCAGTGTGTAGCTATTAATCCAATGTATATATGATATATGGCCATGTGCTATGCCCTCTTTCTAGATCAGAGGAACATTTCAGTGATTATCTAGAAGTTTAGGTGATGAATAGCTTATTATTTATATAATAATGATATCTCTTAGATATTACTTATTACTAGCTATTTACTGGTATCATAGTCTGTTTGGTCATTCATTCACTTTTCATACTTTTACTATGACAACTTTTACAAAATGGGGTCTATGAATTCGACAATGTTGTGGTTAGATAGACACAGTGGTATGTTTATAGACTTAGACTTTAAGATGGCCTATGTCCATCTACCTAATTTTTATTAATAATATTAGTATTGATATTGATTAATCTTAATTTCTCTGCAATATTATGTTGGTAAAACATGAACACATGTTGTTTAATTCATATATATATATATGGATTAAACATGTGTTGTAATATATAACTGAAGTATCTAGGGTTAATATTAAGGCTACAAGTTATTTCTTTAGTTACTCTAGTCATGCTAATGTGACATTGTTTTCTGCAGCAGATGATGACATCCCTGGTATTGGGCAATATGATGACTTTCATACAATTGATTGGCAGAGGGATATTGCCCGTGACCGCATGAGACATAGGTATATTGTAAAGAAGAGACAAGACTCATTATGGGATCTTATCAAAGTAAGTAATAATAGATACAATTAAATTAAAAACCTCTGAAACGTAATTTGACAATAATAGTTGATATTAATGGTATATATAGGGTGCACACGATGCGTGGTCAGGATGGGTGTGCGTACTGTTGGTAGGCGTGTGCACAGGAGTGGTGGCAGGTGTGATCGACATCGGCGCCTCGTGGATGACCGACCTCAAGTTCGGCATATGCCGCCAGGCGTTCTGGTTCAACAGGGAACAATGCTGCTGGTCCAGTAACGAGACCACATTTGATCACGGAAATTGTTCACAGGTGAGTTTTTTTTTATATGGTATTTATTAGTGTTTTTTTCTGTCGGCCTTTTTGTATTCATGAGTATGATTGTTTGTGATCGGTCTGGGTGTTTTCTATATATATTATGTATTTAGAAAAAAAATGTGTTTAAGTATTTATATCAGTCTAGTACACATATCATAAGCTCTGCCTCGCTTGGGACTAAATTGCGTCGTGTGAATTGTCCGAGGATATTATTATTATTTTTATATATGCTGATAAAATGGCTCACACGTCTGTGCTACAATAGTCACTATACAGTGGAAGATGATTAGAAAAAGTTAAATTGGGTCAGTTAGCCCATTATGCCAATATTCCAGGGGGACCGCTCGGAAGACAATCTAACCTGGTGTTACGTCTAGTATGAAGATTTCCTTTTCATGCTTGCAATTTGTTGCAAATGCGTCGTTATAGCTGAACAAGTGTCTGAATAGGCCGGATGTATTGACCTGATAAGAGTACTAGATTGGATAATGGCCCTTAGTGTTCAAAATGCGACACATCTCACCACTTATTTCATTTTACTCATAAAGCTTCATTGATGCAAGGAAGGGGCAGAGATTGAAGAGTGCAATTTATTCATACAATCAATTTGAAAATACATCCAATTCATTCAATGTATGTTTATTTATAAATGTATTATGTATTTATGTAATCATGTACCAGTTTATTTGAAAAGAGTAAAACCTTTTTTTAGTTCTCGTTAGCTCGAAAGCACTCCGAACTTACAGTGGATTTGATACTATTATAAGAAATAAAAATATTTAGATTTGATTCGATTTGTAATACATTTAAACACTACTTAAGTAATTATAAAAATTGTATACGTAAATTTCACTACATTATCAGCTAGGATATGGGCTTTATTTTATTTGGAAAATAAATAATGATCCCTGCAATAAGAAGTTTAAGGCGGATGGCTAGTTTTTTTTATAAAACGTCACCTCTATGCAACAACACCAATTGCAGTGTATATGTTCCTGGGTTATTTTTGACAATTGTTATATGCATCGTTGTTGAAACAGAGTTTGTTTGTAAATGATCCCTGAGTACAGTACAGTGCCATGGTCAAGGTTCCTGTGTGCGGTATCCTGTGTGAAAATTAAATTCAAATGTTTATTCATAATGCAATAACAAATCGTAGAAATGTTAGAAAACCTCTCCAGTACTGTGCATTAATTTATTAACGACTTGGTATGTGTGTGTTTGTAGACTGGTATCTATTGATAATAATCAATAAGACAATGAGTAGGCCATCTTTATTAGGCCATCATGAGGTCATTTGTTTACTAAATTATTTAACTGGTTGACGGTATTGGTGGTCTAGCGGTTTAGCACTTTGTATATTCTCTGTATATTTATACTCTGTGAACTTCTGTTATGATTTTATTGTATGTATAAAAACGGTAAAAAGTTTAATGATAATAGAATGGTGACCCGCTAAGGTTTTACGCTGACGAGAGGCAGCAGCGGAGGATGATAAGATTTATATGAGGCCAGGTTAGTCAGCCTATCATGGTAAAATCACCAGGAATTGATCACAATAGTTTCCAAAGGAAACTGCGTGGAGGTCAAACTAATATAGTACTAATAATCCCCTTCCGCCCTTTGCTCAGTGGTTGACATGGCCGCAAATGTTCGGCGAGTCGCGCGAGGGCGCTGGTGCATACATCATCAGTTACATTTTTTACATTGGCTGGGCGCTCCTGTTCGCGGCACTGTCCGCGTCACTCGTCAGAATGTTCGCGCCCTATGCATGCGGCTCTGGTGAGTACGCAAACTTAATATTTTTTATTTTAATTTTAGTTAGTCCTCATGGAAAGTATTATAAACTTTTTAGTTCTTATTTATTTATTTTATTTTAATCTTATTTATTATTTTCTTTTATAAAGTTGGCGTAACATAGGCTAGGTACAGATTTCACACATTCTGTGATTTCATACCCAATGAACATGTACTTCAAATACTCTTCCTTCTATAGGTATTCCTGAGATAAAAACGATCCTTAGTGGGTTCATTATCCGAGGATATCTGGGCAAATGGACATTGATCATCAAAGTGGTAGGTCTCATACTGTCCGTGTCGTCCGGTCTGTCGCTGGGGAAGGAGGGCCCAATGGTCCATATTGCCAGTTGTTTGGGTAAGTTGCATATGTTAATTATTCCATTTGAAATTTTGTACAGGCAGATACGGTTTTTTTCTAATACAATTTTACAGATAAACTACTCCGCGAACCAATGAAACAGTTTTCTAGATTTTTTAATTATAGATATAATTTAAATACATATTAAATATTACTCAATCTTTTGCAATTGTAATGAATAGTAGTGAAATTTATAGTAATTTTGATAATTGAATAATGACTATTTTTTTTAATTGATGATAATAGAATAGGGCACACACCTTCGCTAACGGTTTACATTAGCGGTACACCAGTGGTGTATGGTAGGATGAGCTTGAGGTCAGGTCAGTTAGCCCATAGTGGTAATTCACTATGAATTTATCGCGATGGTTCCCAGGGCGAATCGCGTAGAGGTCAACCTAACTACTTTGTCAGCAATGAGTTTTTTTAGTCCACATTACTAACAATTCCCTTCTCATCATGAATGACGATTGCCTTATACATTTGGTAATATTTTATGTAATGCATAGGGAATATCCTGTCATACCTGTTTCCCAAGTACGGTCGCAACGAGGCCAAAAAGCGTGAAATATTGTCAGCCGCGGCTGCCGCCGGCGTGTCCGTAGCGTTCGGTGCTCCCATCGGTGGTGTACTGTTCAGCTTGGAGGAGGTACGTATAACAAACCTATGGTTCACACAAATGATCAGTGAATCACTCTTATTTAATTATATTTATATACAATCCTACAGGACTCTTTTTCGAATTATTCTAATGCTGTGGGCCGCAGGTGGCCTTTAAAGTGGCCTTTACAGCCTCATGAAACGATAGGGGCCGAGTGCAGATGACACTATACCTGCGTTAGGATTTATGGGCAACAATTCTATCTGATGGATAATACTGTAGTCTAAGGGCATCGCTAGGGTTCGATCCTCGGCTCAGACCTTTGTAATTTCGATCCCCGTTTGAATTGAATGGGACATCCATCAGCGGAAGCGTGGGTGCTCAGAAGTATTTATTCAACGACTGGTCGACAGGTATCGTATTACTTCCCTCTGAAGACTCTGTGGCGGTCGTTCTTCTGCGCACTGATCGCCGCCTTCATCCTGCGCTCCATCAATCCATTTGGCAACGAGCATTCTGTGCTATTCTTTGTTGAATACAACAAGCCCTGGATATTCTTCGAGCTTATACCTTTCGTCGGCCTCGGCATTATCGGGGTGAGTCAACACTGTAATTAGAATATATTAATAGTTTTCTAAACCAATATCATAAAGCGCTAAAATTATTAGATTAATTTGTTTTCTTTGTAACGGATGAATCGGATAAGTATATACTGCCACTTGTAATTGTACAAGTTCATTTGAAAAGACTGAGGTAAATTTTGACATGTCATAAGAGTCTGTAGTAGACCTACATGAAAAAACATATTATGAAAGGATTTCATGTGAAAATTATATAGAGTTTATGAAACTACAATACACACTGTCCTGTAATTTATTAAAAAATATATACACGCCCGATTGACTATTGAGCAGTAGTCGTAATAACATAACATGCAGAGTGGCTTCCGTTGATCTTACTGGGTGTCTGATGTATTTAATTAATTATGACAGGGCTGCATAGCGACTATATTTATAAAGGCGAACATCTATTGGTGCCGCTACCGTAAATACTCTAAACTGGGCCAGTACCCGGTGACGGAGGTGCTGGTAGTGACGTTGATCACGGCGGTGATCGCGTACCCCAACCCGTATACGCGCATGAACACCAGCCAGCTCATCTACCTGCTGTTCAACCAGTGCAGCATTTCCAACTCGGACCCTCTGTGGTGAGTTGAAAATTAAAACATTCACCGAACATTATCATAACATTACGAGTAAACAAGTAATACATACGGCAAAAACTATGTTCCACTTTTACGAAAATTAATGGCCCTCATGCCAAGAGTGTACTGTTTATAGTTATATAAACTCGTTGCTGATTTTTGGATTTATTTTCTACTCATGTACTCTATTACTTACAAAAAGAAGCAAAGTAAAATGGATTACACAGACAAATACAGTGATAATGAGTTGGGCTTTACATTGTAGACAGACAAGTGAATGTTAACATTAACAGGATTTATATCACTGACAACTTGTTTCTGTATAACAAATATAATATATCATTAGGTATATACTAGCTGACCCAATAAATGATGTTTTGTAATATAAATTATGTTATTAAAAATATGGGTAGATAGAAGGTGAAGGGTGTAATTTTAGGGTTGTCTGTATTTTATATATAATGGTAAGTGATTACTGTTATAATACTAGTGATTACTGGTGTACCGCACCCGCAACACAAGGGGAATTGCAGGGGAGTTGTTGGTCTTTTAAGAAGAAATAAGCTCTTGCGTGATAGTTATCAGCTCACCACTGCAGTGTCGCTACTTAATTTATTTGTTTCTTGTAGTATCTAGTGGGTAAATGCGGTGCAATAATTGTACTTGTATTAAAGTGTAGACACAACGCAATACCGAGTGGTATTATATATTACTAAATAATAATAACTATGCAGCGACTACGACCGTAACTTCACGGATGTGAATACCGCTATCGAGAAGGCGGCCGCGGAAGAAGGTGTCTACCACGCCATCTGGCTGCTAATGCTCGCGCTGATAGTCAAGCTGGTGATGACCGTGTTTACGTTCGGCATCAAGGTGCCCTGCGGACTGTTCATACCCAGCCTCGCTCTCGGCGCCATCGCCGGCAGGATTGTCGGCATTGGTGAATATACTCTATTTTACCTTACAACGGCTTCCGATTTTGTAATCGGCTCTCATGATGTGGGCATGTATGTAATGCATTGGAATTAAAATAATTTTAAAGAAAGTATTACGTATGAATATGTGTGGTTATAAGGAAAAAGGAAGGCCGAAAAAGAGTTTATCAGTTCTTTTGTATTTAAAATAGAATATCTGCTATTTATTGTCTTGGTCTAAATACTGATGATGTGATTTGTAATGCTGATGTTCAGGTGTGGAGCAGCTCGCATATCACTACCCTAAGATCTGGTTATTCTCCGGGGAGTGTTCGACGGGCGATGACTGCATCACGCCCGGTCTGTACGCTATGGTAGGAGCTGCGGCGGTACTCGGCGGCGTCACCAGGATGACTGGTGAGATAATATTTACCTTTTTTTTATATACTAACACTATTGATTTGAAGTATTCGAGATTAACGTGTACGTTAACGACTTGTGCTCTGTGCTTGGATGAAGTTAAACTGCTATATTAACAGATAAATGTATCCATAATGCTACCAGCTCTCACTTCTGATGGTCATGAGTTCGATTCCTCGCATGGCACAAACATTTAATACATTTAATATTATTATTTGTATCGATCTGGGTGTTTTGATGTTTAATTTATATTTACAAAAAAAGTGTATCTATGTATTTATAACAGTTGTCTGGTACTCATAATTCAAGCTCGGTGAATTGTCCTGAGATATTATTAATATAAATTTGTGTAGTATAGTAAATGTGTAGTAGTACGTTACACGTTATATTAGTTGTAGACTAAGAAAAATGTGTAAGAGCAAAACTGTATTGTGATATACAAGTGAGGCTGCAATCAAGTGGACAAGAAGCGAATGCACCAAAAATACCAGAATTATGGTCATTTTCACAACTGATTGTCAATACTTGTTAGAGTAAAAACTAAATTGTTTGTAGTAGGTTTGCACTTACCAGAGAAGGCATAATTAGAACTGGACATTTTTTAAGAGGTACAGATTTTTTGCATAAAAGGGTATATGACATCAAAATTAACGATTTTTCTTAACATTTTTAAGCATGAATAAACACTCGTGGTACTGAAACGGTTAACTATAACTATCAGTGCACGTTTGTAATGATTTTATTTCCCGCAGTGTCCCTGGTGGTGATAATGTTCGAGCTAACGGGCGGCGTGCGGTACATCGTGCCTCTGATGGCAGCCGCGATGGCTTCCAAATGGGTGGGTGACGCTCTCGGACGGCAGGGTATCTACGACGCGCATATAGCGCTCAACGGGTACCCATTTCTGGATAGCAAGGATGAGTTCCAGCACACATCGCTTGCAGCAGATGTCATGCAACCCAAGTAAGTATGCTTATTCGTAATAATATAATAATATAGTTCCGACGTTTCCTAAGGAAAGTGAGAAATAAAATAAATGCACTGTAATCAAAACACATAATCATCTTTATCATTATTATTGGAACGGTAAAGAAACTGTCGGTCCGCCTGATGGTGAGTGGTAACCGTCGCCTATAAACATGAACAGCACTACGACATCACATTATTATGTGACGTGCGTGATATCACGCATGGCTTCAATACACATAATCAACTTTACCATTATTATTGGAACGGTAAAGAAACTGTCGGTCCGCCTGATGGTGACTGGTAACCGTCGTCTATAAACATGAACAGCACTACGACATCACATTATTATGTGACGTGCGTGATATCACGCATGGCTTCAATACGCATAATGAACTTTACCATTTTCATTGAAACGGCAAAGAAAATGTCGGTCCGCCTGATGGTGAGTGGTAACCGTCGCCCTTTAAACATGAATAGCACTACGACATCACATTATCATGTGACATCCGTGACTATCACTCATGGATTACCGATCCTGTATACTCACTGCCTTATCTCACCCTTCCATTGAAACACAGCTTATAACGCAACAGCTAAATAGATAAAGATAGACAGAGGTACTGAAGCAGACTTTTTTCAAAATCTACCTCGGTAAAAAGGTACTGAAGAAATCTTATTATTATGTTTGTAGCGATTTTTGCAATATTTATATATGCTGATGTCGTTCAATATTTCCAAAACTTTTGCTATAATAATAATAGTTACTAGATGCAACTATACGTGGACAATATTAGGGTCATATATTAATAATATACGATTGTTCTCTATTAAAAAGTACAATATAAAAATTTATATTGGTAATTTGAAATGCTGAAAAGAATATAAATTGGCAGCGAGGTGTCTTGCTTGGTCGGCTTCTTGTGTAAACACAGCCTTATCTGATAATGTAGCGTAGCACAGCGCTGAAGGCGTACGTTTATACGTATACAAGTTAATGTAATTTATTAAGGAATATCTGCTTTTTATCTCTTTAAAAATAATAACCCTGGATAATCCACACAGCGTCATCTAGTCTCAAGCTGAGCTGAGCTTGTTATGGGAACTAGACAACCGATATAAATACTTAAATACGTGCCCAATACAAACAATTGTACTCATGATTGAAACGTTTGTACCGTGCAAGTTATCAAACCCGTGACATCGGAAGTAACGGGGTGTGCTAAACCGGTAGACAACCGAGGCGGTCAAACTGGCTACTAAATTCTGCCAATTATAGTGGAAACTGAATAAAAATTCTTTACTTGGAAGAATACTTACTTTAGAATAAATAATGTGGGAAACAGACAAAAACAGCATGTTTAATTTTGTTCCTTTTAGAGATTACTAAATGATATGATAATAATGCTGTGCGTAATTATGTAAAAATAAAATTTTTAAATGTTGACAAGCAAATAGAATCTAGCTATTAATTAAAATGTACTACGAGTTAAATCACATTACAGTTACATATTTGCAAACGCCAATAATACTAAAGTGTAAAATGTATAACGTTTATATTTATTCCTGTTATACCTGCTGTGCGTTCTTTCTAAACATTCTGTTCCAAAAATGATTGGGTGTGTGAATATACAGAGTACATATTTTTTTTAGTACATACTATACCAAAGGAAAACATGAGAACCCAATTACGATAGTCGCATTCAGCGGACATAAATAAAACCAAATAATTTAAATTTAAATTTAATTTATTAATAAAATACTATTGAAATACATTTTGAGTGACACCGTTCGATGCTTGAACGAATGTACCTCAGAAGTTGTAACGCAAATCACATTTGCAACAAGAACATAGCGTTTTACAATATTCTAATTAAAACTTTTAATTGCTTAATACAATACAATTAACTATTACAATATTGAAATAGTGGCTTTGCAGCCACAGTCATTCCCCAGCGCGTGTGACTTCTACTCTTCAGCACTTTTGATTATATGTACAAAACGGCTGTGCACTGCATATGTGAATGAATTGCCCGTAATAGACTACAATAGAAAAAAACGCTGTACCAAGCCAGTCACCTGCGCAGTGTGCTATATTTTTTTTTTATATGTGGGATTTATAGTTACAAGAATAACTTTTATTACTATTGTCCACAAATTACTTAATCACGATTTGGCCATATTGTTTTGCTATTATTTTATGTTTAAAATCGTTTTTTAGTTATGCTTTATTATGTATTCATTGGCTTTATTATGGATGTTTACTATAAAATACGTAATACTAATTCAATTTATTACATTAATATCAAATTATCCATTGCTTTACACTTGCGTTAGAGCAAAATCTGATTTGGGACTTCTGTGTTGGCACACGTATTACGGAATAAATTCTCTAGTAGGGTTGCATATTATAGTATGTTGGGCTCTATTTTCCGCATATTGCCACACTCTTAGATCGCTGTGCGTGTACGAATTTGAGGGTATTGTTACCAGTTAAATAATTAAAAATCAAGTTAATAATTAAACTGGCTGTGCGCATGTTGACTTAACATGGGATGTCACATTTTCTGACTTTACACTCAGGAAAGTATGTACATGTAAATGTAAATAAAGATAACGAGATAGGCCGCTCTCGCTGACTATTGATCAAGGACAATGATAGAGTTATTTATAATTTATAAATTTTAAACCTGTGTTTGAAATACAAAATCTGTGGAATATACAATTCAATTTTAAAAGGAAGTGAAATGACGCGATATCACTAATGTACATACAGTCGCTTCTGATCGTGCGCGCTTGCATCCCCATACTAAACCGCGCGTGAAAATACGTGTGCAAAGACAACAATTTCGCCGGATTATAGAGCAATATTAAATTTTGAAGTTACAGTGAACTTACGTTTACTAACTGAATAGTATCCATTAAGATTTATTACGGGATAGTGTTATTATATTAATGTATTAAATTAATTATTGTGAGGTTGATTTTGCATTTGGAATGTGGCAGTAGAATTGAAAACTATTCAAGATACTGGAATGAGTAACTTATGCTTAAATAAAATTTATTTCTATTTGTTGTACGCGTAGACGAAACGAGACGCTGGCTGTGATAATGCAGGACTCGATGACTGTGGACGACGTGGAAACGCTGCTGAAGGAAACGGAGCATAATGGGTACCCGGTGGTGGTCTCCAAGGAATCGCAATACCTGGTCGGGTTCGTGCTGCGGCGGGACCTCAACTTGGCTATAGGTATCATATATTGCATTTTTTGGTGTTTGTGTGTTGGATAATTAATAGATGCTGGAGTGGAGTGCAGATTTATTCTGTGTTGTGTTTTGTAAAATATAACAAAATATTTGAGCGACATGGTTATCCCCACCCCCCAGAGAGGTGATGGTTGGAATGAATTCTTCCTGGCGAACCCCTTTGCTCTGGCATAGCCTTGGGGGACAATGACCTCTAGGTAATGGGGTCAAAAGCTTCTTAGAACGGGTTACGAGAGATCAAACTTATGCTAGGTACTTAAAAGAGTAAATAATATTTACAATTAACTAAATAAAATAAATAAGGTAAATTAAAAGAATAGAAAATAATTATTGTTGGTTGCTCAAATAAATAAATGTTTACAGCAAACGCGCGGCGCACGATAGAGGGCATCACTGGGCAGTCGGTGGTGGTGTTCGCAGGAACTGGCAACCCGCCCCCCGGTCCGCCCCCTTACCTCCCACTCAACCGCATACTGGATATGGCGCCAATCACAGTCACTGACCAGACCCCCATGGAGACGGTGGTCGATATGTTCCGCAAACTCGGACTACGGCAGACGCTCGTTACCCACAACGGGTCAGTACATGTCATAGTAATTGTTAATCCCGCAATTATTAATATTAATTTATTAATCGTTTTTATTTTGAAGTTTTTTCGATTTGTATTTTTATTAGTTAATTGCTGCTTTTACACGTACAAATTTTAAAATCATAATCATAATAATGCGCGCACTGGCTTTCTCACATTTTTTTCGAGCTTGAGAAAACAGGTTGTGTAAAAGCTGCTAATATTCAAGTAAAAATATTTATATATAAAATGTCAAAGCCTACATTAACTTTCATATTGTCTTGCTTCTAAGTTCTATTCTCAAATAATAGAAATATAACATACAATCATGAATGTGAACAAATGTTTGTACCATGCGAGAAATCGAACATACGAAAATCGGTATTACGGCGGTGTTCTAAACTAGACCACCGAGGTCGAGGAAGTATTTATATATACTATTACAAATTCTATGTAGGTAAGATTGGCCACAGTATATTATATATAATATTACTGAATGATATAACTGACACTCGGTCTTTGGTACGTGACCACAGGCGGCTGCTGGGCGTCATCACCAAGAAGGACGTGTTGCGGCACGTGAAACAAATGGACAACGAGGACCCCAGTTCCGTGCTCTTCAATTGATATAGCAGCATGCCGTGAGCGGCTCCCACGCGCCAATACGCGCCACTTCATTCGTTTTAAGAACATGGACAGATATTACGTACATGGTATTATTTTATAGCGTAAATTACTAATAATATTGGGGCCGACAACGCAGCCCTCTACACGCAGCACGCAGCGCGTACGGCGGTGTGTGTATGTTTAGGGTGTCGTACGCGTCGGCCATAGTATAATTGTCATATTGTAACGCGCCAATTAATGTTATTTATTGCGGATATACGAGCGCGCAGCCTTGTAGTGAATAATTATTGTATATATGTGAATGTTCACTCGTGTGGCATATAGTGGTAGGTACACGCGGGCGTAACACCCAATCAATCATGTAATTTTATTATTTAACCATTTTATGAATCAATTATACTTTGTAATATTCATTTCATATTGAGTTTTATATGCTTCTAAGCTGAAGATGTTATTATTCTTTTACATAATTTAGAACAAAGATGTATTTCAATTTTACAATATATTTACATTATTACTACATGTGTATAAGAAATCATATTGATCGAGGTTTAAATAATTAAGTATATATATATATATACATATATAAATTAGACTCGGAGATGAAGTGTATATAAGATTAGTTCTATGGTTCATAATTATTTTATATATTGATATCTCATTTTCCGTAGAATTTAGTGATTGTAACTTGTATTTGTCTCCTTTCTATGTTTATTTTATTGTAGATCTAACAATTTGAATATATTTACCAGTTTTATTTTAAACACGTACGTGGGTAAGTGCGTGCTCGCCCACGTATTTGTGCAATTGAGGCATAATAATTTGCAATATTATTGTATGGGACATAATAAGCGGCGGACGGCGGATGGGCCGGCACTTAGCTCGGTAAGCAATGTCTTTTGATTATAGCACACAGCACTGCACATGTACAGAGCGTAAACTTGACTATAAACTCTATGTGGGAACGAATTTTAGGCGTATTATCATCACTCCATTGACTTGAATGGTGGCACATATAGTGTTATATGTAATGTGTGTATATAAGGTTCTAAGATGAGCATTGGCTGAACGTTTTCAATCTGTATGCATGCATTCCTGTAGGGGATATATTGTGTTTAATCAGTTGTTGAAATGTGACATGTATATATTGTAAATAACGATTGTGATACAAATATATAATAATATTAACTTATTTATTATTGGAGCGGCTCCCGCCGACCGCCACGTATGTGGACCGCCTACAACGGCCGCCTGTTGTGTACTGTATATTTTAATTTATATTGACCATATTACTTGTTAATGTCTATAGTTAATGCTATAAAATGAGTACATTTCATTTAATATTTAAATATTATATCATCAACTATAGACTTTGAAATGTAGAGAAATCCAATTTTTATGATATTTATTTTCTAATGAATCGAGTCTATTTACAATGACCACAATAACTATATTTTTAATATAATTTAGTAATGGATGTAATGGAGGGAAGGTATAGTTATGTACAATAGTAGTCTCGGACATCGAGTCGCGCAGCACCCGAACGTACAATTTGTATATAGTAAAAATGTAGGGACAAGTCCATGTATCAAATTAACTATTATATACTACGTATATACGCGCCGTATGCGTGTATTTAATCTGGCGAATAATAATCTAGATAGTTCAATGAATTTTATATAATGTATCTGTTTCTCTTCTGTGGTGAATAAAGCTGCATTGTGATGACGTTTTTTTTTCAATCTATATCGATCTTGTTATAATCAGAGAGATTTTATATAGGATATATTTAAAAATTAGATGTATGCCCAATTTGAACTGTCGTTGGCAGGATTTTGTGTGCATCGGTAGACTGTTTCGTTTTATAATTGTAAAATGATGAGTCGTTGTACTTTGCTCAGGGTCAACAGTAAGGAGTAATGTATTTAGAATGATAGTAAAGCAGTGAACTGCACTTTGTAATGTATTGTACCAGCTTTGGTACCAAAATTGCTGTATCACGAAACATGTATAATTGTATGGTGTGTGTCTATATTGTAACACAGCTACTAGTGTCAATGTATCGTGTGTTTACACAAGTTAAGATTATCGAGCATTAGTAAAAATATATACCCAGTATTTTATCGACTTCCATGTAAAGACTAACAATAGCGTAACGATTGTAAAACTTAAGTCCACATCAACAGAATGTAACTAAAGTATGAATCAAATAGCGAAACATTGGCCATTTGGTTTTTATTTTGTGCCACTGCACCACTCATGTAGGTCATCGATATGACACAATGTAGCGGTCGTGAATGTTTTGGGTCATATAACATATTGAATCTTATTTCCGTCACGGTCTGACACTATTATTAATTGGTATTACGGATGGATTCTTGTACTATGATGCCTATGTATGTCTATAAGAATGGACTGACAATTTAAAATTGTAATTAGTACAATGTATGTAAATATACAATTATCTTCACGCAGCGTGGGGCGCTGTCGCTCCACCGGTGGCGTCTTTTGTAACATATTTTACATTATTGTATTACACTGTCAGGTGTGCGGGGTGTCCATTCCATCCAGCGCGTATGTATGCGTCCAGGCGCCGATTACATGATCACTTGCCTCACGTTCTATATTCACAGAGTCGAATATATACTCAGAAGTATTGTTTAAATCATATCAAAACAGCAATTATATTTAACTAATTAATGGAAAATATTAAATTTAAATGAACACATACATATCGTGATGCCTTTCTCGACAGAGACAATTGTACGTCAAATTCACGGATTTACATGTCTCTCTTGTTGCTTCCTCTACGTTCATGAAATCTATGATATAATTGACAATTTTATTGATATTGTTAATAAATGGCAGTAACTGATGCGAAACCTCGAAGTCATGTAATAGGCGCCTTATGGAGTTTAGTCCT
The DNA here is from genome assembly GCF_030625045.1 of Achroia grisella. Classification (NCBI taxonomy): domain Eukaryota; kingdom Metazoa; phylum Arthropoda; class Insecta; order Lepidoptera; family Pyralidae; genus Achroia; species Achroia grisella. The sequence continues at coordinate 5,555,053 of NW_026713051.1, forward strand.
CATTCACTTGTTACTTGTCGCACGCCGATACTTTCGAGCGTTCATCGAATGTGACGGGGACGAGTTGGATGACTTGTATTTCTATATATAGAAAACGTTCATTATTCTCGTGTATCATTAAAAAACGGGACCATGTCCTGATTTCACGAGGTTTTCGGCAATTTGCCCTTTTATTACTGCCCAAATATCGATGATACTATATGAATATCAATTTATAATTATATGTAATGGCCGTAATATTGTTGTATATAAAACATTGTCATGTATACCGATCGTGTGTGGCGAGGATGAGATTACAGGCTATGATTTAGTGGCTAGGTGTGTAGAGATGCCACGTGGAGCCATGTGATTACCAAATGGAGTGGTTTCTGTAAGCAACAGGCCGACCTAGTTGTATATGGTGTTCTTATTCAATACGCCACGTGTCCACTGAACGTTTGTCATGTTACAATTGATTTTAGCAAATACTAACATAAACAATGAAAACTAATAAAATATTCGATTAAAACAGTTTCATTTAATTGTGAAACCTACAATACCAGTGTTGATCCATTCATTTTATTATTTGATTAGACTCAGCAATATATAATACTGCAATTGTGATGAAATTCCTGTTACCCATACGCAAGTACAATGGGAGGACTGCCGTAGCTCTCTAAATGAATAAAAAGGAGGTTTTATTTATTTGTTGGTAACATAACATGAGATAAATTTAAAAATTCTTACATCTATGGGAATCTACTTTATTGGCGAGAAACATGGTTCTCATTTTGTATAAAAAATTAGAGCTCCCTATAATAATGTAATCCTATGTAACCGAAATTTTCCTTTATGTCATGAAAACGAAAAATGTTCTTTAGTCACATCGTGCCAGAGGACGATTAAACAAATTTCACTTTGTAAGTATAGTTTAGGAATTATAACGGTACACAGAAATATTTACAAAAAAATGTGCATAATTTAACATTTGTCATGTCAAAATCATTACTACGAGTACCCTCTAGTAAAAAGTAGTAGTCAGTAAAAACAACCGAAAACAAGAAACAATTACTAATTAATAAAAATTTATCGAGAAATGTGTTGCTAAGTACAAAAGTAACGCAATAACTATTAAAATTTGTATTCCTTGAAATTCGAAAGTAAACTTCGGATCCAAAGGATAATATCTGTAAAATATTCTAAAAGGAAATCCTTATCTCTTTTTCTATCTGTCAGTGCAAACATTTAATAGAAGAATACAGTGAAATGGTATCTTTTTGGTGGAAGAAATATGGTATGGTACACCTGATGATAGTATAAGCATGTCAAATGAACTGGCTAATCGTGACGTATTCAGTATGAATTAATTAAGATAGTGTAACCTCCGCGTGGAGGTCGCACTGATATGGTAAGCTGCTGGAAATGGGTCTATTATTGTTAACCCACATATCCGTCACCTACCAGTAGAATGGGTTTAACAGTGTAAAACTCGATAAAATGGCGTAGAATAGTACGGAAGATAAACAGAGATTGAAAGTTTTAAAAATTCCTGAGTAAAATCGGGTGACCTAATTTTGTACTGATCATTAAAACAAGACGAAATGACATGGGTCGTGTACTGAATTAAATTTTACAATAAAATATATTTTAGGTAAATGTAAAATATAGATACTAGATGACCCGCTGAACTTCATGTCACCTGCGATTTATAATACCTACATACATACATCGTGCTCAGTGGCGTGTCTTGAGAGAGGCCCATCTTATAAATAAAATTCTCATGCCACAATGTTAGTTACCATACTCCTCTGAAACGGCTTGACCGATTTTTATGAAATTTATATGCATATTCAGTAGGTCTGAGAATCAGCTACTATCTATTTTCCATAACCCTAAGTGATAAGGGTTGTCCACCCTTAACATTATTTTTTTATATTTTGGGCAATTTTTTTTATTTATATTTATTTATTGCGTCATTAAAATACATCATACATACAACAACATACAATCACCAACTTCTATTTTTTATAGCGTTATTAATTTATATTATATATATATATATATAATTCGCAACAAAAAGCAAATAAAACAAGAATCGAATTTAATCTATTATACAAAATGAAGGAAATAGTAAAACAAATTGATATTAGGATGTATTTATTTATTCTATAATTAAATAGTTGTTATAAACATTAGTATTTCACTAGGGGGCTGATCACGAGCGCTGCGTTCTCTAGGCCGGCACACGTATACTAGTAATGTGTTCATGTATGTGTACTTTATATAGGTATAATTATACTACGTATATACTTTACGTAAAAAAGTTTAATCGGCCGCCTAGGACGCGCCGCGCTGTGAACGCGAGAGTATGTTTTGCATAAGACAAAAAATTAAACTAGATAATAAATATTGTCATAACCACTACTACAAGGGCATAATATCACAAACAATAGTTGAGTCAACTTCGCTAACACGACAAAAGGTCAATGGTTCAGTCCTGCAAGTGACACACTTCCCTAATAAATAATCGTTGAATGCGCGCAGGTCATGACGCAACTCCACATATTGATTTGCGGTGTCGTTACTAGGGCACTGGTTATGTTATGCAAGTGCACCAGTGCTCCAATTATTGGAAGCGAAATAAACAAAGGAATGGTGTACATTTATTACATTATCAATTACGAACATACGGTATCACTTATTTCAATAATGTTTAGTTATACTGCTAGTGCTACTTATATAATTATTAACTGTATTATAAAATTATGTTTTACGATTATAGTTTTATTTGATAGCGTTGGTTAATGTACTAGTACTAATGGTAAACTGTGAATATATTTCGAAATAACAATTATAAGCTCAAGTTGTAAGCTGTCGCTACGCGCCCGGCGTGCCTTGCCGACACGAAATGACCTCCGCGCATTGTGTCCTTCACAATGTACTGTACAATTATTTAATTATGTATCAAGTATTTGGTTCAGAGTAGGGCGCTCTCGTAATTTGTTCCTTCGCTCCTGTTGTCGCGGGACAGCATCGGACGCTTGGTACAATATCCTCTATCTGAGATCAGTTATTTGAAAACTAAAGTGAGTAAGTTTATTAGTAAATGGGATTAACTAAATTATATTAAATACTAATTTCGCTACGCCGCCGCCGTTGCCCCTGCATCTAACTGGGTAAAGGGAACAATCGTCGGTGGTAGGTGCACAGCCTGATTTTCTAATATGTAACTGAGGATGGAAAAATAATTGAACTAGATTTTTACACATTTCGAGAAAGACAACCGAACAAAATAATTATATGTAAAAAAAAAAAGATATAAAATACCGATGTATTTTAATTGAATGGCGAGCGGCGAGCTGCAATGAAAATTAAATTATATGTAAGCTAATAATAGTGGAAGATTTCGGGCGATCAGTATCGTTAGTTCGGGAACTAAACCTACCGAAGGACGCGGCGCCCGGTATTATGCTTTTTCGTTAAGAAAAACTAATATTAAAAATTTTCGTTTCAAAATATACACTAAATAAACATTTGCGATGTATTTTAGTTCTTATATAATTATGCGAGGGTGCAGTAAACAACGGTTGGCGCACTGCTACTGTTATGCATGTGGGTGGTAGGTACGTGGTCTGTAAATATAACAACCGGTCAATTAGATCGGGCGCTTGATCACTTTACATGAGGAAGGTGTATGGTGATTGGTGGGGAATGCTTTGGTGCGAGCGTGACGTAGCCGCCGGGCGATTAGGAGACGGGGGGAGGGTTTTGTAGGGACAGTGGGTTTAACAGCCTTGGTTGCCGATCAGCCATACTCCTGTCGCTGCAGCGCCACAGAAACCTTATACAGGCTTTCCATCATGAAGGACAGGTTCTGAGAGAGCTCGTTCACGGGGCGGGTTATTGCCACCATATCTGTAAAAAAAACAGAGTTTGTGTATTAGAAATAACGTATCATCGTACTCATGAGTACCGAGAAAAAATAAAAATTTATAACCCGTTCAACAAGTACACAGTTCCGACCGCCGTTTGTGAAAATATTTCACTGTAAAGTACTATAACTTTATTTATGTATTTATTTTCTACTTTTGCTATTTTCGCAGGTCTTAACCTAATACAATAGCGTAACAAGTATATTTCTTTATAATTAGTAACAGTTTATCTTACTAATTTTATAAACGCGAAAGTCTGTGAGTATAGATGGATGTTTGTTACTCTTCCACGCAAAGACTACTGATAGCTTCATCAGCTAGGATCAAATTATCATGCAATTAAAAAAAAAATTTTAACATGTGATAACGAAGTTATTGTTATATTATAAATACTATACGATAATAGTTAGTGTGAACGGGCCATGTAGTAACAAAAAAGCTAGCTGAATTACTTAAGAGAACAAGAAAAAGTTAGTCTCTCTGTTATTAGATGAGCAGATCGGTATTCGTGTTATTGTTAAAAAAAAAATACACACCAGGATTAGCCTGCGCCAGCCCTTTACAGTAGACGTGTAGCAGACTGGTGACGTCATCTTCGGGCAGCTCGCCTCGTTCGAGGATCTGTTCTGCGTTCCGCTCACGTACCATCGCCAACGCGGCACCCCATCTGATACATAACATCCTTGGTTACAACTATATTGTTGATGGCTCGGTGGTCTAGCGGTTTAGCATACCGCTTTACTTGCCACGGTACAAACATTTGTATTAATTAATATGAGTGTTTGTAGCGATCCGGGTATTTTCTATGTACATTATGTATGCATTTACAAAAAACATGTTTTAAGTATTTGTATAATTTGCCCAGTACCTTAACTTAAGCTCTGCTTAGACTAGATGGCGCTATGTGAATTGTGGTGAGTTATTATTATTATCTATATACCATTTGAGCTCGCGGTTCTAGTCCTATGAACCAGCCGGCTGAACTGGATGGCTAGGGTATAAAAGTACCAAAATTGATGATATAGAAAGCAGAGTACTATGTGAATTCACATATGAGTCGTGTGACGAGTGTGGTGAGTGTGGTGATGGTGGTGACGGTGGTGAGGGTGGTGGTACCTCTGTCGTTGCAGCAGCTGCAGTAGCCGCGCGTCGTCGTGCGGTGTGGGCGACACCTCGCCCCAGTTCTCGGCGGTGCTGGCGATCAGGGCATTGCGGACCCCGCATACTGTACCGCTCATCTCTTTACCCTGTAACATAGTATAGTATTGTATGTTAAGCCTAAGCATATCTGACATAAGGCGTAATAACAGTATTCTATATATACGTACTATTATGTATATGTGCATTTATATTCCCAAAATACACACCCGTATATCTTTCCCAAAAGTCATTTCTACTTACGCATCATTTATAATATTAATCCATAGAAACTTTCATATAACGCTCAATAGAGTTGAATATAATTAATTCTAATAATGATTTCATGTAACGTTGAACAAATAAACCACTTACGTTTACAGTCTGAAACTCGCATATCAACATGTAGTACAAATAATTAAATCAATACTGTATCCAGTACACGAAATACCTACTACATTCGTGTCGTAATAAATTTTAGTCTGTTTTAAATTATTCAAAACTAGCTGACGCCCCCGACGCCCACCGCGTGGAATTTAACTTTATTTTTCTAAAATAAAAGTAGCCTAAGTTACTCCTTATTACATCAGCCACCTGCCAAAAAAAGTCCCGTCACAATCGGTCCAGCCATTTCAGAGATTAGCCGGAACAATCCGACAGACAAACAGACAAAAATTATAAAAAATATTATTTTGGTATATGTACCGTATATAGATTCACATGCATGTAGTAAAAAACGGTTATTTCAATGTTACAAACAGACAGACCAAATTTTTTTATATGTATAGATGTATATATAACTATACCTCTAATGGTCAGATATTCATTAAGAAAATAGATAACCTATTCTTAGACCTACTGAGTACATATATATATTTCATCAGAATCGGTCAAGCCGTTGTGAGGTGTGAGATATATATATACATACCAACATGCATATATATGTATGGAAAGAAAGAAAATACGTTTCATTACACTTAAAATATTACAACAAAATAATTTCAAATTACAATTTGGATTCTTATGGTACCAAATAGGTCTCCGCCCAGCATAATATGCCGTGACGGGGTATCACGACACTGTTATTTTACGAATACCTTTATACATATAAGTATATATTATAAATAATAATATACAAATACATACATAAATATAGGCTTATAACAGTGAGAAAAATATATATTGTTTCTTCTTTCTATCTATCTATATATATTCGTGACGTACCCTGTTGTCGAGGGCGGCGTGGTACACCGCTACCACCATCTTGTTGTTGGTCTCCAGTAACAACAGCAGCTGGAATATCAGCTTGTACAGGCAGCGACCGGTGTCCTCGTTGGAACCGCGGGCGTCCATGCTGCCGCGCCACTCTAGCGTCTGGATTATAATACAATGTATATACACACTTACATACATACATAATATTAATAAATATATCCTTCATATACATAGCAAAACCACTTAGATCTATACAAATAGTCTTACAAATACAAATGTGGACGGGATTCGAACCCGCACCATAGCAGGCAATGCAGTGTGCCAAACCACTAGACTGCTTAGGTCTTTAGGTAGGATTGAAGCTATAGATATATCATAGATACAAGGGATGAAATACATAACAAGACTTGTCGATTACATTTACTTATTACGACAATTTTATTTATTATGACAGCAACATACTCGTACGCATACTCTTTTTAATTGCAATTATTTATCAGAGAGAAATATATTTGCCATAATACTTTGTGAAATAATTTATATTATAAAAACCAACTGACTAGAAATCATAAAACTTTACTAGTTACTTATACGTAAAATTAGGAAAAATCACGGGATATTCTGCCAATTCTATATCCTGTTATTTTTTTCCTAAATTGACGTATAAATAATGACTGCTTCAATTTCAAATAAGTATATAGAAGTTATTTATATATATATATAGCTATACATATTTCCGCAATGCAGATATTACGTATGTTCTATGCAGATATTCAATATAATACCAGTGCAGTTGTGTTACATAGAGTATTCGTTGTACATACACTACTGTAATTTTACAGAATTAAAACATCTAGAAGTGTATATGTGTGAAATATCTGCATCAAATGTCGCATTGCGGTATATTTTGTACTAGTAGTGCAAACAATAGCCATCTCTGTCATACACTAATAATATACGTCGTGTGCGACAGAGGGACATTTTCGTTGCAATGCGCACGCAATTGACGTCATTGCCTGCATTGAATGCATAGTTGTGTTATATAAAGTAGTTGTTGTACATACACTACTGCAATTTTTCAGGATCAAAATATCTAGAAGTGTGTGTGTGAAATATCTGCATCAAATGTCGCATTGCGGATATTTCGTACTGGTAGTGCAAACAATAGCCATCTCTGTCATACACTAATGATATACGTCGCGAGCGATAGAGGTACATTTTTGTTGCAATGCGCACGCAATTGACGTCATTGCCTGCATTGATTGCACAGTTGTGTTATACAAAATACATACACTATAGCAAGTTTACAGGATTAAAATATCTAGAAGTGTGTATGTGTGAAATATCTGCATCGAATGTCGTATTGCGGATATTTCGTATTCGTAGTGCAATCAATAGCCATCTCTGTCATACACTAATAATATACGTCGTCGTGTGCAACAGAGAGGGACTTATTTCCGTTGCAATGCGCACGCAATTGACGTCATTGCCTGCATTGATTGCAGTCGCTGCACCAAACGAGATGATATGTGTATGTGTTGCGTTCCAGCTCTGGGTAGGGCGGGTGACTAGTGGTTCGGTGTAACTAGTGGGAGAAGGTGGTATTGGGTGATGGGGTTTTGGGTGGTGGGGTATTGGGTGGTGGGGTATTGGGTGGTAGGGACATGGGTGGTGAGTGGTATGACCTGGTTGCAATGATCGATCTGCGTGCAATCTGCGCAGCAAGCTGCCTCACGGCCCGGCCAAGTTACAATTGTTGCTATGCAATTTCACCTATAAATTACTATTACTTTTATGACGTCGAAATTAAGATGGTAAAAAACGTTGCATTTGTTAAAACATAGCTAGTTTGTTTATTACCATCAAAATAGTCTATGGGTTCTCCATGTCAAAAGCAAATTATGACAATCTCTTTATTACGTGATAACAAGAAAAGAAATTTACGATATATAATCTCTGCTCTAGAAGATATCTGAAGAAAGTAAAAAGAATTAAAATGTATGGGGTCAGATTCTTTCTTTGTCTTTCCTATAAGGATAAATAAAACAAAATAAAATTACATAAGTACGTCTATAAGTAGCTATTTAATGCGTAACGGTTCGTTTGTATTATACATATATAGTTATATACGTATAATATAAAAAAAGTAAAAAGATATGTAATGTATAATATATATATATAGGTATATTTAAATGTTAATTATTAGTTATATATATAGATCAGAGTAATTTAATCCTAATTAGTTTAATGCAGTAAATTTATAAAACATTTTTCTTCATCCCATTTTCATAAAAATAAGTATGTAATATTAATTTCGGCAATTACTGTTTTATACGTATAATGTACCTAACACGATAAAATAAAATAATAACATAAAACCATAATTGGCGAAATATTCGACGATTTCTCCGAAATTATTGACGATCGCTAGTGTTGCGACAAGCCGAATCGATATAAATAATAGCGATGTCGTTATTATATGCATTGTCAAAATAAGACACTAGTGTACGTATTGTACGCAGTAGTCAGTAGAAATATGAGCCATGCTAAGTTAAACCTCTGGAATGGCAACCCGTGAGTGGCATTGCGGGTGTTACATTATAACATGACGACAGTTGTGCTGTTCATATATATAGGCGTTGGTCACCGTTCAACATTAGATTCATACGTGTATACTATTAAATATATACAAACGTATATATATATATATATATATATAAGTATGTAAACTATAGTATATATTATATGGGTACTAAATAACTGACGTAAATATATAAACATATATTTTTTTCAAATACATACATATTATACATAGAAAACACTCAGACCGACACAAACAATCATACTTATTAATACAAACGTTTGTGCAGTGCGAGGAATCGAATCCGCTATCATCGGAAGTATTATGGCGGTCTATTAAACCGCTATACCGTCGAGACCGTTTTCATATATAAATATATTAGGATATGTAAATAGTGATTAACGAAGTTTAATTAATTACGTATTTATATTTTTTATCGATACCGATAAAAAATGTAATGTTACGATACTTTATATCAATGCCATACAATATCCAGTTTCTATCATCGATAACGTTCAGCGGAACGTTACTTAGCTCGGGCCGGCTGATTTTAGAGGCTGCGCCGCTGCGCTGTATCGATCGTTGCAACTAGGCTACAGTACTGTATGTACATACAGTTACGTTTGTAGGATTATATATCTATGCTTTCAATATACACTATTTTACATGAAACCTTGAAAGTAAAGTAATATTCACGTAATATATATTGATAAACGTCACAAAATTCCATTATGATTCAGGAATTTATAACAATGATTCCCAGGGGTTCCAGGGGTGACCATGTGGAGGTCTTGACATTGCTAGCAATGATGTCCACGTTATATACATGTATATATGTAAAATAGTCGTTGTGACATATGTAAAAAAAATCATAATGGAATGATACTAGGGGCACTAGTATAGGATGATAGGATGAGCATGAGGTCAGGTCAGTTAGTCGATTCTGACAAATTCATCAGGAATTTATAACGATGGTTTCCAGAGGTAATGGAGTAGTACTTTGCTAGCAATGGAGTCCATGTTACTTAACAAATCGCTTCTACCCAGAAATATAATATTACGTTTTAAATAGATGTATATATAGGTATATGTAACAATAGTCATTGTTACATAATATTTTTTTATTACTATTGTCCACACATGAAGGTTTGTTATAAAATTCTTTAATGTACTATTTGTAGGGTCGTCGTGGTCATCATGGTATGTACTACTTGTCGTTACATGTTCTAGATAATGACTTAATTTATAAATATTTTTAAATTTTCCATGCCTAATGAAATATATGTACATATTAGTAATGGAAAGTAAATTTGACTTTCTGCACAGTAAGGAAAAAGATAATACAGATAACTTGTCATGAAAAAATGACTTTTAATTTGATATGACTGGACGGTAGGGAAAAATTTTTGACACTAATAATGATTTTTATGATTTTTGTATTGATATGATGATTTGATTTGATTTGTAATTATGAGTGTACTAATATATATATATGAAAATTCTTATAATTAGCGTGTAAAACATTTTCTTTGTTCTTGTAAAGTACCTCGAGCGCATGCTCGCGTCTATCGAAGTACGTTTCAAGGTGTTCGTTGATCTCGAGCGCTGCGAATCGAACCGCATCCCGCACCCGTGCGCAGTCCGCAGCCAGCGGACCCACCCACAGCAATGGGGGGTCGTCCGCCCCCACCCGCTCTATTACGCCACACAGCTCTGCCGACCCAACTACGGTGCCCGTTGCTGCACACAGCGACACCGTCTTATAGGTCACCTCCTGCAAACCACCCACTCTTCGTTATATAATCGTATTATATTATATACTAGCTGACTGCGCTACTTCCTCTATATCACACTTAATTTACATTTATCATTATATTTCGTAATATTTTTTAAATTATAGCCTCTGAGTTATTCTGATGTATAAGTAATATTACTGTAAAGTTTCATCAAAATCCGTTCAGTAGTTTTTGCGTGAAAGAATATCCATTCATCCATCCATACTCACAAACTTTTACGTTAATAATATCAGTAAGATAAGGTATGGCAAATGAAATAATATAAAAAAAAATTGAGAGTTGACGGGACAAAGGATTGTATTTTTAATGATAAATCATTAAAAAAAAATCTTTAGTTTGGATCACCCTTACAACTAAGGACTCTGAAAAATAGTCAGTAGAACATCTTATTCTCAGACCTGCAGAATATATAGACAAAAATTTTATAAGAAACGGTCAAGCCGTTTCGAAGGAGTATTGTTACATACACTGTGACATGTAAATTTCATATATACATTAACTTTATATGTTTTATTTTATGATTTAAACGTAACAATCTCGAAACATTAAATATCATTGCACAACATATACATAATATATAAACATTGAACATATATATAGTATACTATATATATGTTTATTAATGTACTATAGTACATTAAAGATATATTAAGATAGATAAATATTCAAAGTAGCTTAAGTTACTCCTTATAATATTATGACTGCGTGTAAAAGTCCCATCAAAATCGGTCCAGCCGCTTCAGAGATGAGCAAACATACAGACATACATATAGACGACATTTCTTAAATTATTTTTTTATCTAAGTATGTTTTCGTATTTAGTGACAAGCTGTCAATTTCATGAATTTCAAATTAAAAATAGTTTTTTTTATTTTATTTGGATAATACAGTCTCAATACATTTCATGATGAAGATTGACATTTGGCTGTGATTGGCATTGCGTCATCAGTTTCAGATATGACATCAGTGAAATATCTCTAAACTTCAGTATCTTAATTCTGTCATTCACGTTTCCATTTTATTGCATGTGTTTTGGTCAGAGATGACAGATGTCATAAATGATTTCTATGATGGACGTGTGACAAATGTCACATGAAAAATATTATTACTGTCAAAAAGGAACGATATTGTAGGCAACAAAATCAATAATATTATTTATTATAAAGAATTTATTGGTATGTACATAAAAACTTAGTACATAAAAGTATTAGTAGTAAGTATAGGACTTATTAGTGTCTTGGATTTTTATGGTTTTTAAGATTGCAAGATGTGTCGATGTCATCGAGTACTTAATTAACATGACAATGACAAAATATCACATTCTACGAAATTTCTCGTCGAAGTTCGTTTGACATCGACGAATATGGACATCCCTAGTTTTAATTTCCAATTACATTGATCTGTCAATTAGTCGTAAGGTTCAACTCCGCTTCCTAATATTACAGTGAAAGGACGCTACATTGAGTGGTTTGTGATTACGGACATTTTCCAAAATTGATTTTTTCGTAATGAATAAAAAAAATGTGTTGTGTAAATCATACAGTAACTAGAAATAATTATTGATGTACAGTCTTAGCCTTTAAATGAATAAACGCTGTTCCTAGTAATATACATTATATTTTATGCTCGTAATATTTGAAAATTTTCTCTCTAGTGTCGAATAGTATTTAAATATTAAATACTAAAATTATATAACTCACTCACGATAACTGAATAACTATAATTTTAAAAACAATAAGAAGTAATTAAATAAGAAGATTATACGAAATTTCGAATATATCCAAATATTATTATAATATCAAGAACAAAGACTTCATTGTTTCTTTATTTGCATTGAATACGTATAATCCGAAGCAGTGGACCGAAATTCTGACGAACAAAGGCAATGCAATATTAAAAAAGTTAGTGATCCTTATGGAAACTTTGATAATGTGTGAAAAAATCTTTATATAGCATAAATTGTAGAAATTATTAATAGAAGACCAGTGGTGTACTACAGTTTCATAGAGAATAACAATATCAAAGTGTGTTTGTGACTTTGTGTGTTAAAAACTAACATTTTGGAAATTTTATTTAAATATACTTGTAGTAAACTGGTGCGTTCAGCTAGTCATTCATAAAATGATTCAGTATACCCAATGATTTTATTTACCATGCAGAAAATATAGCATAATAGTTACATGAAGACAATAAAATATCAAAATTATATTTTGGTACTTTATCTATTTAGTTGAACGTTATATCATTTACATAATGTTATAATAGTTTTTAGAATTGACCTATGTAAAAATTTAACTACATATATGATTTGAACTAAAGAATATTAATTCTCCTACGTTTTTAAGCCATATTCGTTTCAATTGCGACAACAAAGACACTTTGTATGTATATGCGAGCGAGGGTGAACTTTGTATTTTATTTTCAGAGAAAATTCAAATTACTACTAAACATTAAATTAGATATACTCAATGATACTATATGGGTATTTATTATAAGTTTCATTATATTTAATTTGTAAATATGATCTATGAGTTTATATATTTCTATGTAAATATATGTTTTATATGGGAATATTAAATATTTATTTATTTATACATCTTAATATTTTAAATTGCACTGCCTTATTATCCCTGAACAGCACAATGGTTGATAGCTATAGAATGCTATTAGGGATTAAGTCTACCATGTATACAATTTTGTGTGCAAAAGAATAAATAAATTGAGGTGTGTTAGGAGGCTAACATTATTTATATACAATGACTTAGTTAAATATTATATCAAACCAACTTATTTAGTATTTAACTTGTATCTTTACTATATATCTAATTACAACAATTAATTTAGTTTAATTTGTGATCATTTGGCCCAGGGTGTTGTCTAGCCTTATTATTATTATCATCACATACATAAAACTCGTGTCATGTGTTAGTTGAAATAGTTGTCCGAAATAGTTAACTGATTTTGATGAAATTGTATATGTATATATACCACTAGATGATAAGCGTGAAGCGTAACGCATTTTTCTTTTTACGATGTGGCATTAAAATATTCACACACTCTTAAATTTTCACGCTTCTACCATTAACCCTTATTTTTTAATAGCGATCTTAATTTATATGGGAATGTTTGCCAGGACACCTAGTATTCTATAATAGGCGGGTATGTATGATAGCCACGAACCATGCAGAAAAACAAGATGTATGATAGTATGAGATTGTGACCTTGAGTACGGTGTGAAGCCGGTGTAGGAGCGCCAGGGGCTGCATATGGGCCGCGTGACGCAGCAGTGCCGACACGGACGACCTCCACGAGTCCCGCAGCGCCACGCTGCCGCTGCCGGGCACTGGCGTGACGTCACCACGGTCACCTGCACACCAGCACACACCAATGTTAAGTATCTTTTCTTTTAATATACTTTTCGTGGCTGATCATTGCATTTGTATTGTTTTCAGGTGGTGCCGCATAGAGAACGATGTGATATGATATATTTCTCGCTGTGGGAACTAGTAATGATGTAGTCATAATCGTTCGAACAGATGATGTACATCATTTACATGTATTTTACATAATCATATGGTTTTGACGACCCCGGTGGTCTAACGGTCTAGCACACCGTCTTCTACTCCATGGTTGCGGGTTCGATTCCTCGCATGGTACAAACAGTCATGAAAGACCTTTATAACGCCTACGGTGGTGGCAAATATACGTATTGTATGTACGTATAATATTTATTTATATGTTTTTGTAATGTAATATATGATTACATTCTTTAGGTATATATTATGCGTTTCATTTATATTTTGTTGGTAATTACTTTCCAGATCTCGAAGAATTAAAACTATTTATGGAAAATAGTGTCAACATTATTATTATATTAATAATATTATAAAAACGATATTTTGTGAGTATGAATGTTTGGCAGTTATGTGGCTTATGCATCAGAATATCACATAGGCTACATTTTATATTGTAATTTAACGCGGTTGAAACCGTAAGTGCAGTTAGTATGTACCTACATAAATAACAAACCCCTGGTGCATATCAATGACGGCGCTTTATGGTTCGCTAAATACGTAATACAGTTTATGTTACGTACTAAGCGGAGCATATAGCGAGAGATGTAAGCGACTCAGAGATGCATGCAATGCGGATTTACAATGCTTGTGCCTGTATACACGCAAACTACACCCGTTACTATGACAACATATCTATTGTGTTCCCGGCACAGATTATTGCACAAAGCGTTCTCGTTGAAGCGATTTTCGAAATGGAAGGCTTAAGGACGACGTACTTATTAAATAGATATGAATAGAATCCTGAATTGAATAGAGCATATTGGATGGAACATGACGTTGCTTTGAATTGAAAATAAAGGAATATATTTGTATTTAGATTACATATATAATCTATATTACTGTATACTAGCTGTGCCCGCGGTTTCACCCGCGTGAAATTTATAGTCTATATGTTATTCTGATGTATCAGCTTTGTAGTTTCATCAAATCCGTTCAGTAGTTTTTGCGTGAAAGAATAACAAACATCCATCCGTACTCACAAACTTTCGCGTTTATAATATTAATAAGATGTTGCGAATTATATTACGAACATTTTCCTACTTTACGTATCTACATAACGCCACTTTATTTAGCGGGTCGTCCGGCACGACATTTATAAATCTTTGTACAAAGTTAACTGCGTGGGTAACTCTGTTTTATTTATTTCAGCCATGATTCAGCTTGCTTTGTAAACTGTGTATTGGTATGTACTGTGAGGTATGGCAACGCCAATGACCACATCCTTCATATAATAACGTGATGTGCGTTATGCTGTTCATGTTTATAGGCAACTGTTGTAACTTACAAATAGGTGAGCTTGTGGGATTGCTCGCCAGTACAGTTATATATATCTATTTGTTCCTGAGAAAAATATGAAACTCTATGAAGGTGCAGCACTCTAGCAGAGGTGCTGCATTTTGACACGGTTTAGCACGCCGCCTTACTTCCGATGGTCGTGGGTTCGATTCCTCGCACGGCACAAACATTTGTACCTACCTTATTCATTAGTATGATTGTTTATATCGGTCTGGATGTTTTCTATGTATTTGTGAAAAATATATATCTATGTATTTGTATCATTTATCTAGTAACCACAACACAAGCTGTAGCTAGCTTAACTTGGGTGGTAGATGGCCCTGGTAGATTGCCCTGTGTGAATTGTTCTGAGATTATTATTATTATTATCCACACAACACTACGTCATTCATACGATTTTTGTACGTATATATTGTTAACTGACCAATGTATTTGTATATTTACTATATTTATATATGACTAAATGCAGTTAGTCGACATTCAAATATTTATTTCCCGATAGGTATTCAAGCTATGGTAACAGTCGTTTATAAACATTTTTTTATTACGAAATTTTGCGCATCGACAGGGTCGAATGAAAAATACTATTAAAATAGCGTTACAGCAAATTTCCATACATTAATCATTTGATCGAGTACGAAATTTAGGAAATAGTTATGTAATGATTTTATTTATTAAACGTGGATTCTGCATAATGCATAACGGGGCTAGAAATATAAATAGAACTAGGACAAACCATCAGGCTCCCCACTGGAGGCGCTGGAGTAGGAGTGGGTCCTGGGTCGGTGGGCTGGATCGGGCGCGGGGGGTGCATCCCCCTCGCCGCCCCGTAGGGGGCCTGGGTTGGCACCCGCGCCTCCTGAACTCCCACCTGCCACATTTTCATCCCAACCACCCTCTTCATCGGACGAGTCTTCATGTGTGTGCGTGTCCTGGATATTGATTATGTTACGTAAGGATCCGCATTTACTGCGCATCTGCATTATACACAGCGCATCTGCATCACCGCTTTGTGCATGCAAAATGAGTTCGCCTTAAAACATATCGGTTACAATTATATATATATATATATATATCAAAACTAGCTGTTCCCCGAAACTTCATCCACGTGTAATAACTTTTTAGAACAGAGAACAGTATACAATTTCATATGCATTTAGTGAAAAGCTGTTAATTTAAAATTGCAAACAGACACAAATTTGATTATTTGTATAGATAATCGAACAAATTCGTCCAACTAAATTAGTGCAATATGACCATATGTTAAAATAAAACGACATTACCTAGAGTCGTAACAGTTACATTCTCTTTGTTTATGTAAGTATAGATACTGCTGTTATTGCCTGGTTTTCACCATTCTATTACTACATACGTCGTTATGTAGTAATATGCGCCTTGATGATTATATTTTGTTTTTGTTTTTTAGTAAAAATATGTAAGTAAATAAATAAAAAAGAATATATATCAAGTTTCATGTGTTCAAGTCTCAAGTTGTAAACGGTCCTACAATTAAAATGAAATCGTGTTAGGTTATTTAATTGTATTTATATATTTTGTATTTAATTTATATACATTCACACATGCTTTATTGACATATTGTTGACATAACGATATTATTTGATAACGTTATCAATAAACCGTATTAAACGCGAAAGTTTAAAAATAACCAGCTAAAACACGGCAACTCAATTAAATGATAGTAGTGGCCTGCCCGGCCCTGTCATCAACACAGAGCCGGCCCCATTATTTATGTGTTTTGTGTATTAATAAGTTATACACTCGTAGCTTGTATCACTTTAAAAAAGTCGAAAATTTAAAAATCGTCAATTCAATTTGAATATTTCCATTCCAATCAAATACTTGTTCAATATAATATGATTGTAGTTTAGGAGACAATGTTGTAACTAAGTGACATATGTGTTTTTTTTAATGGATGAATACCGAATGGTTCATCCGCCTGGAGTTTACGCTAGTAAGATATGAGTGGATGATAGGTAAGGATATATGAGCATAATGTTAGGTCAGTTGGCCCATTGTGGTAACTTCACCATAAATTTAGCACGATTTTTTCTTGAGAGACATGGGGTTAATTTAAGAAGGTATATTAAGGTTTCTTAATGGTCGGCAACGCACAACACTCTTGGTGTTTCAGGAAACCATTGACTACTGTAACCGTTTACCATCAGAAGGGCCGTATGTTTCAAAATATTTTATCACTATCGTTACCATCCAGTTTGGTTAGGTGTTCCAGTTTACTTCAAGTGAGATGAACTGGTCATCTCTCCCCTCCCCATCCCCTGCCGTGACGTGTTTGATGTGTGTGTGTGTGTACGTATGTGTACATAGTATAGAGGTTCGATTACCGGCTTGGCATGCGGCGTGTCCGGGGGAGCGCGTGCCGACATGGGCGGCGGACTTCGCTCGGGACACCCGCCTTCGTCCTGTTCCTCGCTGAGCGGACGCCGCCGGACGCCCCAGTTGAAGTTGTCCGAGCTTTCGCCCTACAAACCAACCATCACAGTTGTAACTCAATTTATTTAACAAATTTAAATGATTTGAAACTTTAATAATACATTTACACAAATCATAATAAAATTTATATACTTCATAATTTCTCATATTTCAATTAATTTACGAACATTTGTAATAGACCTATATGAATAAACATATTTTGACGTATATAAAAATGGTATGTACCTCGATACTCTCGCTCTCGTATTCCAGAAAGTCGAAGTCCTTGAAGACTCCGAAGTGGTCAGTAGGGGGCGCGGCAGCAGACGGTTCGTTACCAGGTGTACCTGACACCTCCTCCAACGAGGACGCCATCGAGGACTCGCGCTCCAGCAGCTCCGAGCTCTGACTGAATATCACCTGTAAACCACACCACACAGACACACACACAAAATCATTATTAAATACACTTATATTTTTGTCATAAAATCATTACTAAATACCCTCACAATTTTTTCACAAACTCATAATTAATTTGCCACACAATTTTCTTAGAATGAATTTCTGATTACTGAATAAATACCCTTATAATTTTTCATCTAATTAGTATCCATTCATTTATTTATTTGCCATTATTTTGTAAAGGCTTTAAATTGACCTTGCTTTTACGTACTCATGTCAGATGGATTAAAGTCACGTATTGAGTAGTGTTAGGGGCGTTAATAAATTATGTTATATGCCCGATATAGTGCCTCTAGCTTTGAGTTATTTACATGCACATAGCATGTAAATAACTGAAAGCTTTTGGTAGTGAGAATAACGCGGTTTATAGTTTATTAGACGTTTAGTTGAAAGTTAGTTTAAATCATCAATTTATACCGTATACTTATTTTAATTTGATTGGAAATAAATAATAATCAATACTACCTTCACGACTGTTATCTTAGAGGGGGTAATCAGAGGCATTTCAGAATGTCGGTAGTCTATTTGAATTTAGCACAGCATCGGGCAAGCTCACGTCCGTCTCTAGGATTAATTTGGCTTGTTAACGGTGTTTATATCACCGGAAAGTTAGCCAGAAATATTGAATTGACACATAAAATAGTTTTTTATTGCATAATTTTTTATAGCAATTCATTATTAATAAATTATATGCGGTAAGAAGAAAGAAAAAGTTTAGAGAATATTCAGAAACTACAAACATTGAGTTATTTATTCCTACATCCCCGTAGAATATACGATCATATACATCGTACACAACATATACTATCGTGTATTATTATTATTAGATATAATATAAAAAACAATGGAAATGAAAAATGAGCACAATGAATTATGAATGTGAGAAAATATGTGTGTAACTGTGGATATGACACTGTAAAAACTAATTGTAATTATATCAACACCGTGTCAATAGTTAGTGATCGAAAGTTTAAGAATACAATCAGTATATTATTGATAACATTTTCTCAGTGACACTAAATTTAAACAGAAAAGAATAAAAGTCCAAGAATAAAATTTTCAGTAAGCACGCGTAAGTTAATCACGATTTCAATCGTGAAATGATAATGATATAATAATGGAATTCCTCAAATATTAGCGTATCGTATTATATTATCATGCAATTTAAGGGTAATTCATATGAATTGTTATTTCGTAGGTATATTTATTAAACCGACATCTACTTTTTAAGAGTTAATTATAGATTTTCCCATTTATTGCAAGTAATATTATGTTGGTACACTTTTAGATTTATTCTATTTGCATTGATTTTATTATAATTAAATAAACCATATTAAAAAATAATTAGAAAAATAGGACATACAATGAACACGGCATTTGATACAACATTTGATACAATTACTTTGCTAGTATACAATTCGAGTACGAAAACGCGAGACAATCGCATTCCAGTGTCGGTGGTAAATTGTTTTCCAGTGCGGCTCGACAGATATTAATCAATGTACATGTGTTTACCTTTGGGTCCATTAGTTTTACCATTACGAATGGTATTAGTAGTAGACTACAGAAAGTCAGACGGTCGTAAATTAGACGCGCTAGACTATACTCCGTTCTAATAGTACTTACAGAAAAGGTAAACAAATATTTCATTGTCTAAAATGCAAGCACTTACTAAATGAAAATAGTAACATTTTTCAGACTTTTGACGGTTTTAACAATACCTCTTTTAGTAAGTGTTTAATTGTTTTAAATACTTAAATTCTATTTCAAAATAATTCCTTCATAAATTGGGAGAAAAAAATGAGTACATTTTTCTAAAACTACATTTATCTATGGTTACGTAGGGACGTACGATAAAAGCATTTAATTTAATTTAAATTACATATTAAAATAATATAAGAATCGAATATATAGAACCGCACTGTATTCAGTATACATTATAAGTAACAAAATTAAAAATACTGCAGATATTTTTCAACTAATAAATAATAAATTAATTACGCTTCGAAAAATACCGTAATTATTAATAAATAAATTAAAATAGTATTCCTTCAATAATACTTCAATCAAACTTTGATAATGATATATGAGTATTTTTAAAACATACATTAATCGAAATATTAAGTACATTTCATTTTTTTTTATTCTGATTTTGGGCATCACTAGACCCATTTGTATAACTAATACGTAAGTTCTATTAAAACGTTATATAGAAACATATTATTTGTATAAATTTGAAATAAATACTAACAAAAATTATATTACGTAATAACGGGATTATATGCATTCAATTGTAATTTATAACCACAAGTGCTACGTGGTGCATGCATAATATTCAATATAAATATTTGCATATGTGTCATACAAGTCAATAGTTATATTTTGCGTGTGTCTGGACAAATATTTTTTGTGATGTATAATTATAAATGACGAAATAATTTATAACAAGCGTAAATGAGGCGGTGTTAGCAAAACAATTGCTGCCTTTACTCGATACATTCTTTATATCGATACGCGTGATCATGAGCAACCGAGATATAGCGCGGGAAAGTGTGTGATTGCATTATACTATTTTTTGTGATCACTCTTTTATTTTTATTCTGAAGATTTTATTTTCTTAAGATATTTAGGATTTATAATTTATAAATAACTCTATAATTATGACTATGTTCTATAGTCAGATGCATATTAATTAATTATTATAAAAAGGCGCTAAACTACTCATGAATGAAGAACGAAATTTCGTCAGTTAGCGGAGCTCGGTATTATTCGTTCTCTTTGTCTATATATACATTATTTTCTGCGTGAAAACAGATTCCTAACCGATGAAAGAGCGTACGTGTAAAGGCAGCTAATGATTCGTTTATGCTTTAAAAATAAACAATGAGAAGCATTTGCGAAATTAATGTCGAATGATTGTGGCGATGCGACCGGGTGTCGTGTTTGAAAGTTCGCGTCATACACGGCGACGCGGCGAGCTCAGCACGTAGCGTGTGTGGGTGTGCATGAAAGCTTATGCGACACAATACATTATGTATGCGAGTTACCTTAGAACATAAAGTGGTTATTAAATCGTCCTATACGCAGCGATGGATAGAAATTATCGTTATTACTGTCTGATCACTGTATGGCACGGTTGGCACAGCGTACACGTGGACGTGGCCGTCGCTACTTACAGATGGACTCTTGGGCAGCCCCACTCTCTGGCCGCACGTGGTCAGCAGGTTCACCAGGCACTCCCGGACGCGACTCTGAAACATGTTCGAACATGTCCACGTATAGCACACTTTCGTAGTGTTCTAGATCAATTTATGATTTTACCTATTGCACACATTGCCTAAACGATATATACTATGTAAGTATGATTATTGTGTATATTATATATTTCACACAAGAAAATATGAATCAGAAATATAAAACATAAGAACTTGTGTTGAAGGTTACTTAGCATTCTTGCAAGCTGGAAGTTTGAGGTACGATGGCGACTTTTGAGAAAAAAAGTTATTTTTGAGTAAATAATTCTTTTTCAATATAAATTTTTTAAACATTCCACATTTTTAATTTTTTTCCATAGGATGTTTTCATACATTTCAAATGAAATAATGTAAGGAGTAATAATACTGGACAGCATGCCACGGACATCACTTCATTATATACCGGCTTTAACCACTCATATATTATCATTCCAAAGGATTAAAACGTCATGAGTTAATAAGTATCCTACAAAAATTGTCAGCGTTTATTTCTATACGCATATTTAATAACAAACGTAACGCGCTTTTCCACAATTCCAAATGTCTCAAACACGTACCAGAAATAAATCAAACGACAGGAGAAAACTGGTGAGATATGGTCAGTAACTTAAGACTCTCACGTTTATTTACAGTACCGTATACAAACTGTTCTTAGCTAACAATTTTATCATTTCATACAATGTGTTCTTATAATATAAATGGAATGGGGCAAAACACTATTCGTGATCGCGATTTCGTGCGTGTGAAATAATATAGATATCATCTATTTTTTTTATAACTTCTTTAGTAAAATGGAACATTGTGTATTAAAAATTCGATAAAAATCCTTTTCCCTATATGTTGATCCATATTTATAAAAAGTTGATATATACATTTTATAAAATTTCATGCACCTTAATATATAATCATTTATCTACACAATCAGACAGTTTTCATATTTATTGTTTTATCTCTAACCAGCGATCTGGCTTCGTACAGATGCATTCCAAATCCTTTAATTTATCTGCTTGTTATATACTAATAAACAGACATATTATACATATAACCCTTCCTCATGAATTACTCTGTCTATTGCTGAAATCTATAATAGAATCCATTGAGTAATTTAAAATTTATAAGTGAACATACAGCGGCGGCGCCTTTGTACTATGTAAAGATATATAAAATTCACGTATCACAGTGTTCGTAACAAAACTCCCCCAAAACGGCTTGACCGATTCTTATGTAATTTTGTGTGTATATTTTGTAGGTCTGAGAATACACTATTGTTATGACACTGAGTGGTGTGTAATAAATTTTTTAATAAATTTCTTTAATTTAGCATTAAAAATACAACAACCGTAAATTTTCACTCCTTTGCCATCAACCCATATTTTAAAATAGCGATATTATTACTTTAATAACTTTTTACTTTCGGTAGTCGATAAATTTATTTATATGGCATAACAATGTTTGCCGGGCCAGTTAGTGTAAGTATACATAATATCATTATCGCTATAGTACAATTCGCCCATTTACTTCAATTGAGAATAACTGACAAGAACCTCAACTAGAACATTTTTTATATTATTATTTATAAACTAAATTTAAAAAAAATAACACTATCAAAACATTAAAAATATCGAAAATCATTTGCTAGGTCAGTCAATGTATATAAATATATAATTGTAGGTGATAGAAAGTTCACGGGTCATTTAGTTCATCATGTACATTACTTTATGTGTTAACGATAGTAAAAGAGTAGGACAGATGATGGTAAACAGTCGTGTATATCACCTGTGACATCCAGGGTCGTCTCCAGCCCGAAGCGAGCGCGTCCACTGGCGACAGGGACAGCGAACGTCGCGGAGACGCACCAGCACCAGCGGCCCCACCCGATGTTGCTGGAGCACCAGCCGCAGCTCCTACAACACACACCAACACGTGAGCATCACTACGTAACGTTATAAATACGAAAATTAATACCCATAAATGAAACGTAGTAAGATGCTGTGATTTTACTTAATTTTACGGTACGTAAATATTATTATTTTAAGACGCCATATAAATAAATATACATAACAATATACATATCATAGGCAAAGTCAGATGGTACGCATAAGCTACGCTAATAATTATCCCACTATGCGAGCTATCCCATCTATTAAATTTATTTTTAGGTAAGGTCTAAGATGCTGACGTATATACAGAAGCTTTGACTTCCATCTATACACATAAATAAAATTGGAATGTCTGTTTGTAATATTAAAATAACCGTATTTTACTACGTGCATATGAATGTAACGGTACGGAAACATTTTTTGGCAGGTAGCTGATGTAATAAGGAGTAACATAAACTACTTTTATTTTAGAAAAGTAAAGTTAAATTCCACGCGGACGAAGTCGCGGGAACAGCTAGTAATAAATAATATAAGAATGTTTTTGTCATTATATAGTTAAGTATAATAGTTTTAAAATATAAACGCGTTGGCAATTAGCTGTAAGTTTATATTGTGTTAATAGAATAAACAAATAAATATAGAAAAAGTTAAAATCATTTATCCCTGCAGTTTGTAGTCCCTCTTTTTGTAGTTCTTTTTAATTAATGAATATGGAATTGTGCATCAGTGATTATAGAATGGTGTCAGGTACAAAATTATCGCGATGGTTTTTAGGAGGAAACGCGTGGAGGTCAAGTTGACTTAGTACATTGCTAATTTTTGTACTTAACCGATCCACTGGACAAAATATTTTATCACTATTGCTACCATTCAGTTCAGCAATTAAGACGAAATGAGAAAACAATAAACTAAAGGAATATGAATTTATTTCTTTTCTAAAACTGTATTATAAATTTTTGAAATATCCTTTTTTATTAGATCTTCTCATCTATGTAATGTAACTTCTACAATAAATACTGCAATTTCAAAATTTTTACAATTGGTGCCTTTACTCGACACATTCTTTCGCCCGCGATTATATCCATTTTATTATTATATGTAATCACTCTTTCGTGAATGTTTGAAATTTTAAAAGAATGTAATATCATTTTAAATCGATTTTGTTTACACAGATTTTTTTTTACAAAGACTTGTTTAAAATTTATAAACTTTCAATAACTTTACAACTGCTTCTTTGCTCTATAGTTAGTTATTATTATAAAAAGGCGCTAAAGCCCTCACGATTGAAGAATGTGGGAATGCTTGAGGTTAGAGACTCCTTTTAAATTATTCAGGGATATTAAAATAAAATAGATATGTTAAGTTTACCTTTGTCTGGTGTAACTGTGGATGCATTCGACAGCGAGCTAGGTCCAGTGGCTGGCTGACTGTTCGCCTTTGGCAGATACTTGCGGCCTATTACTGGCGTTTGCGATAGATCGAACGTGAAGTCCATCGTACGACCCGGGAGCTCCTGCAAATATGAACACAAACAAATATATAATCATACTTAGAATATTATTATCATCGTTATTTGTTTCTTTCTTATCCCATTAATTTGGGATCGGCGTAACATGTATTTCACTTCCATTTATTCACGATCGCAGTTATCTTGTTACTTAGTCCCTTTTCTGGCATATTATCTTTCACATAGTCTATCTATCTTTTTTTGGCTTTCCTATTTTCTTATAACCATCTATCTACATTCATATAAAAAACTTTCATTACTAATGTATTGATTTGTATAGCGGTATTATTACTGGCTTAACCGGTTTCCTATAAGTACCCTAAAGTAAATTTTTAGCCTTCTACTATTAAAACATAGAGATTCTATGTTTTAATAATAAATAAACAAAACAACGTTTTGCAGGATACATATATATAATGAAAATAATAAATAAATAAAATTAAATTAAATGATGAGTTTGTATAAACAAGCTCATCAAAAAAACTCGTTTGTATTTTTGGTTAACGAGAGTAACATTCAATGTTACAGTGTATATTAAATATATTCGAGGTAGAGTTTGTAAAAACGTCTGGATGGGTACAGTTTTGTATTTAGATTGTAGGCATTAAAGGAAATAAGAGAAATAACAGCATAAGAGGCATAACATCTTATTCTATGGAACGGAGTTACGTGTTAGCGTGATCTATGTAGAACTGTTTATGTTTATAGGCGATAAGCGGTTACCACTTACCGTCAGGACTCTAGCAACTCCAATGATTTGCAGATTTTGACACACACATAACACTTCCTATTCCACGTTGTATTGTGTTGACTGCAAGAGATCTATTTTCGAGATAATTCGTCCTTTGTTAATCTTATTTCTAATGATCATGCCTAATTAATGTATTCTATGGGCAATAAATATATACAATAATAATTATTATTATGATAGTGAGTCTGTTTAGTAAAGACACGTTAGTCATGGTCTGTATATTTAAATTCTACAACGCCTACAAAACTTATGAATTGAAATGATGAAAAAGGAACCGTAAACGTCTTGCTTTATTTATACATATGTAATATAGAATTAAACTCCAATGTTTTTACAAATTTATTCTACTCACTGATCTATTACTAATATTTTTTCGCGTAACTTTGTGAGTATGGGTGGGTGGATAGATGTATGTTACTCCTTTTCACTACTGAATGAATTTTAATAATACTTTACAATAACAGACTTTAAATTTCACGCAGGTGAAACCACAGCCACAGCTAGTCAATAATATTTGGTAATTCTTTTATGGATTCCCGTTCGTCTAGTGCCGGATTTTATGAATAATCAGTTGTTTTATATTTGTAAATTTAAAAAGAAGAAAAAGTCTGTGTAAACCTTTAGCGAGACAAGTGCAATGTGTGGTCGTTATTCTTTTGACTTAATGACCTACAATAACATATGTTGTCATACCTTCTTGCCGTGTAGCTCCGTGTCTAGTATGGAGGATGCATGCGAGTCCCAATACGGCGGCACGACCAGCGTGGAACACCTCGTCACCACCAGCTTCAGGATCTTCATCGCCTCCTTGTAGTTGTTACCATCCTGCCAAAAAGAAAAAAAAAAGCTATAATAATAATAACCCAGGACAATTCACACAGAATAAAAATAATTTAACTTTTGTTAGAATTTAAGAGATCATTAAAAAATAGGGTCGAAAACTCCATACCTTTGTTTATTAATGTGAAATTAGTACGCGAAGTTAGAAATGAACAAAATGTTATGGATTTTATAAAGGCGGCCATTTTTTAAATATTCCAAACTGTCTGGTTGATTTTCTCGCAAGTCGCCTCGGAAACTATCCTGACAATATCTTCTTGAATTTTACAGGATGGGCTAAATGACCTAATAAAAAAAACTCACGTCTATGAACTTGGCGACGGCCCGCAGTAGGTCCGCGTTGACTGGCTGGGCAGCGGGCGCATTCAGCTCCACGTGGTACAGCATGCAGTGTAGGATCGACAGCACCGGTAGCTGAAGGCTCACAGATCCCTGCAGGACAATCAAATACATGGATCATATACAGATCTGGACATATAAGACAGCGTTAAGATTGTGGACCCTTTCATTTTGTTTAGATCTCCATATATTCATTAACTCTAGTGTAAGTCAGTTCCCGTTACGACTTCACGTTGAGTTTACGCGTGACTTATGTAGTCAATTACTATCAAACTTACTAATTTAGTTCAATTATTACAGACGTACACTCATTACTAAGTAGTGACACCTCTTTACATCATATATAACGCTACAGTGGTGAAGAGATAATGTCGCTCTGTAAGATTGCTCTGGGATATTTTCGATTATATATGTATATATTTATTATCTCACTTTTCTTAAAACATTTGAGATTATACATCAGGGTGTATCAAATAGAAGCCATTTTGCGTAATAAATACTTAAAAAAATAAAATAAACAGTGTAACAACTAAAGTTGCTCGATTGGAAGCAATGAATATTCTTCTCATGTCCACCTCGATCTCTCTGCAACCGCAAGTTAATAGTAAATTACTATTCATCCTCAGCCCATTATTATTCACTGAAGGCTCACCAATGTATATGTGTGTCGGTGTGTAGAATAAAGCGTGTTCATAGTTACCTTCTCGAGCACTTCGACGAGGAAGGCGATCATCTGTAGCGAAAGGTGCGAGTATGTGTCCCACAGGTACTTGACCACGCACTTGGTCCACTGGAAACTTTCCTTGCTGAACGTGCGGCGCGAGTACAGTGTCATCACCGTGCCCAGGTTCTCCAGCTTCTTGCTCTTCTCCGCGGTGAACTGTCATCGAGAACAGGATTCAATAATATCAGGATTCATTAGCATAAATGTACGTAAATAAATAAGATCCTAACGTCTATACATACTTAATATTTTCATATAATCTTCATTTTATGTAATACATCAATAAAAAAAATGTAATACATAAATTTTTAATCGAAATATATCTATTCATATAGGACACTACAGATATCTATTATGTCTTTAGAGTGAAAATCGTATCAGCACTTGTTATTAAGTATAATAACTCAAACAAAAAATACCATATTTTTAATATTATATTTAGATGATTTTTTTATTGAGAAATTTAAAGCATCATAGAATATAATTATTGCGTCACCGTCAAGAAATCAAAAAACATTTATTTATGTATTTTTGACAAATTAGCCGCTTATTAACGTCAGTTTCTTTCTTTACTTTCCTAACCTACCTAATTCTCATAGTTACGAAGTTTTATAAATCATACATTAAAACTGTTACTACGTTACGACGTACTAATCACATTCTTTTATAGTTATGTGATAATGTCTTTATATTATTAAGAATTTTATAATATTTTTTGTATACATAACTTCAGTATAAAGATTTTTGTCAGAGAACAACATAAACCTTAATTGTAATAATTATTTAGTTTGTTACCTGGGCGATGTGGCATGCAGCACGTACGCATAGTTCATTTGCGTCCTCGTAGTGTAGCAGCATGTAGGGCAACAGTGCCACTACGGTCATGGGGAAGGCGAGTGACTGCGTGGGGTCGATGACGGGCAATTCCAACAGTGGGATCATATCCGCCAGCACGCCCACCACTGGTTCGTACGTGTTTGGGTGCGTGCAACCCTGTGTATTATTTAAATATTTTAATTTTCATTTGAGCATTTCAAATGCTGTTGATTGCAGCTGGTGTTTAGAATATAGGGAGTAAATGCAAATGCACTCCACTCATGAGCGGCTAAAGGCCAATTTCTACCTGATCTATGATGACTGATAAATTTTAATATGAGGGCACCGCTAGGAGTTCGAAGCTCACCTCAGACCGTCGTAATTTCGGCCCCTGTTTGAATTGAAGGCGGGACGATCGGATTTCATAACAGTTTGCATTATCTAAATTATTAGTTTATATCATCAAATATGTAAATTTATGTGTAATTAAAATATGTAAATGTATGTTTAACTGATCCAATTATGTACAGATTATTATGTTAAATAACATTACATATTGATAGATGTAATTTTTATCCGAGACTGACATAATATATAGTATGAGATAGTTAGAGGCTACAGAGAGGTTACACGAAGTGTCGTACCTTGAGTAACAGCGCGTGTAGCGATGCATGCGATGTGTGCGTGTTGTGAGCCGCATGCGACGGATGCGAGTGCGCTGCGTGCGCCTGCGCCCGGTCGAGCCGGTCGAGCGGCAACCGGGTCGCCACCCGGGCCAGCAGACGCACCCCCAACAGGAACTCGTGCTCGTAGTCCGACTCCAGCAGTGACGCGCCCACCCAGAACAACGTCGCCAATATCGTCAGCTTGTCGTCCTGCCGATTACACCATAACACTGAGGTTCTGACGATATACACCTAGTGTGAGCACAGCAGCCTTTTTTATCAACAGGACAATTTTTTGGCACACATATGAATATTTTTAATATACTTACATATTATTTATAATAAAGATTACAATAAAAAATAGAAAATTATAAAAAGGTAAACATTTCCTAAAGGTAAGAATTTTAATGCAAACGTTCGTATCGCATGTTTGTACAAGACGCCGACAACAAGTGAGTCACAAAAAAATTGTGTCGGTTTAGTAGGTGCGATTTATTATAATAATCTTCATAACATTATATTGATGAGAAAAAGTAGACAAATTAAATTCAATTATGTCATCATCTGCTTATTCTTTATCCCATTCATTCGGGATCAGCATAATGTTTTCTTTTTCATTCATCCCTGTTCGCTGTCATCTCGTTACTTCAATTTCTTACTGTATCATCTTTACCATAGTCCATCCACATGCATATATACAACACTTACTTTAAAATATGGTATGAATAAAATAAAAGACTTTTCTTTTAGTTTAATATAATCTTTAATATTGTATTGTAATTGGTACCTGTGAGGCAGTATCACCAAGCAACTTCAGTGACTGTGCGGATCGCGATCGGCACAAGTTAGAGCAGATGCCTTTAGCCGCTTCACTACCCGCTCGTCGATCTATAACATTAACACTACTGCTTACACACAAATAGTATTTATATTATCTATAATATATTTTTGTGCAGTCTCTATACTCTGTAATTCTATTCACGTATGACAAACTTCAAATGCAACCTACAAACAAAGCTGCCTGGCGACAAAATTTACGAAATACTTCTAATATAAAAAAATCTTGTGAAATTTTATATGTATACTCGATAGGTCCTAGAATAGGTTGTCCTCTATTTTTGTTCCCCTAAATGAACAAGGATGGCTCACCCCAAAACGTTTTGTTTTAGGATAAACAGTAATTTTTCACTCTTTCAACTATTACTACTTATTATCAACGCCTATTTTTTTAATAGCGATATTGATTTATATGGCCAAATAACTTTAGCCGGATCAGCTAGTATACATCACTATCACTTGGGTCGTCTGCATGTATGACATTGAAATTTCATTTCATAATAAAATAATAATATATATATATGTAT
Source organism: Achroia grisella (assembly GCF_030625045.1). Classification (NCBI taxonomy): domain Eukaryota; kingdom Metazoa; phylum Arthropoda; class Insecta; order Lepidoptera; family Pyralidae; genus Achroia; species Achroia grisella. The sequence continues at coordinate 5,585,617 of NW_026713051.1, forward strand.
ATATCTATTAAAATTATATATTAGATTGCTATACAATATTTGCAACATGTTTGAGTCATAACAACTAGTCTAGTCTATGTAGGTGTGTACGACAGATGTGTGTGTACCGACCGTGTTGGTGCTGGTGCTTGTCTGCTGAGGAGGTCACGTTGGTTTTCCGCATGCAGTACGTCACAGAGTAGCTGGTGCTGCGTGTGTGGTTGCTCACGCAGCCGCCGCAAACGCCCGGAGACCGCTTGCCTACAGGTGTATATACACACCATTTATATATGTATTATTAAAAAAATACATATGTAATATTAAACAATCAAACAAAAAGACAAAAGTAAATATTAAAAACACGAAAGTTTGTAAGTATGGATGTATGTTACTCTTTCCCGCAAAAACTACTGAATGGATTTTGATGAAAATTTACAGTAATATAGCTTAGGTATTAGAATAACACATAGGCTCTATTTCTTATTGAAATTTATATATTGGAATTTAACGCGAACGAAACAGCGGGCACAGCTAGTATAATATATATTTATGTATTATATATATACAAATTATAAGTGCTAAACATCAATCTTGAACAAAAGAATCGTGGATAGCCACCTCAAAAAACATTTTTCAGTTGTAAATGTAAACCAAATGATGATTAGGAAAGCTGACCCCAATTAAGATGGGATAAAGTTGAAATAGTCATATATTTATATACAAAAATAATGACGCTAATGCTCGTATAATATTTAATAATATAATGAATTTACATGTACAGAGAGTATCAATAGTAACATTAAGCATATATATAGATTAGCTGCATCGTACTCATAGTAACAAAATAGACGAATATATAATTAGAGAATTTACATGTCTGTTTGTGATCAGACTAGTATGAAACAAACATTAAATGCCTGCTCAAATACATTGCAGAGCAGACCGCATTTAGATCAGATAAAATTCCTGGACGGGATGGATATGCCGCACAAATGCAGACATTCCACAGGTCGCATCGACATGCGGGAAATAGTTGGAACGCGGTATTTTAAAGCGGAATGTAGGATTGCAAACCACAGTCAGCGTACATGTACAGATATACAAATTTTTCAGTTTCGATAGAGATGCAAATATAGTTTATTTGCAATATTTTGGTGTGAACTGAAATAGACAAGATACATATGTAAAGCCTTTTTTGTTTTTTATTGATATTTTTTTACGCTGTACGAAAACAAGTACATATATAAATTTAAAGATATATCAATAATAAATTATTATATTATAAATAAATATATAACAATCCAAGTGTACTGCTGAACACTATCAACGACAATTTATTACGTTGCTGACAGTAATTATAGGTATTTAACAAAAATACATGTTTCTATTATACAAAATAAAAAAAAATTACGAAAAAAGAAAGAAAGAATAAATCAATACTGAAATACTATGAAATATATCTGAGTGTTGCAGTCCCCACGCACGTCCGGGATTATAACATTTGTATATTATTGTATATTTTGTTGTGTAGACAAGAACTTAAGTAAAAAAGCTAAAAAAAATAATAAAACAATATTTTAATATTTGAAAATATTAGGTATCTCATGTCGAATTGAAATGACAATGCAGAAATGTACCTATATTGAAATATATTGAAATTCTCATAACATACTACTGACTATATTGCAATTCAGCAATATCGTCTGAATGTGTAATGTCATATCATATCGTCGAGTACGTAGCTTTATGAGTTTCGTCGATAAGAATTCAAATCTATAAAATTTCAAAATTATTGTCAATACATTAAGATTCAAACTTGCATGACAGATAAAAGACAATTTCAGGGAAATTGAGAATGAAAAAGTCACTGACCGGCCGCGAATCCGCCGCTGTTGACCTGCGGCCCGCCATCTTTATTGTTTAAGTTGGGCGTTGACTTGAATATGTCCCGCATGTAGTCCAGGGGCCTGAAGTTGGATTCGAGCGAGTCCACGGCCGCCTCGAGGGTGAGGAGCAGTTCGGTGACATAGCCCTGCATGTCCTCGCCTTGTTCGGCGACAGTCTCCACCAGCCGCGACAGTATGTCGGACACCATGCGACCGGTCATAGCCACACCGATGAACCTGAACACCTGCCCACACAGTTAATCAGCTGTTACATTTTTGTATTAATTGATAAGGATTAGTATTGACTAATAATAATGATTTAAGAACATTTCTATCAGTTGTCTAGTAATAGAAATAATCATTATTCAAATAAACTTAATATAAGCACGTTTGAATAGTCATTTATATATTTTCATATTTCTTAGCATAGTAACTATTTTACTAATACTGCCATAATAATGCCAGTGGTCAATCATACATTTACTCTAAATGTATGATTGACCACTGGCTGTTTTATTAGTATTATATGTTACTTTTCTATTATTGTTTCAGGACCCTATGAGGAACCCAGGAACGTTATGTATACTACATGTTAAAGTTGTCTGCTGCCTACATTCCTATGTAGTCGAGACGTGTACCTGGAGGGATCGTCCTGCGTAGTGCCTGGAAGGGCACGAGAGGCCCAGCTGTAGCGCAGTTTGCGCCCACCGCTCTGAGATGAGGGCCTGTGGGAGTGACTCGCGGAAAACGCGTAACACGTGACGCACCAGCGTCGACATCTGCTGGCAGCTGCGTAGAGTCCACACTGTGGGTACATAACACCTAGTAAGAGACACCATAATCTGGCACCCGGCGGACAGGAGAGTACGAAGGGATTACACCATAGCCCTACGGAATGGCAATTAGGGTATGCTTAGGTAGGCTCGAGATTTCTCGAGTCGCCGAAGACAGCGAAATTAGACATTGACGTATAAGTCGAGACGTTTCTGGAATTTTTAAATAGTAATAAATTCTGTAAAAAATGAAAAACGAGCTTTTTCTTAATCTATGTCAACACATAGTATCACATGTAGGCGGAGAAGCAGGTGAGAGATAGTAGGTACTCTGCCCCGATGACAAACTGTCAGAACCTCAAGCTTTCGAATTAAATAAATTAACTGCTGCTTTTTTTGTATTTCATACATTTATTTTATTTTTCGAACAACTTGTACTACAGAGAAATATTATTAAAATAAGCTGGGAAATCGAACATTTTAATAATGACAATGCATAAAAGACGTCTTGGGCATGTATGTGAATAGGCATACAGATAAATCATGTCCTTAGAATCACACATGGGTAAATAAATTCAATGTACTACCAGTTTAATGAAAAACCACTAATTTAAACCCAATATGAATACATATAATTGTATGTATAATTGTATATTTTTGCGTATAAGGTAAGAATAATATACATTATATATGTATTTAGGCGACAGTTGCCTGTTACTATTAGTATCGATGTATATAGCTATAATAAGAATGGCAAACATACTTTGTTTGCCATTCTTGTTATAATTATAAAAATATTTCATTCCGGAGCAGATTAGCGATATTCCAGGAAACCTCTCGACGAAATTTCGAAACCGACACGATATTGAAACCTTCAAGAAACGAGGTTATACTCTATTAAAAGACCACAGTTGCCGTTCCTCAGGTGTTGTAGGTTGTCATAGGCGGCGGCAATTAATTACCATCAGTTGAGCCGCTAAATAAATAAAAAAACCCTATGCCAGTAAGGTAAACAAAATTTCAGCATCATTATTGCGTTACTCGTGAATTTCCTCTTACAAAGCACATATATAACTGCATCATTACATACAAATTTGTATCTGCCTGAGATGTTGTATAAACATGTCCACTCACAGTACTACACTTTCTGCATGAGAATTGTGCTATTTAAACGGTAAAATGCAAATATTTGTATTAACTTTGAATATACAGTTTAAATTAGTATACTCTTAATATACATCCAGGCTTTGTTAGCATTCGCTTATTTGAAGCTTTGCCTGGAGGCTTGCACACAAAACTTTAGGTAACATATTTATTTAGTCATAAGGTAAATATTATCCAAAATGAATAATATTTTGATACACATTTAAAATGTTGTAAATATAAAGTTTGTAGTATTATCATTACTAAAATAAATCTATGATCCACTCGGTACTTCCTTCGTTTACCCAACTTACTACTACTACTCTTTTGTTTTCTTTTATTCTTATTAAACAAGGTAATATACCCAGACCTTAGCCAAGTGTGGGAGAGTTCTGGATTGTGGCTTTTTGTAACAAATATGCTTTAGTAGGATGAATGTTAAGCTTTTCCAAACTAAATATTATAATTATAAAAATAAGATATGGCAAGGTACATCATTACAGTACTACATGCCTACCTTTAGCGGTGATATCTTCGTACTGCCAGAGCGGCATGTGTGTTGGTCTGTTGGCTAGGAAGTGTACTAGAGACTTAATGACGTCAGCGACGGGCAAGTCCGCCGGCTCTGGTTCCGATTCCTGGGCACCGTTGGCTTCTGCTTCGCCGGTCACGATCACCGGCAGCGATGGATAATTGTCTGTCTCGCCTACAAAAACCATTACATTGACGAAACACTATTCCAATATTTACTTTCATCTCTCAAGGTCAATAAAAAGCAGAGAATCAAATCAAGCACTCCAGACCCTCGATAATAATTAGTATACATTTCAAAGCTCGCTAGGACGTTTAATTAGAAGTAACTAAATGCTCTGTTGTTAAAAAAAGGTCCCTACATCTCAATACCAATTTCGACTATTATCTTAAATACATAAAAGCAGAAGAAGTAGCATGAAGACATGAACGACAAGATAGAAGGGCTACAGGTATGCCAACCGAACAGTAGTACCCTGATACTAGTACGAAATTTCCGCAATATACTTGTACAAGATTTTACCTAAGAAAAATTATGGATAATGTTTTTAAAAACACTAAAATTAGTTATAATTTTAGTATTTCATTAAGTTTTAGTTTTTGCACTATTTTTTACTGGTATAACAAATTAACTTTGTACTCGGCCCTTATCATTATCAAAATAGATCTACAAAGTTCCAAATTGAGATAAGATTTTGTAATATTTTGACTTCTTTGTAAGAGGTGAAATGTTTTAAGGTTGGCAAACCCATAACAATATAACAACCAAGTTATTAATACATACGGAGCATAAATTTTTCAGACAGTGATCATTCTAGAAAACTATAACCATTGCATAATAAATATGAAAAACAATGCTCAATTCTTGTTTGATACACAGATCGAGCTAGTGCTCAAGCTTATACTCTGTACATATATAATAGTTTACGGTCGAACTATAGAAGAACAAAATACTATAGTGCACAAAAAGCGCCTAACCGTATATTAAAATCATACAAGCGGTGTTCAATTCAATTTGTGAGTGGATTGCATTGCGTAGAATAGTTAGTCATATATAAGAGTTGAGTTAACAGGCATACGCGAGTGTAGCTAGGCAGTCATCAGAGCAGACTAGCCGCCTAATGTTTACCTTCAGGCGTGACCTGCGGGTCAGAGCTAAGCGAGCGAGCGTGCGAACGCTGCGCGTGCCCGCACGTCGGAGGGCTGTCGAATGCCGCGTCCGGCTCTGTGTGTTTACAAACATTGCTTTCAGTCCTTGGGACCTACCACTTCTAACAGTTGAGAAACCAAACTATAAGTTTTGACAAAACATTTAGGACACGTAAAGCATCAAACTTGTATTTCGAGTATAGGTAATGGATAGGCTTACTACTTTGTAATTTAGGTACTGTTATTTGTATATGTCATATTTTTGCTATATATATTTTAATTACGGAAGCTATGTTGAGATACTCTTTAAATATTTTTTTTTCTGTAATCAATATAAAAAGCTAAATTCTATGTAAGGCGAGATGCCTTAATGTCTTGATTGTTACCATTAAAATAATTATCCTATTATAAATGATTTTACTACATACTGAACATTTCCTTTAAAAGCACAAGAAGGAGCATGCAGAACATTATTTCTTTTAGATTGTATATTACTTTGTTTAATGTTTATCTTTTTGTTCAATTATCATATCGCACTGCTTTAATCTTCGAACCAGTCTGGCGTTCAACACTAACCGTTGTTTGATTATAATTCGGATTTCTATTTATAAGTATACCTATGTATACGTCGGACCGTCGGACACCTCATGAAAACAGTATTGTCGTCCAACTACACAACTTTGTAAGAATTATGTGAGTATGTTGCACACTGTGCTAGCGGAAACCATGTCTGTAACTACGAGGTTGGTGTATGATATCATTACTAGGTTTTAATGGCACTTTTTTATTGTCCACCTTATATGTTTTCAGTTATAATAGAATTTATGTACACGGACCAAAAATAGACAAAGTTCCTAATTTAATAATAAAAAAAATATATACATTACATATATTCTAATTTTAAGTCTAGTTGTTGATGATGATTTACTTTTATTTATAAATTTTCATTTTGAATCTATTTATTGCTCACATTGCTGTTGCATATTTAATCTTAAAGAAAAAAGAAATTTTATTTATTCATTACAAGAGCATGTATTGTCTACTAATCTATTACAGTTTTTTTATGTAATTGGAATAGAAAATTGATCTCGTGTAGATGTCAGTCAGGTTTATGTAGTGAAAAGAACTTGGATATGTAATAATAATATTTTATTTTAAATAACATGAATTACTATTAAAACAATCACACTATATTTTTTCAATAGTAATTCTATACTATATATATTATTATTACAATTGCCTTTACATTTATTCAGTCACTGTCTTTTTTATTTTATTTGTAATTACGTACATGAATAGCACTATATACATTGTTGTGACATATGATACTCGTAATACCTTTTCAGAGGACTAAAATATCATGCCTCTTATTCTGTAATTTCACTACCTTAATTCAGAGTTCAACCAAAGCACTTCTTAGAAACAAGTTACTTGGTGACACATGGAAAGACTCAGACTGTTCAGTAATTTTTCGTTAGAGCAAATATCCTATTCTGTAGTCTCATACATATATATAAAAAGCAATATAGTAGTGGTACAGTTAGTATCAGTAACGTGTGTGAGTGCGTTTGAGTGCATGTGAATGCGTGTGCGTGCGAACACAATTGCGTGCTGGTGTACGTTGAAGTGCGTAAGCATGTGTACATCACATCATGTGACGTACAATTCTCTTATGTATTGCAATTATATCGATAACAATGAAGACAGAATAAATATTTGAAGTTACTTGTATAAAGTAAACTTTTTGTATAAACTATTTGTTATAATAATCCGGCCAGACCATAAAATATACTAGGTATAATAATAGTGAAACTAAAATAAAACCTACATACTTATAGAATTATTATTACCATTAAATTAAGTCATATTACATAAACATTATTAATTAAATAGAAAAAATAACACTATGTAATTCCATTATATTATTCGTAAATATTATATTAAAATATATTAATGATATACGTGTTCACTCAACAGCATAGTATTATGAATAATTTGCTAAATTTTTGTACTCAAATACAAATGTAACATTTTCCGGAATTAGACATTATTGAGCACATTTCTTGTAACTAGTTTTTCCTATCGATATATTTCTTTGCTTTGAGTTCTACGTTTACTATTAAAAGAACTTCCTCGAAATGAATAGAACGCTCGAGCGTACATGAGCCGGTAAAGTAGCATTATAATCCAACAGAACATCATATTTCTGAGAACAAACAAGTATAAAAAATCGTAACCTACCTATTTGTTACTACTCCAGTAACAAATAGGTAGGAATCCTAATTATACAGATAAATATTTACTGTTTATATAAAAAATATCTTCATTAGACAAGTATCCTAAACATTGGTATATAAAAATTTTAAAAAGAATTCTTAGAACTTACGATGTTCAGAAGCAACAACAAAGTTATTTAAGCAAACATTGCTGTACGTTGTTGAAACGCGGAAAGGTGAAAACTTGATTCCATAATGATTCTATTATTTTTAATTGGTTCAATGTATATTAGAATTGGAGTAGTGTATCAATATATAAAGAGGATGAGTGAAGATCGTGTGTATGTCACGATCTCCACCAACAAGAGCGTGGTTTTTAAATTTTGAATGAATAAAAATAGTCAAAACAAATTCACAATTACCTTTAAAAGAATAAAGGCCATTTCTAATTTTCATTACTAAACTAATTTCGAAGATTTATCCCAATTTCTTTTTACATATACAGGCGTCATCATTTAAATATTCACGTTAAACATGATAAACAATTTCACAGTACTATATCTAATAAAAATAAAAAATCATAATTAGACCATTTTAGCTTTGACTTATGTCTGCAATCTTCCATTTATTTATCGATCTGCTTTCTTTTGTTTTGCCACTTCCTTTCTATCTATCGCATACTATACACATATTATCTTTCAAGCAACGTTTCATTTCATCAACTTAACCAATCATACATGGACATAGACTGAAGACATTGCAATGTACCGTAGCCTCTAGATGTGTAGCAATAGATGTAGGTACATACCTGTGAAGTTGTGCTGCACCAGAGGCAGGTGTGGTGGTGGTATTCCCAGTCCGAGCAGCGCGGACCTGCTGGCGAGCAGTACTCGCGCCACCGTCAGATGGTCGTGGTGGGCGGCCACCGCCACTAATAGGTTCAACAGCAGCTGGCGACAGTGCTGGTGCACTATCCATCTAAGAAGCATGATGCCAACCATTGTTAACGGACGACGTTATAATATAAGGTGACAATATTTTAATGTTTCATTGCCTTTCATACATATATGGCAATAATGTTTATTTTATGTCATAGACGGCGTCGATGATCAAGCAGTATAGCCGATGGTCGAGGTTGTCTACTCGCAAATATGTATTTGTATTCATGAGTATGATTATTTGTATCGGTCCGGGTGTTTTCTATGTATATGTCGTATGTATTTACAAACAAAATAATAAATAAATAATTTATATAATATCATTTCTGCTTAGCTTGGTACTAGATTTGCTGTTGTTTTATGCATATAATCTTAGTTTCAGTAGTCCTCTCAGCATCTGATCACAACTACTACGGATGATTTCAAGAATAATAAAACATTTTGTCATTGTTTGTCTAAACGTTTGCTGTTAAGTTTACCTGGTGTGGTCCATTCCTAAAAAGACGATGTGCAGCATCAACGGCACGTGTATGGACCAGTCAATCTCCACGCCGTCCAGCACCACGTCGCATAGCAGCATTACCGCCACGTTACACCTGGCACATATTTTATGTAGACGTAGGCAAATTAACCGGTTATGATTAATCTATATACGATGTATAGTACCTGTCCTCATACCTCATTCCTCAAAACGTCAATTATTTTACACATGCTAATGCACATAATACTTAAAGGGTATTAAATTCATTTTAAATTAAGTAAAAAGAGCTGCCTTTACACGTACTCTTTTTCACGCGCAAAGATCGGGTATTCCTGCATCCTTCTATCGTGCGTGTTTTAACGCCTATTATAATAATTAATTATTACAGCAAAATGGTGAATATCTAACAATGGGGCAAACACATAATTATACAGTTATTGTTAATTTATAGTAGAATAAAAATATTTCTTTTAAAAATGAAATGACATGAAATATTCGTGCAATCACGCACGAAAGAATGAACACAAAAAGAGTAAAATGTAATCAATCACAATTGCACGTGCTGGTTTTCCCGCGCTAAATCGCGTGAAAGAACGTGTCGCATAAAGGCATCTATTGTTTAAATTCGTCAGAGATTTTACTTGTCATAAATACTTGTGAAATTTATAATTAAAAGTATTAATCCATCGATAAAACAATAATACAAAATATATTTTTTAAATATTATGGAATGTTCCCGAACGGTTTGTATGTACCTATGAAAGCCTGAGATGGGCTGGTTGCTATCAGGTAAGTACTCGGTGAGTCTCGCGAAGAACCCGCCATACTCCGGCATGGGGAGCGGCCTCGGCTGCGGCATGTCCACCCGGGCTTCCAGCGGGGTGGTTGGCGCGCTACCACCCGTGGGGGTCACCGACTCCGGGCACAAACCCGTCTGATGATAACCAAAGTCACCTGTTATCTACGAGAGCGTCGTGTCCTATGATTTTTTATCCCAATTTAGACTAAAAGGTCGTGAGATGGCATTAAAAAACTTTGTACGTCAATTGTTATTACAAACAGACTACAGTGATGTAAGTATCGATAACAAACAAAAATAAAAATCGTGAGACTATAGCAGGCTCCTCGGATTGAAATATACAGCAACGGCCTTAGCCCGAGATTTGCACCCTTAGCGAGGCCTTCAGATTAAACCCGTACCCTTCAGACAGGACCAGGTCTTCACAATAAATACTTCAAACCCACATCATAAATAAGCAGCCATCAAAATATAATCCCAATTTCTGCGAAATCAAGACATAATAGACACGATTCAATATCTAACAGCGATATTTTTATTAGACTTATATATATTTTTAATATAAGTGATATCGAGAGAGTCTGCAGTCAGCTTATGTTGATTCGATATAAATTTTAACAGGTTTTCGGTGACTGGCGGTACTTTTGTTTATTTATTGCTTTACAACTGATAATATTATACATAATTACATAGTACAACACAGGTACTTTTTCAGGTATAGTATTGTAAACGAGAAAGGTTCAATATACTAGAATATTGTGTCTTCCACATTAACTCTAATGCAGGAATGGGTTTTATTATGAAGTAGTGTTTCCAACCAATTAACGAATATAATTTTCTTCTTTTGTATATACATATTAAGTTTCGAGTCATATTAGGGAATTAAATTACAGCAGATGAGGCCTGATATCATAGTCCTATGTAATGGAAACGTGCGAGCTGTATATATCACGGGTGTCACATGATAGCGTGATATACAGGTCTGTTCATGTATTATATATAGGGGATTATAGAGGCGATTGTTTTTGCTTATCCATATGTGCTATCAGATTGTTTGTAATTCTCATAAGACATTATTATAAGAGAGGATGGCGTTTTCGTTGTGTATGTGTGGGCGACTGTGCACATACGGGAGTGGCGTCGCCGTCCGAGGGCGCCGTGGACTCATCGTCGGCAGGCGGAGTACTGCAAGGCAATGCGGAAGTGCGCTTGTACTGCGACCTCGAGCCTGGGGTCTCCGGTGCTTTCGTACTGCTGTAACAGAATCTATATATTAATACATAAAGCAAAAATCTTGTAGCCCTTTTTACGAAAATTGCACCGACAAAGTATGATATATCGCACAATTATAGTTCATATAGAAAGGGAGTGCACGACTAATATTTGAAATTTCGCATAATTTATTCATTAAATCAATAAAGAAAACATTACACGAACTACCATATATTTGAAATACACACGTATTTTGCTTTGCTTATTGTAATATATATATATATATATATTCATTATTGCTGGTTCTGGTGTATGGTTAATGCAGGTTATGTATACAAATGTTAGTACCGTGCGAGGAATCGAACCTTCGAATCTTCCTCTTTATTTCCGGTGGACGCGCCATCGGAAGTGAGGCCGTGTGGTAAACCGCTAGAACATCGAATACACTGAAATACTCCGAATTTTGGTAATATTCGGGGCAGCCTAAAATTTCGTCGTGTACGTTCGGATACATATATCTTTAGCAGTCTCTACCTATTATATTTTTCATGAAATAAAAGAGTCACTAAAGTATATAAACGATACCTAGTTTCTATACTTTAGCAAAACAGCAATTTCATTTATATAGATAACAATCGTAGACAAAAGACGGCTTCGGAGGTCTACAGGTTCACCGCTTTACTTCCAATAGTTGCAGGTTCGATTTCGCACAGTACAGACATTTGCATTAATGAGTACGAATGTTTGTATTGTCTGGGTGTAATATACATATAATATGTATGTATTATTGTAGTATTCTTACAAAAAATGTATCTGTGTAGTTATATCAGTTGTCTAGTACGCATAACACAAGTTCTGCTTAGCTTGGAAGAAGATGGCATCATGTGAATAGTCCTGATATTAAAGAAATCACTAGAGGGGTTGGACATAAACAGTATGACTTGCGGTATAAGCACCGGATGATAAGATTTTTCGCGGAAACGATCCTGTTATTAGACGCTACGCGTAAAACATTTTACAACTGGGGGATAAAACTTTATCTTTATTATTCTTTAAACGAGATCCGACCCGAGCCTGGATAAATAAACAAGTAGTGTCATCAACACGCTCCCTAAACCCTTAACTCTTATACGCCCTCGCGTATTGGTTTTTTATGTAAACTTTTTCAGCACAGATCCATTTTGATTTATAATATTTATAAGAGGAAAACTGTGTCTATAAAATGTCAACACAATTTAAGTAAAATCAATTAATTAACTAAAGTGACTACTCATTGAGAGGCCGTAAATATTTGTTTAAACGCTAGGCCTTTTGCGAGAGGCAGCGAGAATCGAGTACTATAAAACTTACTGCCTTTCTATCATTAAACTTTGTAGAATATTTATAATATAAATCGACATTCGGATTCCAAGTATCAACAAATAAAAAATTATATATAATTAAATAAGGAAGTCATACTTAAATAGTAAACCGTATTACATTATAAAAGACAATGTCCATAGAACATACATTACATACATAGTATACAGATCAAAATATCTTTATTCATTACAAACTCTCATGATATGTCAAATCTACCATCAGTTCGGAATGCTTCCGAGTTAAGAAGAATAGCTCTTATTCTTTTCAAATGAGTTGTATGTATATATATATATATATATATATATAAAAATACGTATGTATATTTATATATATTATTTATTTAGGGCAGGTTACAGAGGGCATATAGGTATTTACCCTCTGTAAATATAAAGTCTAGAAACTGATTAATAAAAAATAAACTAGTTGAGTTTCTTCGCAGTTCCTTTCAACTGAAGCATTCAGCTGAAATGGACGGCAAACTAAAAATAGTAATAAAAATGATGGTTGTGGGAATAAACTTTGCATTTGCTTTGATTCGTCTTGTTATGCTTGCTTGGGTGCTCATAACTTTGTGATTTTTGTTTACATGTACTAAAACAATATATAACCTACGATACTCTGGAAAAATAAAATTCCTTCAATTAGAATTTCTCAAATTAGTGGTTCATAGTTTAGTTTTGTATTAAAAAAAGCCTTTACTTTTGTAAGGGTGTATGGTATATGTAACAGATCAATAATACAAAACAAGTCAAAACCGAATATCCAAGTGTCAATCAATCATCGACCGAACTTCTGCACCATGCAATATTCACCGCGCCCGAGTAATACCTATGTCAAACAATGCACGAGACATTCGATCAGTTTGCATCTCCCCTATACATCTCTAGTACATAGTTGAAATGGATACAAAATATTTCCATCGTTATATATATTGCGTATAAACTTACATCTCCTATTTCTCCCATTTCAGATTGTTTTTCGAGATAAAAGATAGCCCATACTGTTGATATATTGATTGTATCACTACATAGGCAGATCATGATATAATGAACATATCAAATTTCAATGAGATTAAGCAAGAAAAGGTATTTATTGAAATTTGCACCAAGTCTTAAATTATATAGATATTTGATAAAAACAGATAGAGAATATTTGCATTTACAATACGAGTATGAAGTATAGATATCGATTAATGGGATTAGTGACTGTAAACTGATTGTTGAGTTACAACGTTTTCCTTTTGCTAGTAAAATCTGTATTCACCAAAGCGAGACGGGCTTTGATCGGAGATCTGAGATAGGTATTCGTTCCCATGGCGACTAGAAGCTGTGTGCGAGGGATGCTTATTCGTCTCCTGGATCGTGTGGAAAATGATTACATACCGCTTATTTATTTAGGTTCGTATTATAACGGTGTGGTTGAATTTGTTGCTACTTTGGATTATAGAGAAACACGAATAGTAAGCTGGTTATAATTTACTTAAAATATGAATGTCTTATTATCATGTATTAACCTGTCGAAAAATATATTCTGAATTAAACCGAGTACATGGTTCTGTATTTGACGATATTTTCATATCCATGCTGATTTTATAGATTTTTTTCATAAATGTTTAACGAAACAGAATTAATTCACAAATTAGGATGTTATGGATATGAAATATCGGATACGGATAGGTTTCGGATATAGGAATGATTATTATACCGGATACAGATGCAGATATTAAATTATTTCGGCTTATCCGTTATTTTCGGATAATTTCGGTTACGGATATTTTAAACAATTTCATAAGTAAAATACAAATATCAAATAAAATGGTTACATAACAAACCTCAATTAGGCTCCGTCCCTGTCCGATATTATCCGAAACTTTTATTTCGAATTCGGTTACGGAGCTCCCTAACATGCCTGATGTGAATGTATTACGTGAAAACTTTTTCTACAGTTCAATTTAATGTTTTTTATAGCACGATGGTGCAATTAAGCATACTGTCTTGCAATATTCAATTAAATAATCAATACTAGATTAGTAATCTGCAGATTTCTAATTAGTTTCTTGTCACAAGATTTCATTCGAAGTATGTCTTTATTAAATTATTTATTTTACATATTGGGGTTTTGTATAAAGTTTCTAGTGTTTAAATAAGTCATATTTTTTTATGATTACTTTTGCTTTATTAAAGAAATTGTTTTTAGTCAATTTCAAATATATGATCTCATATGCATATTAAAAGCAATTACAACAAATAACAATCCTTAATAATATTATAAATGTGAAAGTAATGATATTTGTTACGCATTCACTCAAAACTACTGAACCGATCAATATGAAAGTGTGTTCTTGGAGGTATTCACGAAATGAACATAGGATATTTTTTATTTAAAAAACGAGATGCGACCGGTAAAAGCTAGTAATAAATAAATGTATACTGTCACTACTGACACTGATAATTATAATTAACCAATAGGTCTTCAAATAGAAAATGCTAAGAGCTATATACAAAGTGATACTCCGTACAAATCTTGATGCCAAATATATAAAAATATAGGTCATCAATAGGTGCTGAAAGGCGCATAATCGAAATATACAATGAGATGAAGTGTAAAAATGTTAACGCCTAACAAACAGGTAACGGTAATACGTGTAGTTGGGTGTCCGATCCAAGATGGAGGACACGAGCTGGGATGTTTGCGCGAGGCGAGGGTGACTCGGCAATCACTTAGGCGCACCCATTAAGCCTACCAGTGCGTGATGTATCGGCTGCCCTTGTCACTTCTCTCCACCATCATACAATCGCCACGTGACTGCACGTAGACAAACAATTACATATATCTATCATACTATTGTGTAGGTCAGCTTTAGTCTAGTGTATTAAAAATATGTAATGTCCAAATATGATATTCTCTTAACAAAAAAAATATACTCTAAAACTTACAATTATGTTACCAGAATAATATTAATATACTACATGCAGACTGTAAAAAGATGTCCGCGTCAATCTTATTTTACTTATTGTAGAAATATACAACAAGCAAGATGAGATTTTTTTCGGACTACTCTAATACTGTTAGCCGCAGCTTGTCTTTACAGATTCACTGGACGATAGAAGGCGAGTGCAGATTGCATTCCAAACCTTCAGAAGGACTTGTGCTGCGGTTGAAGGCCAATTTCCGCTTGACGAGTATGACTTTAGTCTGTGGGCACTGCTAGGTGTTCGAACCTCGGCTTAGGCAGTCGTAATTTTGATGCCCGTTTGAATTGGACGGGGGATCGACTATAAGATTGAGGTACCCAAGGCGTAGGATGCAGATTACACAGTGATATTATATGATAAGAGACATGACATCTTATTCCTCTAGTGTCTTAGAACTGTTTATTTATATATAGGCGACAGTTACGCTTACCATCAGGTGGGCCGTCAGCTTGTTTGCACTTCCAATAACATAGTTAATATATCTAATGCGTATTAGGTAAATTCATATTAGTCGTTAAGAGGAGTGTGTGTGCGTAATAAAATTACGATGTAGGTATTCTTCAGTACTTGTTTTCTGAACAAAGGTCCTTGTCCTTGTCATTTTGCTCTATTGGCATTACTTTGAAAACCTTATTACCCTCATTTTGTAAATTTTTTGTGCATTTTCTGGTTCGGCGTTTCGATTATTTAACAAGTTATAATTAAAATCGAATCATATAGATATACAACTAATTTCATAAGTATTAGTTAAGAAAACAGTATATTAAAATTACATTATATACAAATTAAGTCAAAATATTTAAAATTGTATTTTGAATTAATAACTGATATAAAAATTAACATATAGTTCAAAAATATAAAATTAAATTCAGGTGCACTAGTGCATAATCCTTTGAAATAGCTTTTTAAAAACTACGGTTGAAATGCATAATCTGAATGAAGTTTTAAAATAAAGCTCTTAAATTTGACGGGCTCGGTGATCTAGCGGTTTAGCACACCGCTTTACTTCTGATGGTCACAGGTTCGATTTTGCGCGAGATTCATATATGTGTATTCATATGTATTTTGTTCGTTTCGTATTGGTCTGGGTGTTTTTTATGTATAATAATATGTATGTATTTAAGTATTTATATCAGTTGTTTAGTACCGAAAACACAAGCTCTGCTTAGCTCGGTGACGCTGTGTGAATTGTTCAGAGGTATTATTATTATTATAAAGTGCTAAAGTAAGTAGGATGCCCGTCGTTATTGCTTTAGGATTGCAAAGGGTGATGTTTGTGAATGTAAACGCTTGGATAGACATGAAAAATGTGTACAATTCAGTTCATTGTGTGTGTGCGCCCCGCCGGCGGACGGCTGACGGTGGGTACTAAAATTCCATTATCAGCAGTACACTTGCAAAGGATTACTGCTTTTTGACCGTCCTAGCAGGGACTACAATCGAGGATTACAGTACGTATGTAACGTACTGTAATCCTCGATTGTAGCATCTACTGATATAATTTAGACATAATATTCAAGCGACGGGCTAGCATGACCATTTAAATAATGTATACAATACCTTAAGGAATTCTACACTTAAAAGCTTTCCTAGAAATCAATCTTGATATATAGAAACACTATGAATGTATGCATGAATATCCGTTAAGTAGTTTTTGAGTTTATCACCAACATACATACAGCCGCGATGGGTGCCTTTATTTTATATTATGTACGAATATAATACATATTATAAATTAAAGTCCCCGTTTTGACTTGTCTACGTCTTCACTACTTCTTTATCCATGAAACAGAGTTTGATGCCGTTTTTTAGGTCGTTTAGAAAAATCTTACCAGATAATTTGTATGTAAATACTTTCATATATTGTATTACTCACTATATGA
Organism: Achroia grisella; assembly: GCF_030625045.1. NCBI lineage: Eukaryota > Metazoa > Arthropoda > Insecta > Lepidoptera > Pyralidae > Achroia > Achroia grisella. The sequence continues at coordinate 5,602,944 of NW_026713051.1, forward strand.
TTTGCATAGCACACACTAGTCGTCCGCCCATGCCCATGTGAAGTCACGGCGCGGCGCAGCACAAGTAAAAATAAACAAACCTCGCAGTGCAGAATAAGTGTGCTATATATGTATTATGTTAATAGATAGAGATAACTAAAAAAAGTTTTAAATATAACTACATCACAAAATATTTATTTTTACAATAGTATCAATATTAATAGAATTGTTATATTCTGTACATTATCAAAATTGCAAATCTCGTTGTACCTGTCCTTACTGAGAAGGAACGACTAAAATCAAATAATAAATATAAGTAATGTAACTAATAACCAAGTGATTAATAATTAGAGTACTGCATATTTATGCTTTGCCAGCATTATGTCTGAACGTTGTAAAGTGAATACTTAAACGATATCCACTATGATCCCTATATAGATTAACCGCAGCCTATTGCCGCTCCGCTAATATTCCGATGAAGAATCTTTAGCGATATACTCACTAGAGGATGTAAGTATAATTATAAGATGAGCATTAATTATAAATAAAATCGGTGAGAGGCATCGATCTATATATAATACATTAATTAGCGAACGTAGAAATATTTTCAACGTAAAAACGATACTGGTTTAATTTATTCAATAGATTGCTAAGTACAGTTAATTGGCTTAGTGAGCAAAATTCTAGATACATTTATAAATTTCAACATCATTAATGCTTGTAAGCTTTTTCTAGGAATTTATAAACGAATACTATCTAGAGTTATACAGATGTGTACAGTCAAGCACCTCAGCTGACTAAGGTACACTAACAATTTGCGATCAATTAGGGCGTCCTTTAATGACCAAACACTTCGTCGTAGTCTGGTGGCCGAACAATCAAACCTTGGCTTCCGAGCTCTATTCATTGCTTGATGATGTCCTTTTGAGGCAATACACGTGTGTAAATCCAGTAATGGTCAGAATTTAATCACTAATAGAGCAGGTGTAACGCTTCCTTGCGGAGCGCGGTGGTCAGGTTTCCGCATTGAATATTTGGGATACACATGCAAATAATAGTGGAATTAAAAAAACGTATAAATCTACTAGCTGACCCGGCAGACATTGTTTTGCCATTTATATTAATATCGCTATTAAACAATAAGAACGGTTGGTAGAAGGGTGAAAATTTAGTAGTGTATATATTTTATTGCGTCACATAAAAAAAAATATTTTGAACAATAAATAAAATTTTGGTGCATGGCCATCCCTATCACTTAGGGGTATAAAAAATTATAACAACTTATTCTCAGACCTACCGAGAACCTATTTTGGTTAAGTAGTATTTAGTATTTAGTTAAGTAGTAGGTTAGTATGTCACCTAAAACTGTTCCATTAAAATTTTATAACTATAGATAATACTTTTAAATAATATGTACGATATCCATTACGGCTTATCTATCGAGTTTGCAAAGTAGTTTAGCAGACCAAACTGACTACATAGTTGAACTGGAAATTATTCTATAATTTCTTGTTAAATATTATTATACATTATAATTATTCCTAAATAGTTACAATAATAAAGACAACTTAAAATTAAATTTAGTGTGATTACAATGTCTACAAGTATTTAGATTATTACCAAATTACCAGCACTCCCATCTACATCATCCATCGACAAGAGCATTAGAGATCAATGAACTGCTTTAGTATCTTTACTTTACTTTATATGAAACAATTTAATGTTACTAAGTGGCGAAATTTCTTTATGATCGTAATGTATTTGAGTTACACTGATATGGGGGGACTGCAGACAATTTGGTAGATACTTATATAATAATACTGTGTTGTCAGTTGTTGATGTGTATATATATATATATATAGAGCTACACTCACGTGGACTTGGTGGGGTCTTCTCCGCTGTGCCTCTTAGTGTGTATAGTGCCCTTCTCGACTGGCGCGAGCTCGCCCGCACGGCCCGTAGCGTCCTGCACGAGCACATAATTAAGACATATTGCACATAAATTTAGGTACGAACAACATACCAGTTACATTTTACTTATGAGTTTTGTGATGCGCTTAATTTATATACATACAATTCTTGTTTGTTATATGGGTCATGAAGATGCAACTTATTTGTCTATCTTTGTATTTGAAAGCTGTATACCGATTTAGGGTGCAGTTTAGGCTGTGAATTAGCAGAACAAGAGGCATGACACTCTTCTACAATGCAACGTATGAGTCGGGTGTGGCACGATAACGTGATATTCGTAGTGCAGTTCATGTATGGCCGCTTACCATCAGGTTGTCAGTCAGCTTGTTTGCCATCAGTGATAAAACTAGTTAAAACTACGACATAGATGGACAGGTACCATATTTATAAAAAAATATTCCTATACATACGATGAACTAAATCAATACTATCTAATCCCAACAATTGTTGTAAACAACTGGATCATATTATTACACAGTAATATTTTTATATAAATAAAAACAAACCTAAATAATGTGCATAACATGCTCCAACACAAACAGACATGCAAATGTCCGTATTGGTGGCGTCGAACTCAATTATTGGAGTCGACTGGAATACTTGTTATTGCCGCCGTCTTCCCAGAAAATGATCAAAGCGCGCAAGGAATCTGGCGTGTGGCGTAGACGGTCAGTTATGCGGCGGTTGGGAGGCCGACCATGATTATGTGCAAGAGAACTCAACCCTTTAGCTACCAACGTAATTCGAGCCGGCTCATGAGATCGATGTATTTTGTACACGTAAATGCGACGATCTGGGATCCATCTGGGATAATGGCATGTAGTAGAAATGGAAATCTCAGATTAATTAAATAACTTTGGTCTGGCCCTAACATTTTACGGACTAAAACATCGACACGATACTCGATAATAAATAACATTGTATAAATAACACGGCCCTATCTAGTCACAAATTAAGCAGAAAATGTACTCTTTAGGCTTTGTGTTGCCAGCTCTTTTTTAAGAAAAAAAGAAAATAACTTTGGAAAATATAGTGTTAAAATTACACAGAACTATATTTATTATTTAATCTATTATATAATTAAAGCGTGTTTATTATTACTTTTGATGGTTGGTCAATATAGACAACACAACTTATTTTACTTTTGTTCTGAAATTTTCCAGATTGATCTCGAGAAGTGTTCCAGAAGAAACACATTTAATACTTTGTGACTGGCACAAAATTATGTATGTACTAGCTGTGCCCGCGTATTCACCCGCGTTAAGTTTCAATATAAAAACATAGCCTAAGTGTTATTCTGATGCATAAACTATATTACTGTAAAGTATCATCAAAATCCGTTTAGTAGTAGTAGTAGTAGTAACAAATATCCATACTCACCAACTTTCGCGTTTATAATATTATTAAGATTTATAGTCAGTTGTCTAGTACCTATAACACAAGTTCTGCTTAGCTTGGTACTGAATGGCGTGGTGTCAATAGTATGAAAACACCTAATCTAAAAGAAACGTACAAACTCATGATAACAACAATGTCTGCATTTTGTTTGCGCCATTAGTGAATTTGTTGGTCCAAAGTTATTGGACCGAATATCTAAGCTGTCCAAATCGCTAGGTACAATACAACGCAAAGCTAATATAGACTTAAGTACTGATGTTTTCGTCTAACACGCTACGTGGAGCTTATTTCAAGGCTTTATTTTAAGGCCACAACAATAGAAGCGTCCGTCAGTTACGCACCTTATACGATGTCAATATAAAAATTTTAAATGTTCTGGAAACACCTTTGTAATAATTCAAATCTCTGAGCAATATTATTAGTCACTAAACCTGGGGTTCACAATCTTTGTAAATCTATCAATACAATGGTAGGGTGCAAAATGAGTATAGATTATTTTCTACGCAGAAAACTCCAAATAATTAATTCTAATAATGATTATTATGATTACTAGAAAACGTAGTATGTTTTAGTGTTAAGAAAAACAGTAGGCTCAATTAATATTATATAATCACTGGACGATTCACACAATTGCAATGTGCACAAGTGTATGTAGAAGTATACAAACAATATGTACAAGTGCAATTTAAACCCAAACTAAGCAGAGCGTGTGTTATGGGAACTATATAACTGGTATAAATACTTAATTACATTTTTTTTGTAAATACATCATATAACTTATTTATATGATGTATGTATTTACAAAAAAAATGTATTGAACAAACAAACATACTTATGACTACAAATGGTTGTACTGTACGAGGAATCGAACTCGCGATCATCGGAATATGAGGCGGTGGCTAAACCGCTACACCACCGAGCCGTCAAGTAGATGGTTTATTTTTCTTTTTACCAATGTTTCCTCGTTTGTACATTTCTAATCTTCCAGTATTCGTTTATCTGGTTCAGTTTTTACTTAATATGGCGACTAAGGTAAAAAGGGGAAGGATACAGGGAAAAATATTCTCCGTTTCACTCTATGTCGTTACTCTTTCCTTAATGCGCTCGTTGCCTATTAACTCGCGCTTTTTATTTCTTTTACACAGCGCTACTAATTTAAACGTACGCTGCATTTTCTTGTTTGTATAATACGAGACCTCTTTATAATTGTCGGCCAATTTCAATGATTCTCATTTCCTCCCGGTTTACACAATTATTTTGGAGTGGAAGCCGGTTGCATTTCTTACCAATAACATAAACGTGTAATTTTATAACTATGGGTCGATGGATAGATGTTTTGGTGTTTGATATTCTTTTAACAAAAAATAAACGATAGTGGTTGGGGATGTCGGCCAAGTCAACGGTGTTATAGGGCAGAAAAGTTATGGAGTGGAGACCGAGTTCGGGTAGATGGAGTATCGCGTTCGTCCGTGTCGTGAAGGTGTCCGGGAGTGGATGGATGGGGAAGGAGGAAGATTGGATATAGTGAATTGGACATTGGGAAAGACAAATATATCCAACAGTATATAGATACAGGCTGAAAAGATGATGAAGAAACAGATATTAATGAAATTTTAGGCACAGTCAGATCTAGATTGACACACAGGACAGTTCACAATCGAATTCATACATGCGGTAAGGAATATCTGAATTTATATTGCCGTGCGTACCTGTGAGCCGATGCCGGGGCCGTCGCTGTGCCCTGAGGTCGCCTTCCGCATGGACGTGAGCCTATAGAAGGGCGGGGTCTCAGTGCGCTCGATAAGGCAGTTGAGGGTCTCCACCGTTTGCAGCTCCGTCATCATCTCGTCCAGCAGACGCTCGGGCCTGGACCGCGCCAAGTATAGCACCACGCGCTTTGCCTGTACACACGAAGTACATATACAAGTGTTTATATATACTAGTGGTCACACAATTGTCAAAAATCGGATATAATTAATTGAACATTTAAAATATGAAAGACAAACAACATTCATCTATTCTCAATTTGACCACAGATTTTAACATTAAAGAAAAGAGTATATACGTGTGTGTGTCAAATACATGGTAGAGTGTATAATATTTTTTTACTGATTAATATTATTATGTTTGCATAATTAATAAAAATATTAGCATTCTTCATTAGCTCCTTCTCTATAGAAACTATAAGTGTACGAAATTTGATACTCTTCAGTCAGCGCAATTTTTGTAAAAAGGGTACAAAATATTTGCTTCACGTATTTAAAATACATACATATAGTATGTATTTAAAATAGCACCCTCCCTTGAAATACACTGTTAGCAATGGGGACTAATAACCCCATTGTTAGCTATGTATCATGTTAAGTTCATCCACTCGTTCCCAGGAAACCATCGTGATAAATTATTTGTGAATTCATCACGATGGACTAACTGGCCTGACCTCATGTTCATCTTATCATCCTCCACTGAAGTGTGCTAAGTATATTAGCAATAATATTTATTGAAATAAACATAATATTTCAAGTACTTTGAATAAATATTTGATTATTCTACCGATGATAATATAGATTCACCCAAGAAGAATGATCAAAGAATTTGTCTGTTGCTTTTTAAAATAAATCTTTTGAACATTAGAGATTTCAAATTGTGTATAAAATCTATTCTATCAGTACAATATTACGTATAGTTACTTGTTAAACAAAACTAATTAGTCTTATTAATCAGAGGAAACTAGTCTCTACGTTAGTAGAAGGAAATCTCGACACGAAATTTGCATTGTATTTTTCCCATAGAGACATGCCATATCCTCACCATTACTCTACCAAGATAGACTTTGTATAAAATCGCCTGCGTCTACACTTATAATTACAGGATACGAAGATACTTGACGGTGTCGGTGGTCTAGCGGTTTATCACACCGCCTTACGTCTATAGTCACGTGTTAGATTCCTCGATCGGTGCAAGCATTTATGAGTATAATTATTTGTAACGTTTTACTAGTCTAGTGTACATAAAAAAAATTGTTCAAGGTTATTATTATTATTACGAAGGGATAGCCTCATAGTTTTCCGGAATGGCACCGAATTAGAGGTAACAAAGGAGTCAACTGTATAAGTGATATTCGTAGTACTGTACATTTAATTCCAATAAAGTAAATACTGACTTCAATTATTCTTTTTAAAACCGATATTGTATACTGATTTGGTTCCGTACAAATTGAATAATAATTAACAATCTCTGATTACAGGAACAAATCGGGTTCATTCGAACGAATTGGAATTTTTCTGTTTTAATTTCCTTCCAATTGGATTGGAAGAGATTGCTTACTGAGAGGCTCGTCTGCGTTGAGGTATTTGCTAGCTTTAATTAGTAGGTAGATACATAAATAGTTTATTTCCGATTTTGACAAACCACTCACAATTACAATTGTATTTGTGGACAATACGTCCTAACATAATAGTTTGTTCCATTACGTGTGATCAGCAATACAAAAAGGTCTGAGGCTCAGTGTGGAAAATTGTTCAGATAACTCTTCTGACTAAGACACTGCTTCAACCCCTTTTAGAGTACGTGAAAATAATTAACAAACAATAAGAGCAAAATAGAAACGGCGAAATTACTGCTTCAACATAAAAAATAAATATGTATATATACATACTCGTATTAATATCATTTGTGTTAAACAGTGTTAGCAACAATTTGATTAATATGTTTTTTCTATTCAATACTCTGTAAAATGTATAATTTTTTTTGCTATTGTTATATATATATATATATTATATTCAATAATTAAAACGTATCATTTGGATAGTCATAATAATTAGAGTTATTTTGTTTACTCTCTTAGTAAAAATATCTAAAGTTTGCTTCATTATACAGCCATCTTTTATTTTAGTTGTCTCTACATTTCTTTCGATCTATTTTCTTTATTTGTAAACAATAGTAAGTTCTTTGTACGAGGTTTAAGTTTTAATGAATAACTTAATTATTAAATAATTAAAGCCTAACTGTAGGCACGGAGTAAATGTACGATAGATGAATGCACTTTTGTTGTTTGCTTAATTTGCTTCTTAATTTTAAAAATAGAAATTAAATTGGCTACCTAAAATATTAATGAAAATCTATATTTACTCTCAGCTACTGGCTAATATGCTATGGTAAAGAGGAGTATTGAGACTGCTTAATTGAAAGCGTCGCACTACTAACAGCCATTTCTATTTGATAATTAAATCCTGTAGGATTTTCGTTGGATAATTTTTGATTAAGCGTCTCCAAGCAAAAAGCAGGTCAACAAATTTGTGTGTCACGTGATATCGAATTGTGAATATATATTAATAATTGTTTATTTTATACATAGTACCACACACTGTACTGTTATTATTATAAGAAATATCTTGTAATTAAAATTAGTATAATTTAACACATTCCTATAGAGAAATAAAAATTTTCTTTTTTCAAATAAACTGAAAGTACGTTTAAATAATTACAATTAGCATGACATACGAAGCACGAAAAAGAAAAATTTTAAATTATTATTTTGTTTTTATCTACTCCAAATAACAGAATAAAGGAAAGGCAATGATGTTTGTTTTCAATTCAGTTACACTTATGCTGCTAGTGTCACAAAGTTTTTAGAATTCTTGAAACTATTCATTTATATGAGCGCCGATTACCAATTTTAGAAAGTGACTGAAACAGGTAGTTATTTTGTAACCTATATTTCGGTTTGAGCCTGACATTAAGCAGTGAAATTATAGGATTAGAAACATTCCATCACATGATAACGTGATGTCCGTGGCACTGCTCATGTATCACATAATTACTAGGAGTGCTTATTTGTCATTATAATTACATAAAAATACTATCCATTACAGCATCACACTTACGAAAAACATCAATAAGATCTATGTAATAATTGTTATCTCTTACAAAGTTAACAGTTACGGAACACATGCTAATGATTATATGTATAATGTAACAATATATGCGTACCTTACACTGATCTAATGATAATACTGCATACAATTAACATCGACGTGAAGGTAATTTAATTCTGTGTAATTAATCACAGTACTATTATTTTGACAGCGTGCCAAACAATGGTTCATTACTATCGCGCGAACACTATGTATTCGGTATCCCGATACCTAATAGACGATAAATTTGCGATTTAGTTCAATTCCATCATTTGTGATTACAAAAATTTTAATATCGCGCTTCCCTCAGTGAAACTTATTGTGCTTAATGCAGTTTGCATTAAGTATATTTAGAATAGCGGCAAAATTTTTATAGAGCAATTTAAAAAACATCTAAATATTTTGTCTTATTTTCCTTTGTCGAATTCATTTGAGGTCAGCGTTATATGTATTTCTTCTCCTGTTTGTGCACTGTCATCTTTCTTTCCATATCATATTTTACACGATCCAACCATATATTTTTTCGCATTACCTCTGCCATTGTAATTATCGACATTCACATTCAAAAACAACTAAAAGTATAACATTAAAATAAATGCCGACCTTGGTGTTCTAATGGTTTGATACATTGTCTGACATTTCCACTGCACTATACATTTTTTTATTCATAGGTTCGTATCGATCTAGGTATTTATCTACGTAAATTACATATGTGTAACCTCAGTAAGTTCATAAGTTATCTAGTACCCGTAGGACAAGGTCTGCTAGTTGATTAGATGGTGGTGGTGTATTCAGGGTTGTTTATTTCCAACATAAGTGGAGGCGCCCTGACCTTCCATATCGGTGATCGATCAGACTGTTATGAAGTCTATGCCGACATTGCTTGCGCGTGCTTGACATCTAAACAAGGCACTATCACTTAATCGATTGCAGCTTGAAAGTCAAGGGCAGTAGTCATTAAATTGAAACACTTCTACCAAGAAACGAAATGCAATCATATCATATCGTTACATAGTAAATTGATCATGTTACCACAATGTTTATAGGACATATGACATACACACACATACAACCTCACCAGTCTCACGTATCCTGTCATTCTCCTTTCACTATCAATCCTTAATTTGTTACTATTTTATTATTATAAATGGGTTTCCGTTTGGTCTTGCCTCATCTAGAAAATGATGGCAAGACCTAGAATGTAGCGCGCATATCCAAAACAAATCTATTCACCAAAGACTTGTCAGGGTTTGTTTTTTCCGGGGACACGAAAACTGGAAGTGTGTTCCACTCTTTGGTAGTGCGTATTAGAAATGACGACGCGAACGGCCGAGCGGGAATGTACCTTTAAACATTGTATGATTTTAGTTCATTTGGTGTAATATAAGCATCGTAATTTAATCACATTATATCACACGCACGGTTGGGGGCCCAGTGATCTGTATTACAGGTTATACCTATTTCAGACACCGACTTCTCACAGAAATTGTTTGTAAAAGTTTTTTTAGGATATTAACCAAAATACTACATGTATTTGTTACCCTCCATGTTCGTAATGAAATAAACAATAATTATTAATATTATATATGACAGCTTATTATAAACAAACATATATCTTTTTAATTTACTTATTGTAGAAAGTTGTTCCGTTTTATGAATGTTACGACTTGTTTTCGGTTCCGCATGCTCTTTACTTGATCCTGCATCTAACATTTGTAACTGGGCTGGCTGATACAAAAGGTATTTATTCTCTTTATGATTGGAATATTTTCTTAGTTCCTGTGGTAAGATTAAGTGCACAATATTTTATTCAACTATTAACGATTCGCTGATGTTTCAAAGACGGCATACACAATATGTGATGATTATAATGTAAATAAAAATGAGACTACTTTTAGAAGTTACCTTATCCTTATTCAACAACTTTATGATCTTGCTTGCTCGCACACTCGTCGTCTGGGTTTCAAAACATATTTTTATTATATATATATATATATATATATTTAAACCCCAAATAATACCTACTACCCTTGGACAATTCACACCTCACCATCTAATCCCAAGATAAGAAGATAAAGACAGTTTGCATTAGGTACGAGACAACTGATATTAATACTAAGATATATTTTTTGTAAAATAACATACCTAAAATATATATATTAGATTTTCACCCTACTATCAAATCCTATTTTTAATTTAGTAAACGGATTTAGTACTTCAATATATATGTCAAAATAATAATTGCCGGATCAGCCCGTATGTATATATTTACTGAACTAGCTTTATGTAATAGCTCAGGCTACAATAGGCTTAATATACTCAGACACTATAAAAGGTCTTTGGAATATAAACTTAAAAGAAAAATAACTACCAATTATGTTGTCTTTGCGTCGGTGTGCAGTATTCTAACGCTGACTTACGTGAACGCCGCAGCGGGGGCCAGACGCCCCAACATATTAATAGTGCTTTATTAATTTACGCGGAGAACAATCCGCCAAGCTTAAGGCTGTATGTCCCCGACCGCTCAGTACAAAATATGCTACCTACTATGAAATAATCCACAATAAGTAATTAAACTCCATGAAATTTGTCTATAGGATAACATAACTAATATCGACGTTTCACACTTGATAGATTTTCTTTAAACAAGTTTTTTTCATTTTAACTAGAAAAGTCAAGTTTCATAAAAAAGTACATATCATTTATTATTTGCATTCACATGAACAATCCAAGTCAGTATAAAAATCTGACATGATTTTTTTATAGTACGATGGCTTCCATAGCCTATAGAGAAGAGTGGATATTTCAATATATACGTCAAAATTTCATTTGAAAGTATAGCTATCGCACTTGATCGAAACAAGACGCAAGGTCTCTGATAAAAATAGAAGGTATACCTACTAAAGAATATTCAGTATAATACAATAGAAAAAAAATATTGCATGGTCACACGTCTCTTAACATGCCGCTGTACCGCCGCCTTATTGAGGTTACTAACGCATACACAACTTGGTGTCAAGTTGTGTATGTACTGACTGCATCTTGTAAGATAATCGGCTGATTAAGAACAATGGACAGAAAAACAGATATTTTTTTATTCACATAACAATAATAACACTGAACAATTCACACAAAGTCTCCTAATCCCAAATATACAAATGAAATACTTATTATATACATTTTTTATGTAAATACACATTATACATAGAAAAGACCCAGACAAACAAATAATCATACTCGTAAGTAAAAATGTTTGTGCAAAGAATCTAATACGTACTCATCGGTAGTACGGTGTATTAAACCGCTAGACTATTAAATATATAAACATTAAGATACAAATATATTCATAACATATTAAGTACTTAAATGATATTTGTTTATGTTTTAAAATATTGAGACAATATACGATGGTACTCACATAAGGCAGTAGTTCGTTGGGTGCCATCCCGGACACTATGATCAGGTACCGGATGATGACCTTGAGGTTGTTCGGCCAGCACGAGCACAGCGTCGACCACAGCTGTTCAATTTCCTTCGGATGCTTGTCCGAGAACTGTGAGCAACAAAACAAACATTAGAAAGTTAATAAAATTGTTTAATCAATCAATCATCTCTCTTTGAATAGCACAGAGGATCGATCGAATGGGATCCACACAGTGAGAACAAAGTAGCCGAGCTACTCCAATTGAGGAAAAACATTTTATACATCGTTTCAAGGTTTGCTTGTTCTGTTATTTGTGGTCCTTTTATTACAAAGTATTCATACACAAAAGAAAATTTGCAGGGAATTTCTTTGTTCCGACGTTAATAAACATAATAATAAGATGTAACCACAGGCCGCGTCGCAGCTGCCATCCCCTTACATATATGGTAGGAAACATCCCTTCGAGTACTAATTAAACACGTTTCAATTGAACACATATTCCATTATACGATAACTGCGTGGCGCGACGTCTCATTGTGTGAACTTTTCTCCAGTATCTTTAATTACTTCTGAGAATTCTTACCCACGCTCACTAGCTGCGTCTTTCTGTGCATTGGAGTGAAGTTGTCACAAAATCCACAGGTATAAAAATCAACTTATGGTTTTTAAAAATTAACAATATTCTGGTCACCACCGCTAACTATTTTACAGAGATAATATTATTACGGTACTGCCAATACTTTTTTTCCTTGTATTGGATAACCCTAAAATACTTAGACAATTAAAAAATATTGACTTATATCTTCAATGAATACCGTAGACTGGGCTATTCTTTTCGAAATATTACAAATTCGTATAATTGCGAACGAATACGAATACGAATTTGTAATATTCCGAATACCGAAACCTGAGTTTTAATTAATTTTTAATACAATTATAGTAACGTATTTTTATAGACCTTACAATTAGTGTGATTTATTAGGGTAGATATTCGTGCTATGCTGGTGGTAGTCACTATATTCTTCATAATTTAATGTAAAAAGGAATGTTTATTTATATAATAATGTATTAGTTCGTTTGAAAAGAATAAGAGCTGAGTTTCTTGTCAGTTCTTCTCAGCTCGAAAGCACTTCAAAATATAGGTACATTTGAACTAATGAGAGACTTTAGTAGCATGAATAAAGATATTTTGATTTCATTTGTTACAAAATTAAGACATGTTTTAATTTGTTGTTAGTCGATGATATAATTGTTCTGCATAATAAACAAATGTTAACTCGTTAGCAATCTTTCCGGCCGCCTATGTCTGTATTCAAAGTCGATCGCATTCCAAAGTAGCAAAATGATAGCAGTCCTTTCTGAGAGTAACGTTCTTTATACCATGCATTTCAATAAATATATGTGCATGCAAAGACTTCTGGATATAGGTTAATACATTTCGTGCACCACACGTTTTTTTATAGCGATAAACGAGCGTGCAGCTCAACTGATAGTAAGTGATTACCGCCGCCCATGAGCACTGGCAATACCAGGAAATTGCAAGTGCGTAGGCGGCGTTTTTAGAAGTAATAAGCTCTTTTCTTGAAGGTTACAATATCGTATCGGTTCGGAAACACCATTGTTGGAAGGTTACTCCACACGTGCAGGCGAGTTGAAACATTAAAAATGCAAAACTCATGACTTTAGGATTGGAATATATTATTGGGTTGCGTTTAAACCACGACATTTTACAGGTTATGAAGAATGCAATATGAGCCCAGCTCAGTAAAGTTGCATTAAAATGGACATCGCTAAACAGTATAATCACGCATTTACAATGACATATAATTTGAAAGATTCTATAAGTGCTTTCATTTTCCTATTGAATAAGTCATAGACTATACTTCCATAATGACAGAGTTCGCCAAGGCTACACTGTTCATTTGCCTATTTCTTTCTAACAAATTATATGAAATTTGAATAAAAAAATCAATATAATCGTGTTTTAACATTCAGTAACAATAATTAAAAATATTAGTATTATCACAGATAACATAATATGGTATTATACACGTCTTCTGTAGTGTGCTAAATTTCATACTCTGTTTATACTTTAAGTTCGCCCAAATTTCGTATTAATATATAGATTGTTACTGTCGGTGACTAGGATGATAACATAATACATTACATGATATCAAACACAAATCAGTACTGAAGGGAGTGTGTGCACCATAGCAAGGTCGGGGTTGACGGATGACGACCGGGTGCAAACAGAGGCGCGTCCGCAATCCTGTTACCCTTCACCAAGGGCCGACCTTGTATACACAATATACATCGGGTCACATTCACATGAAAGTGACTTCACCTGTCATGAATTTAGTTTTTTAAACGATTATCGTGCAGACAGTGATGTAGAAACATATTAAGTGTTGAGTTCACCACCAAGACGCAGACAATTGGTATGACTACTACATATAACTACTGCGGTACTAAACTTCGTGGTCACCCATGCAATAGATCGACCAGGTCGAAGCAGTAAGCGGTAGGCGGTATACTCCACGAGTGTACCAGACTGTGTTGATAGAAGGATGCTGAGTGTTGACAGAAATATTACAAGTGTAGGTACAAGACGAACAGCATATAACCTTATTTAGATAACAGCGATGAAGGTGGTGAACTGGTAATAGTTACCTTCGCTGTTTAAAGGCAGTGGGTAATATTCATATAGAATATGATATATTACCCACAGTTAATTAAATTACCTTCGCTGTGATGTAGAAAAGATTATTTAGCACCATCTCCGTAGCTTCTGCGGAGCCCAGACCCTCACGCCGCCCACTACGACCGGCTTCGGACGCGTAGTACTGAAACAATATATATAATTTAGCAACAAAAACAGAACTCAGAGGTACTCTGTATAAAAGTTTCGATGTTCTAGACGTTTTACACACCGCTTTACTTCCGATGGTAGCGTGTTAGATTCCTCGCATGGTACAAATATTTGTTTTCAAGAGTATGATTGTTTGTATGTATATGTACATATGTTGTACGTATGATGATGATGAAGGTTTCTTTTGATCATTAGCTGGACAGTAAGCTTGTTTGCCATTCTAATCACTTTAAAAAAATGGGCGTCTTTGAAATACATAATATCTATAAATGTTTGAAAAACCTTTATTTTTATATTGTTACGCTAAAATCGCTATGCAAGTGTGTAGTCTAGGAGACAATTTTACTTTTTAATTACAGCGGATTCCATTTGTGTTGAAATTTTGGAATTCGATTGTAAAAAAGTTCGTTCGTTAAAAATTTTTACACGCAAAACACAATGCAGTTGCAAAACTTTTAGCGATGCGGTTTGTGCAACCTGTACAGTGGTTAATTTTTTGGGTTCGATATAAGAGCATTTATTACATGAAATAATGCTTGAAACACAATGAATATTGTTGAAATGGTTTTTGAAAATTACACGTTTGCAAGAATTCAGTATCACTCCCGAAGCTAATTGCGTCAAGTCACGACAAGCTCCAATACTTATAGATACAGATATTACAACCCTGCAATTTTACTGCCATCCTTCAGCCTAAAACAAAAACACAGCTTACAAGATCCTTGACGCTTTTTACAGATGAACCACATATAACCAGATAACTATGTACAAATTCTACCTTTGGTAGATAGTTAGTACGGTATATATACTAATGATCGCCCAATGGTCAGAATTCTATCATAATTAATTTAAAAACTGATTAAAATTTATTGTCGAAGACTATACTTCTATGTGTGTATGTGTAATGCATGGTAGTATATGTAATGATTTTTTATTTCATTAATGTATTTATTACGCATAATTAAAAAAAAAATATATATATATTTATTTTTACACTCCATCTCTATATAAATTATGTGTGCAAAATTTCATACTCCGCGCAATTTTCGTAAAAACGATAGAGCGTATTATTACGAATTAATAAGATGATATATATATATACATGTATGAGAGTCTAAACTAATCTGTATACATTACTAGTGGATATTGAAATACCTGTATGTATGAGAGCGGGTTGGCTGGAGGGACGTTGGGGTCCACCAATTCGATGTTGACGAGCCAAGGCAACAGATACTGGAGCAGCAGCTGTCGAACCTCCGTACGAGCAGTTTGGAAGCGCGCAGTAATCTCTATTTGAAGGAAATTATATTCATTACAATCGTCGCGTTAAGTGAAACAATAATAAATTCAACATAAACGAACAAATTAGGAGTGCAATTACAAATAACATCGACTGTCAGCGTCGTGCCGACCGCAACACTTGATTATGCCCACATTTGTTTTTTCAAATACGAGTACATATCTTTATTGCTTTTTTATGTATAATAATGTAATGATTCACCTGCCTGCGCTAACGGTTTACGCTGGTGGGGCACTACTGGAGGATGATAAGAAGGTCATGAGGTCAGGTAAGTTAGGTCATCGTTCACCAGGGAATTTATCACGATGGTTTCCAGGGGGAAATGTGTGGTGGTCAACCTGACATGGTACATTGCTAGCAATGGGCTTATTAGTACACCTTACTAAATTTTCTTTCCCTGACTATAGCTATTACATAGCAGCGAAACATTAGTAGGAACTTTTAACAAACTTCTAGCCACATTCAATCTCACGTTTCAGGAATACGGCAGGTCGAGGTATTAAATCACTTTAAAAGCTATCTAACAAATGAAGCATTGTCTAAATAAACTGACAATATCTCGCAACTTTGTCTAGGCGGGTGAATACACGCCGTTTCCTCAATATTAATTTACCATTAGCATAGACTCGAAAACAAAAAGTTTAGCAGACAAAATGGATTTTGAGGCTTGTTGTTGCGTTTACCCCGTAATGTATGCGTGAATTGAACCCGTAATGTATAACAATTTGCCGAATAACAAGCAAGGAACTGCTCTTTCATTATTATTGTGATAAGACTGTGATATTTCTACCTATTATTCGGAAAACACATCTGAATAATAGGTAGAAAAAAAATATAATTATTAATAAGTGCTTGTGTTAAGTCTATTGGAATAAAGATTATTTCTATTCCCGATGCCGGATTAGTTAGTGGGAAATATGGATTGCATTATTCTGATAGAACAGACGTCCAATTTCGAATTGGTTCATTAGTTTCCGAGATTAATCCTTAATTTGCGGCGGCATGATGGACCTCTGATGTCGTTGAATGCAATGATGGCTGGGCTAATTGACCACACGTATAAATGCTTTTGTGGACAGTCCAGTACAGAATATGTATCCTGTTAAATTGCTTTGTTTTCTTATATTGACGTAATAGTATATGCTATTTTATGCATGCGTAGCTTAACTATTCATGTACAGGTACATTAATATAAGAATGACCGCTGAGATTTCCGTTAGCTATAAATGCAACTATATTACAAACAGTCAGTACATCTAGTTTTTCATTAGCGTTTTTAAGTAACAACATGACTAAAATCTATTCTGTTTTAACGGCCTCGCGTCCTCGTTTAGCATATTATCCTACTTATTATAGTCGCTGATTTCATTCCTCTATGCAAAGATTTGTATAAGTATGCTTGTTTGTATAGTTCTGAGTTTTTGATATGTGCATTATTAAAAAAAATGTCTTTAAATATTTGTATTAGTTGCCTATTATGTTGTGTCTATTGTTCATGATCATTATTATATTATATTTTGATTTAATTGAATTTCTTTTAGCTCCGATATAGAAATAAAATCAAATTCTTTAAAAAGGATACTTTGGCAAAATATTTCTATATACATATTTTTGATCGCCTGTTGGTCGTTAACTTACAGACGTAATCTTTATTAGTTACAACAACAGAATTCAATTTGTTTGATCGTAGTTATTATTTGGTTTTAAGTTTCTGTGTACAACTGCTACGATCAATATTAGCAGCTGCTATTTCAATTACACTGAAGCTTCTACAAAGGTGCCGTTGGTTGATTTACAGACTTAGACTTACGAATATTTACCTGCACTAAGTTATTTGAAAAGATTCAAATCTGATTTATTTGCTCTTTCCGTGCGAATACAATTTATGAACGCGATTGTAGAATAAAAAACGATAATGGGGATTTTGATTGAAAAATACTTTTATAGTTTCGTAAGCATTTGGATTTATTTTAGAAAATAATTACACATTTTATTAATGCCAGAACTAGTAAGGGCAGGGTTTTCTCAAATCAAAAGAAAACGTTGCACTGGCTCGACATACATAATATGTATTTATGTCGAATGGTATGAACGTAAATAATATGCGGTCGTAAACTATACTAGACATAAAACTATCTAAGAAGTTATCTGAGAGATAAACATTTCAAACAGAACTTGTACGGAACTGGTGTAGTGAATATTTTACTTATGAATTTGTTTTACTTCCAAAAACTTTACATGCACTGGACATTTCATAAATCCCAACTTACTAATCCACCTATCTTATTACTATCTAAATTTTATCTCCTCTTCTCTTGAATAAGCTATTTTACTATTATTCTAATTAAGCATACGCGAACAACTTTAAACATGTGATCGGTGTAGTTCTATCTAGTTGAACTCAACATATTTAAGGGGGTACTAGTTTCCAATTTGTTTCTTCTTTAACTAATGTAACACATTATTTAATTATATTTTCCATTTGGTTTTATACATGTTTCGTAAATAAGATAAATAAATTTTCTAATATTTGTAACGTCCTAAAACGTTACATTATCCTTAACAAAAGACGCCCTTATATCAACTTAAGGCGGCTTAAAGAAAACTTTTACATACAACCTGTAAAGATTTGGTCTCACTTTTTCCTTGGTCTGTGCTAAGTCTGTGTGGCTAGAGTTTATAAAAAATAGTATGACTGTCCTTCATTGTAATTATAACACGGGGATTTGAGTTTCAGGGCTTTAAATATACACAGACATATATGAATATTTTACAGCCAAATTTTAAATATATCAGGTAAGTGAAAATGTAAATTCTGTCTACGGTATCAGAAACGACTACCTTAAAATAGCAATCTAATAGGTAAAACATAGCCTGGCCCATGTGATACAAGCTATGCTTAGTGCAGACTGTTGTAAATGTACACCACTGATAATTTTGGTTAATTGACATACCGTATTGTACCGGTACCATATTGTATCGTACCGGTCTAAGTCTGCAATGATTGTGTATAATGTAAATTATTGTTTTTAAATAAATAAATATTATTATTATTCAAATTAAATCAAAATATCTTTATTCATGTAAGTCTATCACAGACTCTTATGATATGTGTATTATAGATAGATAGACATGCGTAACGTAAGATATAACGTCAAGATTTTGTAAGGGCCATGTTATTTATTACATCTTGAATTGTACCAATGTTAAAGTCATTCACAACTAAATCAATATTATTACAAAAGGTTGTAGAGCGCGGTTAAATGTTGTCAGACATTTCTGTGTTACATTTGTTTTGGAATAAATAATAATAATTATTATTATATTTTATGCAAAAAATTCTTAAAAGATAGATATTTCTACTTGTAGTTACGTAATGCGTATTTTGAGTAGATAACTGAATTATATATGACATATGGAATAGAATAATGTTTGAGTATAGTTCTCCTACTTTTAATCTGAACGTAGGTAAATATTATTTTATAAATACGGCTACTGTGGTATTATCACCCCTTTCGATGGTGGTATATTTGATGCAAGGTATAATTAACATATACATGAAAATGGTTTCTAATAGTTCAAGTTGATTTGGTTGTTATATGTAACTGTTTATGGCAGTTATTCAGTACTTATATTGTTCTGATTAAATATCAGTTGCATTCCAAACAGTTGTAAACAGATATATTTTTTAAGTGTCATTGTTATAAGTACTTGAGTTTGTAACAGGCTGGATTAATTTCTACGTATTTCTACTTGCAAGTTCATTATTATTGTATTTTTCTATTACTGTATTTGTTTATTATTATCACTATCATCATCATCACTGTCTTGCTTTTATCCCATTATTTGGAGTCGGCGCGGTATGTCATTCCACTGATCTCTATCGGCCATAAGGGCCGAGTAAACTCTCCTTTTATTTATAACAATTTGCTATTATATCTACATATAAATATGTACACATATATGCATTTATTTTTACATATATACACACACATCAACGTATATTATATGGTAACATTAAAATAATTAAACGTACAAGCTCTGCTTAGTTTGGAATTCGACGGTACTGTTCTGGGGGTTCGATCGTTCGACGTCTGGGTGTTTGTTTCTACTCAGGTCGGTAGTTAGGACAGAGCCGCACTATTCAGCCCCACTTGTATTCTACAATACCGTTATGTAGTTATGTAGTTATGTGAGCTGTTGTAATGCATTTAGAAGTATGTCCCGATGTACCGACAGAGCATGCAGAGCCTTGTATTAGGCTCTGCATGCTCTGTCGGTGTTCGGTTCTTGACTTGAGGTTCGGCTCTTCTTGAAGTGAGATAAGTTCGCAATTATTTCATTTGCTTTATCACTTTTGGTGTTATGTGTATTACCTTATCTGTAGATGCCTGTACACATGTGCTGGCATGTGATATTGCGGTAGACCGCTGCCTGACTGACGTTTGCAGGCACTCAACATCTGGTGTATGCATGGCTGGCTGCCGTAACTATGTGATTAAATGCTTAATGCAAACGTATATTGATATAAAACTATCGAGTCGCCCAGTTTTACAAGGGTACTATTATTACTGGCTAGTGTGATTTTAAATATGTAAGAAATATTGAAAATTTAATATTTTTTTATATTTGAGTACATACAAACAAATATATATATATATATATATATATATAGTCTTTATACTCAGTACGTACGTACTGAGTACATTATAGTAATTAATACCTACAGTCTAACAAACAAAGATGTGTTTTATGTAGAAGTAATAAATCATTACATATATCATCATATGTACACATTATCTTGTATACTATAAGAGTAATAACGCTGATTTTAAATTAAATGATTAAACGCAAATACAATTTAGCATTGCGACATTGGCAGCGCGAGTCAATAACTTTTAATTAAGTATAACAGTAAACCATCAAAGTAAACGTTTGCTTGCTACTTATTTTAAATATTTTTATACGGTTGTAAGAAAATTAAATTGTGTAGGTTGATAAAAGCTTTGCAGACGGAGTTCATAGAAAAGGGGCTCATTGAAACGAGGGAATACTCAATTCGAAATACATATTTTTGTTTTTTTACCAAAGAACTTTAAATTGATTTGATAATTATTTTTTAATATGAAAATTCATCACTCACGCTGTACATATAAATTTGATGCGAGTAATTGATGAATGCGTTTGATGTCGCGTTTTTCTGAAGTTGTTCTTATTCTTAAAAACGAAAGCCTCTACTAATAAATACAAAAATATGGATGGACAAAGAATTATCAACTTTAAAACGGGAGGCGAAAGAACTACTAGACAAGCCCACAAATCACTGGGAATATATATAATATGATACATGGCAAGAAATTAATTATGTTTAATAGCAACCGTATTACCAATTAATTCTGTGTAGTTTTTAATTTTAAATGATTACAATGCAAGTGTAGTTATAATAATTTGATTGCAGTGCGTCTACAGAGTAACACATGTTTTATGTAGCTATTTATTTTACATAACATCTATGACTTAGCATATGAGAAGCAAATAAATAAAATATAAATTCTAATTTTAGGCTGGTAAGTCTACTCCTGAACCTATAGCTGAGAGGCTTGTTATTGAAACTCAGAAATATTTGACGCCGAAAGTTTATAGGTAGCTGACAGATTTGAAGTAACCACCTTTCGATCTATGGCACGTGACATTGTCATGCTAAGATATGTGCGCGCCAAAATAATCTTTGATTGTCATTACATTTACACAGTCATATGTTTTTAAATTAAATCTGTTTAAAATCAACAACAAATGCAACAGCGTTAGATGTTCACTTCACTTGAACTTTCAACATTTTTGGATCAAATCAATATACAGTAACAGACGAATACTCTAGTCATCTGAACAATACAAATGAAGAAGAAATAATATTGTGAATTGAATTTTATTTAGTAATAATTGTTATTTGCACAGGTAACCAACCATTAAAAGGGGAACCGCTACGTATTCAAATATTTAATATTACTACTTAGTAAACGTTATACAGTTGTAGTTTGAACGAGGTAGGTTATATAGGAGGCGACTGCGTGGTTATCTCTGTCTGAACAATTGTAGCTTGCAAGCTTTTCAGATGTGATTCTGTTGTAGGATTGCCAATTACCAACATACGAGTTTATCTGTCAATCCAGTAGAATATAAAAAAATGCTAAGTAACAGCTAATTTTAATAATGGCAAAGCGATTACCGTTAAAGCGAAACGTTTTTTACTTGGACAAAATTGTAACTTATTTGAAAACATCCTCACTTTCCAATTACGAGGGATAATACGAGTATATACGTGATCTGTGTCAACATTGGAGTGTACTCAGTGTAACAGATGCAGTGGATATGGATCGTATTACGGTAAACATTACTCATGGCTATAATACTTCCTGCAAATAAAGTTAAGCCGAGTCACGGGGGTGAATTTGCGGCTTAGCAAACAAAGTTGAACTGTTGCAGACACGACGTTCATTACAGGCAGATTTTACACAGGTTATGGAGTTTTAATTAGATCCGAAAAAATGGGTAGTAGATATATAAAGACAAAAAAACTGGTAAGCTGCCAGTATACATTCATTCAGGTTCTAATGAAAAAATGTAATCTGCTAATACACATATGTGTATGAACTAAATTTGGTTCTAGAGAGCTTATGACAATTTCATAAAAACTGTAAACTGTATTAACCATAATTATTTAGGATCATTTTAAATTTTTCACTACAGTCGGAGATTACTGAGAGTACTGCGATAATGAACAATAAAAAAGAGTTGAAACGCAGTAACGAATACCTTCTAAAGGATACCTCACATAAGTTATAGTGATCTGCAGGCCTGAAACAGATTATAGTGACTAATTTCCTCCCGGTACAAAATTTATAGGATGGTTAAGATATATATATGTTGAGCAGCAGCATTCTCGGAAATATGTAAAAATAATTTTATATAATGAGCGAAATTAATTTTAGTTTTGCAATATAGTGCTGACAGCGCATAATTTAATTCAGGTTAATTCACTGCATACATCGTTAACGCATTTATACCGGAAACCTAAATACGAGTGTAGGTAAATAATTAACTGTGAAAACACTAGTTTGGGAATTGTATTGTCATTATCGTATGTTATTGTGTTTATCGTACGTGCTTATGAATGCATCGGGGAGCTTACCTGAGAACATCGGCATAGTGAGTTCGGGGTGCAGTTGGGACAGTTGCCGGGAGAGGTACAACTGCGATCTACAGTATGTGGTGCACAGCAGCGCGTCCAGTGTGCCCCGACCCTTCTCTGAACCTGTTGACAATTCGTATAATGTTACTTTATCACAAGAATCTTTTGCATCATATCCACATCTCAACTTTCAAACTGGTATATAGTTTGTAAAGCTAACTGCTTGGCGGCAAGTACAGATTCCCTTTACTGGTCAAAAATAAAATTTTGCGAGCACCTAAAACTGGACGATTTTAGCTGCACGCAGAAAATAAGGATAAATGAAGCGATACGGTATACTCGTATTTCTTAGGATACTTAAATAAAATCATCCAATCATTCTAAATAGTTTGTAGTGAATTGTAATGATAATATCAGTACTTACAAATACAAAATCGTGTACGTTTCCAAGTCGTGACCATTTTTACATCGTTTTTGACATAATAACAGACACGCGAGACAGGAATAATGTGGGAGAGCGTCGAGACATTGTAATACCTACTTACCGACCAACTTGAACTTCCTTTTTGCGGTTTTTCATTGATTTTATTTATTTCGTAGATTTTATGTATGTATATATTTATATAATATTAATAAAGTTATAAATACTTATAAGTCCTGCTGAGATTTGATTCAGCGAAATTTATTAGTCAAAGTTAATTCTATTATGTTATACTATATTATATATAAATAGTTAACTTTATACTGCTATAAAAGTAGTTGATTGCAACGTAAGTAACTTTTATTATTTAAAGATCTTATATTATGTAGCTTAAAAGACTTTCCAGCGCTCTTTACTGTATAACAGACACTATAACGCATATTGCGGTAATTTATATAAACCTTAAACAAAAATTTAGTGGGAGAGGGAATTGTCAGTAATGGGGACGAGTGAAATAATATTAATTAAGTACAACATAGGCGTCGGGAGTGTCCCACTATAGTAACCTTTAGGTAGAGTAAAAGGACTTTCAATTCCAAGTAAAAATCCACTTTAAAATTTTCTGTGTATACTCAGGATGTAAACTATTTTTATACCACTAAGTGATAAGGATGGTCCAACCGTAAATGATTATTTTATAGTTTTGGACAACATTATTTAGATTTTTTTTTATATTTCAGCATTAAAAATATACACAACTCTAAATTATCAACATTAGCATTAGCAAAACAACGTTTGCCGTGTCAACTAGTAATGAATATAAAAACAATAATTTATAAAAGCTAATTCTCACTTTAGGATATCAAATTTAAATTGAAATATTAATTTATATTTTTTAATAGTCGCTCGAGTAGAGTACGATTGGGAGGCGCAGGCGTTGAGGCGTAAACTTATTGTAAACGTTCAGCGATAGCGTCGCCTGAGTCGACTCAAGCTCGGATATAAATCGGTCCTATGCTTTTGCAAATAGATTAAATAGATACTCCTATAATTTGCGATTATTCATGCGACTACTAAATTTGCGCTTCTAATATTAATTAATTTAATGTAGTCCTATGCAAAGTTCTGTGCACACTGTACAGGTAACTTATGCCGTAAATTTTATCTAAGGCTTAGGCCTCCGTATTCGTGATTTGTAACTTTGTTTTCAAACAGTTTAGAATAATGAAAAAGTCAACACTGCATACAAATCAGTTAAGCCATTTCCGAGATTAGCGTACACATACTCAAATAATTACGATTTTTAAAAATAAAAATCGTTTTTCGATAAGTGTTCCAGTAGTAGTTTCTTTTTTCAATATGCCCAGCGATCATTTGCAAATTTATTATATGTTATGCTAGCGACTATTTTCTGTTATCCGCGACTTCGTTGGCGTAGAATTTAACTTACTTTTAGTAAAAGAATTAAAATTTCTAGAATAAACATTAGCTAGCGAAAGTCCCGTCAACATCGGTGCACCTGTTTCAGAGATTAGCAAGACTGTGAAATAATATTTTTTGTCTGTCTGTTTAGTTGATCTTATAAATAAACACATTTAGAGATTGCTATGCTCTATAAAGCTGTAATTTGCTTTTGTGCGAATAATCTCCTCAGAGTACGCGATAAAGGTTTTTTTCGTATTTTTTTCACATGCTGCGTTTATTTTCACATGTACATTTTCGAAATTTAAACACGAACCTTAACGTTTTTGAAAGTATTCTATCATCTATATTAATCAGGAATTATATTTTAGGAAGAATTTTTCAAATCTATCCAATAGTTTAGAGGCTGTTCAATGCAAACAAACAATGAAATCTTTCCTCTTTATATTATTAAGATGATTAGTATAGACTTCTTATCAGCTGGGTAGCCGCACAGTTTGCCAAGCAAATTATATAAAAAATACAGATATAAATTACGTTACGAGGAACGAAATAAGTAAAATTATTTATTGTGTGACACGCGAAAGAGGTCTACAGCTAGTGGTCGTCATATAATAAAACCTTACAAAGTTAAAACTAATATCTTTACTTTATAGAGGAGCAATTAGACGTTACACGATTTCCTTTAGAGCATCTCGAGAGTTAATACTAGTAGCAGGCGACTTTCCAGGCTCTCTCATCGGGAGATATTAAGGAATAAAAGATACTAGAAAATATTATTACGGCAACCCTGCAAGTAATATGAATTAACCAGACACGCAAGTAATTGTATTTGACATTATGACAAATGGCAGTTTTGAATTTGGATCTTGTGACATGTATTGTGTATGTAATAAATTTATTAATAACCAATATACATAAAATAATATTACATGAATATTATGATCTCTAATTTGAAGTAATTATCAGTAGCTTAACCTTTAACGTATCGGAAAAAATGCGGGACAAAACTATAAAATTGTTTATACTCATTCTAGACAGGTGTAAATACCACGCCTACGATGTACAAAATCGCGGGCATTGCTAGTAATATTATAATATTTAATTCTCACAGCCCTTTGTTGCTTAGTGCTATACTGGGCTACAATGATATTAAAATAATAACGTTATACACATACAATTAATATAGGTGATATTGAATTGTACTGTCTTATTAGTATTGCCGACTGCATTATGACATTACCACAGAAAATTTGATAAACCCGTTGCGTTAAACCACATGTGTGTTAGGTGCATAATTGGTGTGGTTAGTTAATTTTCAAATTAGGGCCTATTAAATTTGTAGTAAAATTGATTCTTTAGTGTAAAAACGGTGTGATGTTTTACTGAAAAAGTGATGAACATTAGTTATTCTTTCTTGTAAGGAGTTTCTTGTAATAAAAGTGTGTCCGACTCAGATTGATAAGAACTTAAAAAGACTTTAATTGGAATTTAATAATAATAAATTATTAGATAATACATAGTTGGTTAGTGCGTATAACTCTGCTTTATAACTGTGTACATTAGACTGAAAATTCTAATTAAAAAAATGTAAACACACGTGTTGTAAAGACAAATATATATATATGTATATAAACTGCAAACATTATATTGCCTTTGTATTTATGTATTTTACTCTCTATTGTAGTCTAATTATATAAAGCTGACGATCTCTATAGATCACTAAACGCGGCAGTTCTCAAGCGGCAAACTAAATCTCTCTCACGGTACCTATGTACCGAAAACTTACTTCAGCCGCATTTAGTGACAGTTCTCATATGCAAGTTTCCAAATTATTTGCCGTGAGGATACCATTACCACGTGTATATTGCACAAAGGGTTCGCCATATTGTGAGTGTTCCCACACACTCACTATGTAATATAATTGTAGACCAGTGTAAAGTTTGTGGTATTGCTATTAAACTATGTACACAAAGATGACGTAGGTGTCACCTAGGAACGTAACTGCGTAGCGGAGCGTGTGAAATCTTCTACAACAATTCTACTGCCTTTCCGCTACCGTGGTGACGGTTAAAACATTCTCAAATAATTTCCCAAATGTTAACTACTTCACGTGTATACCGAATGGGATATTTCATTCTACAACACCAAAAGATATTTTGGAGCTACATTTTAATGAATTCATAATTTTCAGTATTTCAAATATATTATGTACATATGTACATATACCACATATTTTTTAATACTATATTACTTTATTGTATATACTAGTTGAGTTTCTTGTCGGATAAACTAAACTAAAGTAGCTAGTTGAACTGGACAGTAGGATTAGTGATAAAAAATAACATGCATAAGGGATCCAAACTGTTCTATAGTTACAATGCTAATTTTGAGTTTTTTTTATGACCTGACAACACACCATGGATATGTCTGGAGTTTTAAATTATGTTCTAGTACTTTGGGGAAGTTCTGTAGAGGTTGAGAAAGATTTGAGAGTTCATAGGCAGCGTATTCGAGCAATATGCATTGTATGACGACAGCGACAGTTTATTTGGGACGAGTGATTTTATGTCAATTCTCATCCACATTTTAGAAGAAATGATATGAATTAAATAAAGGGCAACCGAGAGCAAAAATTATAAATTAATCATAAGAACCTCAGTGATATAAGTATAGTTATAAGAGAAATGTATATAATGTCTACTTCGCTACACTATAGTATATGATTTTTAAACATAAGACTAAAACATAATAATACACTGTCAAGCTTACTTTAAAAGCACTGAATATTTTAATTAATTATGAAATTTCATTAATATAATTCTCATGAATGCAGTGTACAAATGCTACGCGTTCCCTTTAATAGTTATCTGTACCAGTAATTATAAAGAAATTTTAATGGAATGTTCATTTTGAAATGTATAAATAATTGATATTTTAATGCTATCATTACTACTTTATTGGAACAGTCTGTACTGCATGAATATAATAAAGAATGATTAAATATGCACGTCTATATAGCATGCTGAATAAATGGACATATTTTTAATGCTGTTGAAACCTAACTGACAGTATTCAGAAAATAAATTATTTCATATGAAGCGAAGTTTCCTCTTTTCATAAATAAACTAAAATGTTGTAGTAAAGATGGAAATGTTTAAAATGTGATATTATATATTAATGAAGGTATTTATGTGTATTCTGTTACTATAAGTATAATTCTCTATTTTGTAAGTAATTCATATTTATAGCTATACCGCAATCGCGTATTAATTTCCCAAAGGTTGAATTGTAAAGAATGCTATAGCATTAATTCCACCCCTAGTAGCATGTCAATTAGTCAATAAATATTCAAATAAATTAAATTAAAATATCTATTTATCTTATATACGCAGTCACTGGAAATTGGGTCGCACGCTGAAAAGAGACTTTGACGCAGATTACATTTAGTCATTGATTTTAAGTTTTTTAGTTTTGTTTAAAGCTTTTCACACACACACACTACGGCCTCGTTTTAATTGAAGTTAAAATACATTTATATAATAATAAGATATCATATTCGGACGACCGGGGGTGTAGTGGTTTAGTATAATGCCTTATTTTCTATGGATATTCCTGTGTAATATTTGTACTAATCAGTAGGTTTTATTGAATTTATCACTCTAACTACCATACCTACAAGACTGTTATCCCGCATAGGGTAGTACAACTATCTATTATTGAGTTTATATATGGTGCAGTACTTGATATGCTCACATTTCACTAGATTTGATATAACTTTTATTTATTAAAATAAATATTATTTCTAAAGAAGTCGCCATCTGTGAATGAAATTGAATAGAATTATTCCAGCTGATAAAAATTACATATTTTTTGTAGTGTTAGTACTTTTATATGCATTTAGTGACAAAATGTTTATTTGAAATTATAAACCGACACTTCAATTTTATTTAGTTATATAGAAATATATCTGTTCTGTTCAGAAATTATATATGTTCACGTCTTTGTCTCGTATACATAGTAAAAGCTTTGTTTAGTTTGAGGCTAGATAGCTCTGTGAGACACTTCCGGACTTTCGTGTTTATTGCTACAGAAAGTATATTTTTTTAATTCAATTGAAACGAAACAAATATTAACTGCAACAATACCTCATATAAAACATATTACATCATATTACATCATTTACCTCATATAAGACTATTAAACTGTTATTTTTATTAAAGAATGAAACTGATATTAATTTAAAAACCAGTGTTTCGTTAATTCTTCTCAAATAAAGTAGCTGGCTAGTCGAATTCAATTGTAGGGATTGTGATATGTACGTATACATATGTACATATTAACTAACGCATATATATATATATATACATTAGCTACTCGGCAAATGTTGTTTTGTCACATAATTTAATTATCGACCGCCGAGCGCAAAAAATTTCTAAAGTAATAATATCTCTAATAAAAAGTGGGGGAGAATGGTAGAAGGGTGAAATATGTGGGTTTTTTACTAGGGGGTACGGCAAATAGTTTATCTTCTATTCTCAGACGTACTGACGACACACATGGAACTTTATAACATCGGAGGAGTTTTGATACAAATACTATGACACGAGAATATTATGTATTAGAATAAAATAATCATCAATTTGAATATAAACAATCAAGCTACAAGTTCTACAACGCATACATTGAACTAGTCATACATAGGTATAATCTTTTTTACAGAGTAGCAAATACTATCTACGTACTACGAGCACGTAGCACGTGCTACGTGCCTCGTAGCTGACACTACACAGTTTCTCAATCTCATAATATTTAAACGTTTATACAAAGTTTTAATTAGACTGTAATTTTTGCGTGTATTCTACATTAGCATAGATAACAATAAATATTATGTTCGTTATTTTCTCAATCATTATGGACAATGTATATTTTATTATTGAACAAAGTACTACGTTATATCAATAAAAGCCATATTGTAAAAAGAATTACATAATATCAATATGAGGCGGTGAAGTAACAAGTGGTTAGGGGGGAAAGTGGGTGGGACCTGTTGAATTTGCGTTAGTGTGCCACATGGAATGAGATGAGTGGGGTGTTTCCAGGGGGCGACCCGTCGCTGATTTCCCGGGTGGCTGATGCATTTAGGCAAATGCACAGGGTTGCAGGGGGTTCGGAGGTGGGCCATGCACCTGCGGCTATATAAACAGCGGCCGCGTCGGCCATCCGTCAGTGAGTTCTGAGACTCAGTGCGCTACGGTGATACGGCCTAAACATGGCTCTCGCGAATCAACTCAACGCTAACTTAACATTCGATGCAACTTTATCCGACGCGTTTTCCGCCAACGTTACCGGCGGTGCGAATCATACGTTGGCCGATTTCTATATCGAACGACTGGTCAATTTAATGAATATCTTCTATACGCCGTTCTTAGTGACTTCAGGGTTAATAGGAAATATATTATCCGTAATAGTTTTTCTAACAAGTAAATTACGGATGCAATCTACTAGTCAATATCTATCTGCGCTCGCTGTTTCTGATTCGATGTTCCTGCTACAACTGCTGCCGCCCTGGTTAAATGCTGTGCAAGTTACGGAAGTGTTCCACCGACACGGTTTTTGTCAGACATTTGTCTACACGTCCTATGTGACTAGCGGGACAAGTGCTTGGTTAGTGGTTGCATTTACTGTGGAAAGATTTGTGGCAGTGTTATATCCCTTGCGTAGAAATGTGGTGTGTACGGTGGCTCGGGCAAGATACGTAATTGGCATTATAATCGGGGCGGCTCTGTTGATCAACGCACCGGTGCTGAAGTACGCGGTATCCAACGCTAATGGTTGCAATATCGACTACGAGTACTTGGAACACGCGGAACGCTTCAACATCGTGGATACAGCGGCGTCATTTACAATACCATTGGCGGTGATCATATTTCTGAACACCTGGATAATGGTGGCCGTGTGGAGGCTAGAGAAAGCACGGAGGCAGCTGGTGAGAGAGCAGCGGCCGCGGCGGGGGCTAGCGGCGGCACGAGAGCGGCCCCCGCGGCTGCAGGGCTACCAGCGCGCACAGCAGCGCATCACCAGAATGCTGCTGTTCGTGTCCACCGTGTTCGTCGTGCTGAACATGCCCGCCTATACGATGCGTATACTGGCCTACGCCTACAATATGGTGAGTGATCACGATTCATTATTCCCGCGAATAACATATCAATTTCAACCCATTTCTTAGCGAATGATTCTCATAACGCTAAGCGACTACTCAATATTACGCGACTGTTATTATACAATAACATTTTTTCACCCACATACCACAACACATTTAATAACAGTATACACAAAAACGTAAATACTACATACAAAATCATAATTACATATACTTTTTCTTATGAACCGTGTCACTTTAGGAGTAAAAATAACTTTCCGCTGTTTATTCAAAGTAATCAAAATTCTAATCTTCTGCCCAACTTTCTACCTATGTATGGATATACTTAATGTAAAATTATTCTTTTGAATAAAAATCGCTAGTTATTTTAGAGTTTGGGACTCATCTTCCTACCTAATTAATACCTTCAATAATATGTCTAATTCTGTGTCTTCGTACACATAAGGCCTCTTAGTAAACTATCTATACAAAACGTCAAATACGGACGGTGTTTGAAGTCAATGTCGCGAACTTTTAATGTCATAAAAATTTTCACTTATATATCGGCTTTACCATATGGTTCTATTGTTAATAGACGAACTACAGATGCCAATATCTTCAAATTAAAGAAGTAAATAAAATGAAAAACAACCCCCCACAAATACAGAACTATAAAATTGTAAGAATAAAAAAAAACTAAAATATACATTTTTGATTGAAAAAATATGTGACCTACAATTAATCAATAACAATTCAATGGTATATCTGGTAACAATACCTATTATGTATACGACCTTTCTGATGGAACCATATACTGTAAATGGCGGAAACTTATTTGTGCACCTAATAATTTTACAGTACAGTAACCTAATATCACATGTTACTGTAACTGTAAAAAAGTAACGCATAATAAGAATCTTGTTATGCATTACAAAAAATTTATTTAGTTTGCAAAACAATTATATATTTTTTCATTGACATGTAACAACATTGCTTTTGTGTCATGTAAAAGTTATATAATTCGCGTATTTTATTGCAACTAGTAACATTTTGTAAGTATTATAAAATATACAATATAACTGCGATGCTGAACGAAATCCTTCATCGATTGGCTGCACCGTGCCTGCGTACTAAATGCTTTTTCAAGTTACGAATGAGAGACCCAATGTTAAAGGGCGCAGAGGACAGGTCTCCTGGAGGCCACAGACTTGCGGACTCATTCAAGTAGAAGTTCGCAAATTTGCTTCTACGTGGTCGGGCAGAACACTGGGATTGGAGGTAGCCGTTGGCCCATCCCGATGGAGTGGTAGAAAAAGGAGAAGGCGGCATCCCTACGTATTTGCAGTCGAGTCGAGTGTATATCTCGCCTCTGTATCACATAAAATACAGACGGCCTCTACAGGACGCGCGGGCGTGAAGAAGGTACTTAATAGAGCCGACGCGGAGATAAGAACTGTAGTCCACATTACCTTATCTGTGCATAAGATTAGTGACCCGAAATTTTTGGAGGTATTTTCAGTGGCAAAACCTGCCATAAAATAAAAGAATAATGACGGTTTTATTGTCAAAAACAATACACAAATTTATTAATTTTTTTACGCCAAATAATTTTCCATGTATGTATGTAGGCTTTGAGGACGGTGTATGTGACGTAATATACGACGAGAAGTATCATCGAGTGACTACAGCTATATAGAAGTCGGTACAACAAAAATAATAAATTTAAATTTATTACAATACGTTTAAAGACAGAATTGAATAAAATATTATTTAATAAAATGAATATTACGAGTTAACGTAGTAAAAACCTGGTTTGGCTATAATTTATTAATTAATCCTTCGTTTTGCAGAAAGCTAACTTCAATAATATTGTATACTGATGAAGGTTATTCCTATGTTATAAGTATAAAATTAAAATTATCTTCTAAACTTAAAAAAAGCTCTAACTTCGTTAAAGAAAGCATGTACATAATACCATGCATAAGAAAATAAGTCCTAAATCCAATCCATTACTGTTGATAATGATTCACATAGCGCTATTTTGTCCCAAGCTACGCAGAGCTTGTGTAAAAAACTGATAGTTATACTTAAATACGTTTCTTTTTGTAAATACGTGCATAAAGTCCATGACAAATATACAGACAGATAAAAAACATCAAACTAAAGAATATAAAAATTTAGAACGTGCGAAGAATTGAACCCGTGATCGCGATTAATCGAAAAGCAAAATAAAGCGCTGGACCACCGAAACCGACAATGTTTTCTTTGCCGCCTATTTATTTTCTATAATACTATTTATTATTCACAAAGATTGTTTATAGACTTTCATAATGGAGATATCCAACTATTTGTATAATACAAACAGAAAAAAACTAAATGAATCTCAACAAATTCTGGAAGACGCATATGTATGTTATATTACATGCATGCCTATACATGTAATAGAACATAGATAAGATATGCGGACTGACGTACTTGACAAAAAGAAGTATATAGATATATATATACACAGATTTTAGAACTCAACAAAAGTCGCTAATATGCACCAAATATTCTTTGAACTTTGAAATAAGAAGTTAAATAGAATCAAAGTTTAGAACATTTAGGTACCGGCAATTATTTTTCAAGATTTATCATAATAATAATAAAAAACATTTCAAATTTATATTAGTAGTAGATAATAAATATAAGCCTAGATCAAATGGTAGACGTCCTGAATAGTTTTAAGCAGCGTCCTCAGTAAATAAAATGAAATACTCGGTTTTAATTAAAAAGAAAATTAACATGGTATTATTAAAATATTTGATTCTTTTAATTACTTGAATTTTATAATATTTGACTATTTTTTTTACGGCAATTTTATTAACGCGTCCTTTTTTAAACTGAGTTGTCCTGACACGTTAGTTTTTTCAATTGAATTGTTTTGGTATTATCAACTTCCAATCCTAATTTTTTTAAATTTAGGGTTGGCAACCTTGAAATAATACAGTCTCTGTAGAGTTCCAATGGCCTCTACGGCCCTATGGAAATTGGTAAAATACGTAATCTATATGAGAGTAAAACCGTAACAAATAAATCAAATATAAATAGCACGAACATTTCAATTAAGGAACGTAATATACGTTAAAAATGCTGACAACAATTGAAACTAATAATTTATACAGTAATTTATAATATCGTACCTTCCACAGTCTAAGTAAAGTATAAAAGGTTTAATCAGGAACTACTTAACTTTGTAGGATCTTAATGAACCCGCAGGAATACCTGATCTCACTAACTGCTGCTCTTACATTGTAAGCACTACATTTAAGTAGACTTCAACACGCAACAGATGTTTACAATCGCAACACCAACACACAGGCATACGATTTTTTATAGCACAGGGGACAAACGAGCATGAGACTCATCTGATGGTAAGTGATTACGGCCGCCCATGGGAACCCACAACACCAGGAGAATTGCAAATGTTTTGCCGGTTTTTTAAGAAACAATAAGCTTTTTTTTGTAGGTCTAGACTGTAGTGTATCGTTTTGGAGAAACCATTAGCTGGAAGTTGGTATTAATCCGAACAAACCGAGTATGTCGAGGCCTAATTACTATACCGACATGAATCCCATATCCGAACGTATAAATGAGGCATCAAAACAAAAAAAAATCTATTTATATTACCCGCTGTTGTTCTTAAATTAAGAAGTAAATATAATTTATAGCATAGCCTACTTAGCTGTGATGCCTTTCTATGCCGTATCGTCAAATGTCACCAAAACGGAATCGAGTTCGAATTATAGGTATGTCGACTGCAGAGTTAGATTACGGGTATATTGAAGAATTTATTACGAATTTACGGATTTATGAAGATAATTATAGATTAAAAATGAACTGCTTTTCTTATTAACACTATGTAGTTTCCCTCCGGGCATTTTCCTTCCAAATAGGTCGGGTGTTGTTTTTTTTCAAATTTTCTGACCATAATAAGACTATCCGTAAAATTTTAATACATTACAATCTACTCTTCTTTTTTGCACTAGTGCACAATAAAATATAAAAAAAAAATAAACCGCTGTACAAGCCTAACAGGGTTACTAAAAAAGGTTAGATTGTATACAGTGTAGTTATCCTCTACATGGCTTGATATCTCTAGTACCAAGGATGTATATTCAAGAATAGAATATCATCAATCAATCACATCACTATCACAAATCAATAGAAGCTCATCAATGTATATACTTTCTTTCTCTTGCTCCGGGTTTATCTATTTTTCTATTGAGAATGTAACATGACTGGATGAGTATCAACTCAACGAACGAACGAACGAATTAAAAATGATAGACTCCAGGATGTCCATGCAGATCAATCTTACATATATGGTATATAGCTAGCTATTAAAATACTAACTAATATTATTCAGTTGATTTAATCCCCTCTAGTGAAATTTACAAGCATCCTTAATGAGCTGAGCTCAAGGGGTGCTTCGTATGATGCCGATAGTCAATTATAAACGCGTAAATAAAGGATTATGCTGTAAGGTTCAAGAGACGTCCATTATTAAACTTCTTCATTACATACGGATTCAATAAATGCTTTTCGTTTCTTTGTTTACATATAAATATCTTGGAATAAAATGTAGCTAGGATCTTGATCATGGTATTGGAAATCTATAACTGAACCATTCTGATGGTTGATGCACAGAGCACACTTTCACACGTCGTGTCATGGTCTCGGCTGCTCCATGGCTACAATTTAATATGCTAATGACATAGATAATTACAGAGTATTTGTATAGCCTTTAGGAATGTAAGGGAGGTACCAAGGTACTGTAGTAGTGCGGGTATATAAGACAAAGACATAAATAAATAAAAGAAAGACAGTCCAACAACATTTTTAAAGTTATGGAGTAGGTGATCCACTTCGGGTATAAGATTATTCTCAGATTGTATATGTATACTTGATACATAGAAAATTTCATTAAAATCGGTTAAGCCTTACTGAGGGCCATGTTTTCACGCCTAAAAAACATGAGGAACAATTTTATAGGTATATATTTGCCATGATCTGAATATATAGGCACAATATTATTTATTCAAGAACCTTTGCTACAGGAACGCGTGGTAGGGTCTGTTAGTTGTGTATAAATATGTTCGGCATTCTAAGTAGAATGAAAACAACATCAACATTGAAGATGCAGTCGCGGGTCTCTTCCGCAGTTACAAGTTTGAAATATCATCTTAAAACAATAAATCTTTATTGAGACACAAAACTTAATCAAACTTTTAAAGAAGACAGCTTACGCTTGGTAAATAATTTCAGGACGGATCGACGAAGACTCTTCATATTTACACGTATATATTTCAAGATAAAATAAAGCAAGAATAAGTTTTCGCGTATAAGGCCATTTTTGAACAGTTATAAAATCTATCCGTTTTGTTTTCATCAAAAATGACTAAATGTATTACGATGAAAATCCTTATAATCAAAAATTGAATCTCTGCAATGTGAGAAACTGAAATATTTTCTCAAAAATCTTAATGCCAAAGTTTTCACTGGAACGGTATCACAGTATGAGTTAGAATTGATTAAATTTAGTCGAAGCGTGAATTGTTATTTATGCCGTTGACCGTAAAACTACGGCTATCTATCGAATCCTAGTAATTATTTTACAAGCGGCACACCGACCGAAGTGAATCCCGTGGTCCCGTTGTCCACACGGGCCATTTGTGTGGGTTGTGGTAGTCGAGGTCGTCGCGGTCACGGGCCCGGTTAGTTTGCGTCGTGTCGGCCCACCGAAATGAGTTGAAAACTACACATGTCTAGAGAGGTATCTGGAATATCCCCGAATATTCCTCCGTAACATAGGGAACAAAAATTAATCCAGTGTATTTCACTGAATTTGAATTATATGTGGTTAGTAGTTTGTAGCGTTTATATTTGTGAATAAAATGGCATAAAACAAATTTTTAAATAATACAAAAAAGGAAACAGCGCTTTCCTTGAATTTTTATTACCTCTATGATAAGTCATACTCGTTGCACTTGAGATGTGATTATGATGATGTGATATAATGTCAGATTTTATTTAATAATATTCTGATCTGATCTGCCTAGTGTGATCTGATTATGATCCTAAACGTAATAAGATCATGGGTTAGGAGTATAGAAGTATATAATTCCAGTCTCGGTACAAAACTTTCATGCAAAATGAAATTTTATGCTTTAAAAAAATATTCACCACGGGATTCCATCTTTGGAATGAGGCTTGAAATTGCTTGATTGTACGACACGCACAAATGATGTGGTACCACAGTATTAGTTACTGCATAGTTTGTTATTATTTTGTACATCCATTGTTGTATAATTATTACTTGTGATATCAACCCCTCTTGGTAAAAGCTGCATGCACCAGTATAAGTATAAAATGCACCAAGATTACTTTTATTATTGACTTTTTACATGTTTTTTACATGTATGTAAAGATCGAGATTACATTTAAAAAGATAATATATTTTACACAGTCTTGTTTCATAAACATAATACCATTATAATAATTAAGCTTGTCAATCGTATTACATTTCAAATTGATTAATTAATATTTACGTGTTTATGCCACGTTTACAATTGTAACAAAAGCAAAAAATAACGCTTTTATGAGTTCTCGGAAAAATGAAATATGAGGCTCGGGATAAGGATCCTTTATGATAGACACTGCCGCCCGCCCGGGCTGGACGCGCGCTGTCCCGTCGGCGGAACGATTCCAAATTGTTGTTTAATAACATTTTAATGGCCTACTACAACTTCTAAACCAATACACCCAATACATTAATGTATACTACTAGTTACTCATCTTAGCTTCAGATTTAATTATAATAGCATTCTCAAATGAAATAAATACCACTAGCGTGTCTCGCTAATTATATAATTTTCTATAAGTAACATAATTGACCCATCCGATGGTATGTGGTGACTGTGTACTGTACTCAGTTTGTCTATAAGATATTGCTTTTAACGGCGAGGTCGCTAGTTATTTGACAGTATTGTTTTTGTCTATAATTTGGTGCATAATAAATTTATATTATTTCTATTATATATTAACAGGCATCAGGTACGTGTATAACACTTAATAATATTAGACGCCGATTTGAGAACAGTAAGAAATTTATACAAATTATTAATTTATAATATAACTTAAAAAAAAAAAAACAAATTGAAATATCGAGTGGTTTAGCGGTTTTGCACACTGCCTTAACTCCAATGGGTGCAGGTCCGATACCTCGCACGGTACAAACACTTGTATTCAGAATTATAATTGATTTGTTTGTATTGGTATGGGCGTTTACTATGTATATTATGTATACATTAGAAAAAAAATGCATTTAAGTATATCTATCAGTTGTCACCTTGTGTACCCACAACATAAGTTCTGCTTAGCTTGGAGCTAGGTGGCGCTGTGTGAGCTGTTCTGAGTTGACATTATTTTTATAATAGGACCAGCAACACATAAGATTTATATTTCAAATGAGAGATTGAAGATCAGAATCTGTCTGTCCGTTAAAGACAAAATATTATTATTAGAGTTTTATAATACTATTTATATACAGAAACTCTAATCCTGAGATATAGAGCTATAGTTCTGAACTTTAAAATAAAATTAACTGTACGATATTTTTCGTAACTCTAAACCGATTTTGAAACGTAATAAACATCGTAGTTTATTACGTTTCAAAATCGGTTTAGATATTAAATCCGATATAGAATCGGTGTGTATATTATTAGTTTCGTATGTTATATTGTATGTTTTTGACAGGGCGAGAACGAATACGTAGGAAAGTGGGCGGCGATGCAACAGATCTCATACATGTTCTTCAATACCAACTTCGGTATCAACTTCCTGCTCTACTGCTTGAGCGGACAGAACTTCCGGCGGACGCTGCTGTTGAGTATGCCGTGGGTGCGAAACAGGGCGCGGGACGTGATGATGTTGCGACCGTTCCCACCGTTCCGGCCAGCCAGGGCCGCCAGCCTGACAAGTAAGGCATTCTGAATATCCTATACCTTCTCCCACTTGGTACAGCATGACATGAATCTGAATCGAGTATTGATGTTGTTCTATGCATTGTCATTTACTATTATTGATACAACGATCGGAAAACACGTATGAACTTTAGGATTTAGGTTTACTGTATTAATCAATTTTAATTCTATGTGTATATAACATATAACTCTTATTATGACTTGGTTTATTATAAAAACATAATAACATATTATAAAAACTATATTAACGTTACATGGAAATATTTCTAATGTATTGTACTGTACGTTTCTCTTTCAGTGTGTAATAAAATTACAATAAGTATAACAAACTCAAAATATAGCTGCAAAACTGAACCAAGTATTGTTTATATAGTATTATATAAATAATTTATTTTAAATTAATGACTATATTTTAAGGTCACATTTTTTATTATATCTTACTATCTACAATTAACTTTTTGTATTGAATAAAACAACGTTACCATATTTAGTTATACTATTTAAGTTATTTTTAGAGTCTGAATAATATTACTAATTATTTTATAGAGAACATAACTTCAATCCTTGGTTCAGTCTTGGCAGATATCGTTTACGTATCATACTTTATGAACTTTAAGGCATTTAATCTGATAATTTAACCAACACGCCCCGACGCCGGCTCGGTTAGCGCGAAACAAAATGCATACTTATGTGTTCCATTACATTGTATTGATAGTTTTTAACTCGTTTTTCGATAATTCCGTGTAATATGTGTTTATAAAATGGTTAAAATTCTAGATCGTTGTTTCATTTTTATGCTCGTTTTGGGCCAAGTCTTCGTCCGAGTGTAATTGTGCCATACTGATTAGCTAGATCCCATGTTGATTTAGTCGAGTTTAAAAATATAAATAACATACAGCCACTGTTGTAGTATATGTGTATAAGATACACTTTAATATTATACATAAATAATAGTATGCATAACACCATTCGTTTTTATCAAAAAAAAATGTAGTCATATAATTTTTACTTACATTACACAAGTACAAAAGAAGTCATTTCTAAATTGAACATTATATAAAATCTTTTGAACGGCGTCGTAATAGTAACTTAATCCCCCACTCTTGTATGAAGAGAGACTTGTGGCTTGTTCAGGGACGTTAATACGGTGCTATGGCTTCGTCTGGATTAATTTGTACGTTTCAAATGATGAAAGAATTTTTCAATAAGGCACATATGGACTAAAGAAATCACTTCACAATCCCACTCGCTTTTTATAACAGTATTCACATAGAGAAAGAATAACAAATATGACTATCGCGATCTCGAAACAATACTATATATAATAATATTTTTATACTAATACTTATATATAATTTAATAAGATTTGTGCAGAGTAAAAAAATATTCTGAGAATTTTTTTTTAATAATTCATGATAAAAATACAATCAAAAACAGTATCAGTTATATTACCAATCTTTGTAAAAAACGGTCGAGAAAATTATTAATCTATTCTGTTAATACTTTCAAGCGACCATTAATAAACATTCTAAATCATATAAAATACTTATAATGAGCGATATCAGTACATCACTCCATCAATGTTAGTCTTAAATGCATCTAAATAAAATATTTACTTTATAAAATGGGGAGCTATAAACAACATTGTAGTAATACTTATCGGTCACTGCTATCACTAATTGCCACAATATATTTATTTTCCTCAATAAAATAAAAATCAACCCTACTCAAAATTGAGCTGTAAACTACTTTGTTGAATACTTATCATTTGGTCGATCACTAATCATTTCAGAGATATTTGATTATTTGAGCTTTATGATAATAAAAATCAACGTACTCAAATAGAACCAGGCAACAAAGCCCTGAATGCAATACTGTAAGGTTATTCTTAAACTGTGCTTTTTTTTAGAAATGTTTGTAAGACTCGCTATTTCTCGTGTACATGAATACTCGCTTTTGAATTAGTATTTCGCTTTTGCATCCTAATATTTTTCAAAGCAAATTACGTTTGGTCGGTTTGTTTTAAATACACCTTTTGAACCTTTCATTAAACGACATTTTGTATGCAGGTTGTTCAAGTTACATGCTTTACATTGTACCTCGACCTAAACAAAGTACTTAAGATATTTTTGTTTATAAAAAATACAGCGACCCAAACTCCGGTTTTAGAAATGCGCAATTATTACAGGAATGTTGTATTTTTTGGAATTACAATACATGTCCGGTCTCTCGCTAATGATATATGTACATATCCATATTTTTCCAAACTGTTGAGTACTTTTTATTTTTTCCGTTACATTTGGAATAATAGACTTACATTTGGAATGAATAAACTCGAAACTTAAAATAAAGCTTATCATATAATACATTAGTGAAAGCCACATTGAAATGTAATACGCAGTTTTTTAAATTACCGGACACAAACAGACAAACAAAAAATGTAACAACTAAAATTTTGACTTCAATTACGTTCTACTAGTATTCCTTATTATATTTTACGTAATGACAGAGATCAGTAATATTTATATTTCGTGGATAGATTAATTGGTTGTACGGAGACAACTGCATTGGGCGTCCACACCGACGGTTTAAAGTACTACGCTGATCAAACATAAGACAATCTAAGATGAAAGTTTAAGGCCCAACTTTTGCCGTTTGACTTGAGCGCGTCTGGCTGCAAGATTTAAACTTTTACTCGCCATGAGCTAATTAAATTTCCTATAGCCGCAGTTGCTACCTTACTCCAGTTTGAACGTACTGGTAGATTCATAAATTAAAAAAATATGATTCTTACATACGTGGTATTCGTCTGTTTATTTTTTGCTAATTGTATTTTTTATGATTTTCACTATCAGAAATTATTTTTGTAGATGTACTTACAATACATCTATATACATAGACTATATATATTCTGACCTTCGCAACTTACATTGTACATACTAAACATGGGCAAAACAAAGGCCCGCCCATTGTTTTGCCCATGTTCGCTGGGTACTTCTTTTATTAAATATAACGTTATATAAACAAAAAAATAGTATTAATATTTATTTCTTTGCTGCAGAAATGGATAACTATAACAAAAAGATAAAAATGTAACAAGTCGGTATCGAGAGCTCGAGATAAAAAAAATTAATTGGAAAGTTCATGATAGAGGATAACTACGTCAATAATAAGGATGACCTATAAATAAAACATTATAGAAAACCTTGGTGGATGCGAGAACTGAATCAAGTAAAGCGGAAAAATAGATATTTCACTTTATTGCACTAATGACAACTTACAAGGAAAACATTTTCCGCGGACTCACTTAGTCCGTACTAATGAATCCGTTTTCCAGTTACTTGTTATATAAATATAATTCGATCTTATCTATACTAATTAGTAAAAACAGTCAAAGTGAGTCCACTATTCATTTTATAAAAAGTACATCGGACCGCGAAAAAAAAATATCAGAACTAGTATTTTTTATGTAGATTAGTTTTTTCGGAGATCTGAATATAAATAAATATAAAACGGAATTGCCAGCTTTTATTATTTATTTATTTCACTATATGCTACTAATAGCCCATAATATAAATACCTTATATATACTAAATATATATATATATATATATATATATATATATATATATATTTACATATATATATATATTACAATACTAGTATAAAATTGTCTCTCTTTTATGTAACATATTACTTCCTTATTTTATCCACTAAAGTATCAATAAGCTAATTTAAGAATCTAATACGAATAACTAAATGATAATGAAATTCAGTTGTTTATTTCGTATAATCATCTTTATTAATTATACGCCTACATCAAATTACCCTTATATTTTTTCTTTATGAATTTAATTAATTTGTTTTTTTATTTCATTATGTTAAGATTATTTTTTCCTCATATCCGTTTATAGATTTTAATAAATTTATCTGCTTAGATTTCAATAGTCAAATTAAAATATCGACTTAACGGATTTTAACCAGGCATATAACCCTTTCGTGGATCATTTATCATAATCGTTTAATACTTAATAAATGATCAGTTGATTAGTTTAAAGCTGAACTGAGAGTGATATTCTTAATCAACAAAATAAATTAAATCTTGTATAAATGTATGTTAATATCAATATTAATTCAAATATTATCGTAATAAGCCTGCAATGTTTGGTCCAAATCATTAATCGTATTCGAGAAACGAAGTTAATATTAACAATATGTTTAAAGTCAGCTTTTTAATTAATAATTAGTATATTATCATAATTTCAATGATATATGTAACACAGTATATACAATAATATACAAGTAAATTTGAAGCGGGTAACATTTATAGAAAATTAGCTATATACAAATGCCTGTCCATTCATTCCCGTTCTTGTTATCCAAATATCAATGTGGTCATATGATCCATGTTTACAGTTTTTGATACCGGCACGGATCAACGCGTCGGGCGTGACACGATCTTCTATTACGACAATATCGCTATGAATTGTTTGATACTAGTATTTAAATATATTTCAACTGTAAATAATGCATATTTCTATGGATTATATTAGTTATTTTTATGTAATTGAAATAGCAAACAAGCTGACGGCCGACCGACGGCTGATGGTAAGTGGTACTCACCGCCTATATGCATAAACAACACAGTGACATTTAGTTGTCATGTAACACCCGTGATACCACTCATGCATTGCCATTCTGGAAGACTATGATATCATATCTTATCTGTAATTTAACTACATCATCTCACGCTACAACCGAAACAACTTTTCCAAAGTAAGCTGCTGAGCGGCTGAAATAGGTAGGACTTACATAGACCATAGACAGACTTCTTAAAAAGTCGATAGATAAGCAGACAAATTTCGTGTCACCCGCAATACAGGATTTTTAACATGAAAAGGACTGCGACAATGTCTTCTTTAATTCCGATTTTAATTAATGTTTGAAAACAGCATTTAACTGAATTCGCACAGTTACTCAAATCTCCTAATTTTATCTTGTGAATTTTATAACCTATTCCCTTCCTCATTTTTCATAATCTCTCATCATTCCACTCCATTCATTCACACTATACCTTTTTTTTTTTAATC
Organism: Achroia grisella; assembly: GCF_030625045.1. Lineage (NCBI taxonomy): Eukaryota > Metazoa > Arthropoda > Insecta > Lepidoptera > Pyralidae > Achroia > Achroia grisella. The sequence continues at coordinate 5,647,089 of NW_026713051.1, forward strand.
AGGAAATCCCGTCTATGTATACCCATTCGTCGTAGGAGACGAACGGGTACTACCGGACTCCAACCGGCTAAACTCCTAATAGTATATGACTCTGTACCTAAAAATTATGGGAACGGAATAATCTTCCGCAACACTAGTCAGAGCTTCTAGATGAACACTCATACTATCCAATACATTCTTTCTACCTCGTTTAACTCTCCTCTATTATTATTATTTATTAAATTAATATTATACTTCTTAAGTCCTATGACTGTCAGTTTTCTTTTCTAGTCATCTGACGAATGCTCTCGATGCTCTACATATAGGCTGCGAAAGCCTCTCTAAGCAATTTTGTTTAATTTTAATAAGAGACAAGACCGGTACCATAGTATTTGTTCTTTAAATACATTGAAACTCTAAAATCACAGGATCTACTAACAATAACAACATACCGTCATTACCCTAAACTTTATTTATCAAGGTTTTAGTGTATGCCAGTTTTTCCTCGTCACTTTTATATATAACTAACTGACAGCGCAAATATTGTTTTGCTATATAATTTAAATCCGCTATAAAAAAAATAGGGAAATAGGGGTTTGTGGTAGAAGAGTCAAAATTTAAGGCCGTATGTATTTTTAATGCCGCATAATAAAAAAATAAAAAAGTTTGTCGAAAAACTGTAAAAGAATATTTTTTGGGGTGAGCCACCCTTAACTTTTAGGGGTATAAAAATTAGCTATACACTTATCTCAGACCTACATTTAAAATTTCATCAAAATTGGTTAAAGCCGTTTCGGAGGAATCTAAATAGGAAACCCGTGTCACGACTATTTTATATACTAGATTACTCAGTTATAATATTTCCACCAAGTTTTTCGTTTCATCGTCTTCTTTTTCCATGACAATGTTCTGTGTCCCCATGGTCTCCAAGCTACTGTTCCCTTACACCGCGAATCTGTCTTTGCTATTCTCTTACTAATATCAATAAATTTGCTATGACGTATATAACGGTGTCAATTAAGCATACGGTCCATCTGATGGTAAATGGGTACTACTCCTTTCTTTTTCTATTTGTACATATTGTGACTCCTACAAATTTTCTTATATTCAATTATGACGATTCTTCAAGCCTTTGTCTTCCCAATTCAATACTTTTACAGACTGACATTAGATATAACTAAACTGTACTAACTGATTTCTATTTAAGTTTATAGTTCTGTTCGTACAATTTCCTAATTTTTCTATTTATAATTCAGTCTTGACAATTCTTCAAATAATTTTCCGTTCTCCTAGTATTTTTTTATGTTGCTATTTACCAATATAAATATAAAACGACATCAGTTTAAAAACGTACAAGATTTTTTTAGATATATAAATAAATTAGCATCAAACTGAAGTTCTACCTAACCGTTGCTTTTATGTAAACAGCACTACCACATACTTCACAAAATACTATGTGACGTTCGGTATCAGTCGTGGGTTGATACAGTATAGACCACAGAAATAGTTAAAGTGCCACGCTTTCAAACTCTGTAATTTAACTGATATATCTTACCCATCCGACCGGAACGCAGCTTGCAAAGTTAGCTGCTGGCGTTAGATTTAGATGAGTTGAGACGAGACGAGACGGCAAAGTGAAAATTGTTATTCAAACTTTGAAAACATGTTCATAGTTCAAATACAGATCGGAATTACGTACCTATTATTTAGTTAACTACGAAGTCGGCGTTAGCCAGTTTCTGTTTTAGTTAATCGAATAGTAGAGCGGCCATTAAAATTATACAAAAGGTTATACATTTTGTAGGGTACATACTTTCTTTTAATTTAGATGGATAGATAGACAAATAAATCGCTTATTTGATTCTTACAAATGATACACAATTATACTTAAAATATACAGTAAAATTACTTCCGAAATAATATATAAAATATAATAATATATAATATTATTTATTAGATCATACAAATCTTCTAATGTTATTGATATTCAAACCTAATTGAGTGGAGTGGCTATGGTCAGAGTTATTTTTTTACTACGGAATATTTCTTATTAAACTAAACATTCTTCATATGTTGTTTCGACAGATAGACACTGATGATTATAAAAAGGACCATTTACTTCATCTAACCCATGAAAAATATACTACTATACTTTTAAACACTTATAGACAGTTAGGTATTAAAAAAGAATTTTTAGACAGCACATCAAAGGTTTTCTTGTGTTAGTATTAAAATTTCATATTTAAATATGAACATGAAACTTTTTTAAAAGATATTACTTCCGCTTCACCGGAGGTCGTGCGAGCAAACTGAAATTACACAACTGATTTTAAAAATTCTTTCAATAACAGACCGCTGCGCATATCCTGTGTAATTTTATTTTCTCACATACACACTCGTACACGAGTAAATTTCCACAAGAACGAGCTCGCACGAGCGAAACATAGGGCAGATTTGTAAAATGCAATTCATATTTCAAGAGCGATGAAATAAATAAAACTACTAAGTAGTTATGAATAATAATCAGTTAGACGGCAGTTCCGCGCACTTACTTTGGCCTTTTCCTTTGACGAACACGTAATTAGTTCGTACCTTGATTCAGGACTTTGAACATGACAAGACAATATTACGACTTATTTGTAATGCTTGCTCATGATATTAATTTTATAGAATAGAATACAAATTATGTTTATTCAAATGAACTTATTATACACATTCGGACAGCAGACTTAGTATAAGAAAAACAAGTTTCAAACAATGTGAATATCTATTGTGTGAAACTTGTTTTTCTTGTGCTAAAATTTTAAAGATCTTTTGTGAATACAAACAGTCTATTCTATTCATATATCATATTTAAGATTTTATACACAACGTGGTATTTGGCTACGGTTGTAAATCTTATTAATAAAAAATACTGCCTACCTACTCGCAATCAATCGTAATTGGAGCGTGGTGCGTGAATATGCTACGCGTCGAGTAATGAACACCGATATTGGAGATATCGAAGGGTGGATGAAAAACAAATAACCAAAATTGCATCCACAAACTACGCCGAACATTGTGGAATACAATTTTTAAAACGCAAAGGTCGAGATTTTTCAATTAAGAGAAGCATATTTTGACAGACAGTTTCATAAACAATTTTGTTTCCATTTGTTTTTGCATAGTCCAAACAATTCGTTTGATATTTCATTTTTGATTTGCTCAATCAACTGGTTTACCATGTGGCATAAGAAATGAAACAACGAAAGTCTAAGTACAATTGTATCATTTTTATTCGTATTGATGAGAAGAAAAACAGATAAATATTCTAAAAACTATTTTACAGACACTATTCTATATATTTAAGATACAGAAACGTACAAATTACATTATGTGTAAAAACTAGAAGAGACCTGAGTAAAGACATTATTTCATTTTAGGAAACGGCGGTGGAGTGGCTTTATTTATTTTGAAAACAAATAAATTAAAAGATCTCAATTATATAGGGCGCAGAAGATGTTTAATCTTAATCGGGCGATGGCGGGTGTCTCAATTGTTTCGTCGAGATTACAGCGCTCTCTCTACTTAAACCAGAATTGAGTTTCTACCCAATTCCGTCGCAGCAATAATATTCGGAATTGAATGGCTCGAATAGAGTATCCATTGGTTTTAGATTTAAGATCAACAATTAATATCTTATACCGTATGCATTTATGTAGAATATTTAATTCCCAAAGACATTTATTCTAGTAGTCGATTTTTTATAATTATACAACGGTTACCGTCCGATTTATTTTACAGTTTTAGTTGATCAACTGCGAAGAAATTAGACTATTGTACTTTTTAAAATTTGTTAATATTATATTATATTAGGTATGTCTTTTTTGTTTTTAAAGCAAAGGTGGTAGATGAGACTGATAGTAAGTGATTACCTCCACCCATGAGTCACTGCAACACCAGGGGAATTGCAGGTGATTTACTTGCCTTTTAAGGGCCTTTGTCTAATTTCTATTAGAAATGGATGGTCGTCAGGACCCACCGTATCGCAGTAATACTTAACGGCGGTATTCTCATGAGGTGTGATATTTTACACTTTGAACGGGCCTACTCATGCTACACAACCTCATGTCGTCATACAGCGTACTCTACCATTTATGAATTTCTAACATTACATTGAAAACATCAACAGTAACAACCAATATTCACGTTTATAATTTAATTGATCGAATAGCGAGTAATAAGGTTTTGATCATTACGATTAATTTAATAAGTTTTTAAATTTATTTATTGATAGTACTAGAACGTACGAACAAAAATCTCAATTTGACCATGCAAACAGAATTGGTTAAGTACTATAAAGCCAATACTTACTTAACACTTCAAAATTTAATTAAATGACATCGGATGACAAAGCCCGCGCATCGCTGCGTTCGACGTTACAAATATTGTTGAAACGATTAAAATAAACCTCAACAGTTTAACATAAGCAAAGTAGAAAATTGCATTTTAAATGGACGACATTCTTGTTTTATATTTAATAATTAACTTTTACGAATAATAAATTATTATACAAATCACAAATTAGAATTACTAGGACAATTTTAAGGCATTTTTAGTAGATGTATTTTTTTGTACAACTGTGGTGGCAGTCAAGCATAGGGCCCATCTGATGGTAAACGGTTACCGTAGCCTATGCACGCCTAAACTCGAGAGGTGTCACATGCGCGTTGCTAATCCTTAAGTAATTTTAATGAATCTATTGGCAATATGAGCCTATATTATCAGATTTCCCGTGAAAAAATGATGGCCGGTATGTAAGATATATATGTTTTTTTTCTATAGGTGACTAATAAATTCTTTATTATTGTATAATGGGACATGTACGAGAGGTATGATTATTAGTACACACACCGCCGCTGTAATAATAGTGCGGGGGCGGCGCGCAACACATCGGCGGCACTCTTTTAATTAATATCATCTAGTTTACTCAATTGATAGTTTATTACCTCGACACCACAGCGTCATACACTTAGTTAAATAGTTCATGTGACACAGCCATCCATTCTGATTAATTAACCATTTATCATATCCGAGAGTCCTAATAATGTTTATGTCTTAATAATAATGTAAACTATTTTATTAGACACAAAATTTATGTAACATATTCTGTGTCACCTTCCCCCGCGATTTTCATTCATATGATATGAATACAGGACATTCATATTACGTTTAAATTAATAATCTCATTTATTATTTAAATTATCATGATTCCCATTAGGTAAGAAATAAATATAAAATTAAGCGAAATCAATTAAATAATTAATACCCTGTGACCTCATTTCTACTAAAATTTACTGACTAGGTCCGTTTTGTATACAAAAGTTTTAATAGAAGTTTGTCAAAGCATTATAGATGCGTCGTATTAAATTTCCAATAAGTTTATAATTGTCTTCCGAGGGGACGATCTGGTCGGATGTAGTCAAGGAGATCAGATATCAGTGCGCTGTGTTGCTCTCCAGTCAGAGTCGAGGTAATGCAACCACAGGAGATTACAAATTGAAAGCTTTCATAGTCAAAGCTCTCAAGTTAAGGCTTTCAGTGCTCACTGATACGACATTCAGTGAGCAATGAAAGCTTTGACTTGGGATAGAAACGTGATAATTATAATCAATACCATCCAATTAATTTAGTACTTAAACTAGTGATGTTTGAGATGTTTTCAATATTATTAATATATTTGTTTGACTAAATAAATACTCTTATGTTTGATCTAATACTATTCTGTACTTTTTTATGTTCATGTAGGATAGGAGATACCTCTAGGATAGGACTAGTCGAATTACACACTACATTGTATTTTTAACACAGACAGTAGAAAATATGTTGTGGTTTTGATATTTATACAACGCAACAAAAATAATATAATTAAGTACAGTATTGGGTAACATTTCAATTTTATTTAAAAACTAATTGGCGCTGGTTTATTTACGTCATATATAATGATCATGAGCGTGCTAATAGTTTATTTATCTACAGCGTTCATGAGTTGCACGGAGGCTTCCGTCTACCCACCGTGCACGAGGTTCCCGAGCGGAAGAATTGCCCAGGCCACCGGTGCTCCGAGCGCCAGCGGTCCTAGCACCAGAGACCAGGGTACTAGCGCTCCTAGCACCAGAGACCAGGGTACCAGTGCCCCGGACACCAGCTCCGCGAGCACCAGCGGCCCAAGCATCAGCCCTCCCAGTACTCTGGCACTAGAACTACAATCACCAGCGCCTGTGTTCCGCCGATCTGGCCGCCGCGCATCCTTCATCCAGCGTTGGAAGTTCGATAACACCCGACAACGCCGACCGGCCCCCGGTACTCCCCATGTTCAACGCACATTCAATGTCGAGGCTACCGGCGTGAAAGAGTTCTCAGCCTAAGCGACTGATCCTACACCAATTTCCACATATTAACAATTTCTTAGTAACACTATGTAAATAAATTACTAATACATAAAAAATAATGATCTCAATAATAGTCAACTGCAAGGCAGTTCCGTAGATACACCGTAGGTATTATAATATTAATATTACTAGGTAAATAAATGATTAAATTATATAAATATGAATGTGGTAAACCACCAATATCGATACAGAGTATTTCTGGTTCTAGTCACTAGATGTTTAATTAAGAGTAAGGATTAAACTTAACAGTTTCAATTTAACTGTGTACTTTGTTCATTGAATAGAAATAAAAGTAACTAATTGGCATAAAGGGTACAAGGGGTGGGCGGGGTTTATAAATTAGAAAAATTTGTACTTTCTAGGTACGAGTTTATCAAGGTAATGTTCATAACATCTAAGAACAGAAGAAACGGTAAAATCGGCTTTAAAATTGTTACTCGAAGTATTTATTGTAGGTACTTTGGGTGTTTGAGAGGGTAATGTATGCAGATAGATATAAAGAATATAAAAGAGAGTAAAAAGGACTGTATTGATTATGTACGACTTGATGAAAGAATTTATTTTTTATTTGTAATTAATTGATTGTATAATTTATTGTCTTTTAAAGCTTTAAATAAATTAGGGTATTCATGTAATATGTACTCTTATTAATAATAAATAATATGGTAATATATGAATGTATTTCCGTAAGCATTACTAATATTCATTACAACGTAATATAGTGCAACTATTTGATCTCTTAGGTACGAAGTACCGTGTCTTGGATGAAGTTAATATCACTTGTGGTATAAGAATAAATGTGTTATAATGTTGTCAAATTTGTGTTTTCTTTTTAGCGTGGCCTAGTAGTCACGTCAGAACCTACCAGACCATGCTAAACTCCCCTCTCAACCTACCCCGACACATATCTTTAGTATAAATGTCCGAACGAGCATACGGTCCACCTGATGGTATGTGGTATCCGTCGCCTATAGACATGAACAACACTTTATTATATATCGCTATACTACTGATGCATTGCTACACTAAGGCTCTTGTAATTTGAAAACCTTCAACCGAAACACATCTTACAAAGGTACGTAGGTAATTTTTTAAGAAAGGTAGACTTTCCTGACGATGCATTACATCGACAAGAGTTTTAATATGTCTAACATAAAAAAAAGTATGTCAATTTATTATTTTGTCTATCTCGTGATTGAATTATAGAGAAGAAACCAAATTAAACAAAGGTAAACTCGTTGGATAGCAAAAAATAGACATGTCGTTTATTGCATTCACCACGTTACCTCTTTTTGAAAATGGCTGATTACGCCTTCGTTATAACAGTATTAAGATAATATCATATATTAAGATTTTTGATATGGGCTGTTCAAGGTTCTACGATCTCAATTTTAAAGACTCGATAGAAACAGGCAACAATACGATATTTATTTATGTATTTGGAATGACAAACGAACGGATAACACTATAATTATTTTTTTATACTATTGTAATGCTGTTGGCCGCAGCTGGCCTTTGCAGCTTTACCGAATAATAGGGAGGGAGTGCAGATGGCACTCCAAGCCCGCGGAAGGACTTATGGAGAGGTTGAAGGCCAACTCCTGCCTGACGAATACGACTTTAGTTTAAGAGTACCGATAGAGTTCGAACTTCGGCTCAAGCAGTTGTAATTTCGGTCCCTGTTTGAATTAGACCGGGAATCGATCGGAGGAATTACAATGGTAAACAATACTACTACATACAGCAGTAGAAGTCTGTAAGAAGTCCGCCATATCTCAGTTTCATCTAGTTATATACTATATTTGGCTGTAAAATTACAGGATAAGAGGCATGTGTAGTTAGTGCTGTTCATGTCTATAGGACCGCTTATCGTCAGGTAACCGTCAACTCATTTCAGTTACATTCAAAAAATGATCGTATTCAAGTTATAATGTAAAGGCCGTGATATTATGTATGTATTGTCATACCGCAACGCTAAAATATCATGCCTCCTATCTTGTAATTTCAGTGCCTCATCTTAAGGCGACTTTTTCACAAAGTCTACCTTAGTATAAACTATGGAATTATATTACAGGGCTGTTGGTAAGTATATACAAACCCACAGGACAGGTAGTTTATACTTAACTGACTTTATGAAGGGCAGTTGGTAAGTATACATAAACCGAGAGGACAGGCAGCATGTGTAAGACTGAGGTACCAACGCAGGCGACTTTTTACAATGTCTGCCTCGGTACAAACTATCAATATTATATACAGGCCTGCTAGTAAGCTTATAGAAGTCGACGGACAGCCAGTATACTCATAAATCCGAATAATAAGTATTGAAACTAAATAATTACTAGCCATTTTTACTTTATTTCATTTCGGAAAACAAATCGACCTATCTAGGAAGACAGTCTCCTACCCTCCTATTTTTATTTTAACTTAAATCCATTGTAACCTTTCTTGGATCAATAAATTTTGATCTATCTAGGAAGACAGTCTCCTACCCTCCTATTTTTATTTTAACTTAAATCCATTGTAACCTTTCTTGGATCAATAAATTTAATTTAATTTCGAAAGTTTTTGAACGCTTTTATTTCAAATTGTTTTTGCAATGTTACACAGTTATTTTAGGCAGACATTACATATTTTTATGTTAGCGAATAATGGCTGACTATTAGGTGTTAAAACTCAATTTCCATTTAACATTATATTTCCAAATCCTACTTCCAAAGTAAAAATATACATTTATAATAATCAATCTACATGTTAAATAAAAAAGAAACACACAATCAAACTGACTAATACAAACCATTAAGCTCATACAATTGTTTGTATTTTGCGAGAATTGAATCTGCCATCAACTGGAATTAAGGCAGCAATCTTTAGACTAGATCACAGTGGCTGTCATTATATAATATATCTATTAAATAGAGAGATCAGATTTTATTATGAGCAACTCAATTTAGGAAACACTCCACTGAGCTAGGAAAATATTTTACAGTTTGAAAGGTGTATTGTTCTAGAGTGACATAGTCTTAACATTATGTCAATATAAATATACAAAACTCACAAAGTTTTGAGCGCACGGACGAAGACGGTGAAGATGGTCACAAGTAGCAAATAACTGAACTTTAAGAACTAAAGAAATAATCGAAATAAATAAGAAATAACTAAAGAAATAATCAGTCTAACTGTACTTTTTGTAACTGACAGTTAATACATGCGATTCATGTAATATTCAATCATCTTGGGAAATTAAAAGACCTTTTCAATTTATTACTGTATTTGTACATATTTAACAAATAAGCGAATTCACATTATACATTTTATTTTAATAATTTCTTTGAACTTACAATACAAACTCTCAATTTGTACATTGCATATAGTGTTATTACAAGCATCGAATAAAAATGCTTCAGACAAACTCGTCCGAAGACAACCACAATACTGTTCTATTTTATACATTTGAATTCACATTTGTATAAACATAACAATATAAAACCCTTTTCAAACATTCAACATACAGATGGTAGTTATTCGTCAGTATCTAAAACTATTACTAATACATATTACAAAAATAATAGTATCAAGAGTTTCTGAGATATATAGACAGATAGCAACATTTAAATCTTATTTTATTCAAACTGTACAAATATAGCAATTCTTTTTTTAAACTGTACAAAGATAGAATGTACCCCCTCAAGTGCCCTGTAGTGTTAAATTAAAGAAAGAACATTCATGAATAGAATGAGTCATTATATTTATACATGTCTTCTGTAATATATTATTTGTGTATTTTCTTTACTGTATGTTACAAATAAAGTATATTCTATCTATCTACTTTTCAAAGGTTCTATACTTACTTATTAACATATTTTTAATTTGTATAAAAACACACTTATTGAACAAACCGTATTATTACTCACTAAACGATTACTTGAATGACAAACGTGTACGGCATTAGTTTCAATTTAATGTTAGATACAATCAACCAAATCACTAAATAATGTCAACAAAGTTACTTTAAAATGATCAACCGTTGGATTTTTTGCCAGTTCTATAGAACTGTAGCCCGAACTAGACTGGGTTACAAATATTAAAAATTGGCATGTTTGGGCTTAGTAACTAATTCAGATAATATTTCTCATTTCACTAAAAATATTCTGTATAAATATGCACAGAATTGCTAATAATGAGACAGCGCGATACTACAGTTTAATTGTAATTACATATTTAGTTTGAATTTTCAAAATACACTTGAAAGAAGAGGTAATAATAGAATAAAGGTTTCAAGAGATAGGGTCTTAGATTTAAGGACAAGAAACAGGGACATAGGGTCAATACATTAAGTCTACAGTAAAAAATATGAATCCTAGCAAACAAAAGAGTTCAGAAAAGAGAAATAAAGAAGAAGAATACAAAAAACAAGAAACGATTATAAAGAATATTTTCTTTTTTGATGAATTTAACAGTAAAATACACATTACTTATTACATGAAAAGTATAGTCTAAAACGTATACTGTATGTAGTACATATATGTGTGCGTAAACGTACACATGTAAAGAAAATTCTACATACAGATGGGCTGAACCTGTAAAATTATTACGTGCATGGGGAATTTTAACAGCGTTGAAAATCAATCGCCTACTGTCTATATCGACTTGCACCGATATATTCGTAATATAATTTATAAAGACTTACAAAAATTGGTTTATATTAATAAGTTAAGGATTATTTATGTTCAGATATTAAAAAAATAGGTAACCTTCTCATAATAAGTATTTGCTTTTCTTTGTATGCCGATACAGTGAATTCTAATTTACCAGATTAACGCATAGTTACTTAAATTTTACGTGATAGTAAATGCACGTTTATTAATTTAAAACATTCTTGGAAACAATTAATATAAAATAATTAACTACATCAAACATATTTTGTTTAAACAATACACTGTATTCTTATTGTATTTACAATGAATAAGTTTAAAACTTATAAGTAAATTTGTAATCAGTAAATTAGTGACAGATTTGAAAGTACAAATGCGCCTAATACTGTAGTCAAAATCGTATTGTTAGTTCCTAACAAATTTTAAAAGGCAAAAGAATTTCAAAATTGCCCTGATTACGCGTTAAAAATTAATAACCATAATGATTTATTTTTGCCATCAACATAAGTATCTTAATTTGTTTATCGCATTTCTTGCCAGTCAAAAACCGTACTATTCTTAACCATATGAATATTTTTTTATTTCTTTGCCTTTGAATTATAAACAATATGTTGTCCTAACAATTATGGAAAGATCTGTATTATACTTTTTGGGAATATTAATATGTAAAACAGTCCGAAGTTCAAAGTCTCTTTTGCCACACGAAGCATTACAACACACCAAATTATCTTGAACCATATGATATGCTTTGACATATTGTAATAGGGGTACTGTTATACTGGATATTTCGAACAAAAGCGCAACGTACATGTTCAAAGAAATAAGAATTTAATTTAATATTTTAGCAATATGTAATTAAATATACTGGACACGGTCGAATGCAATATAGTGCCGAACGAAAGAGGCTTGTGAGATTTAAATTTTAAAATATAATTACTGATTTATTATCATAAAGAGAGGCTCTGTGATTTTATTTTATGATGGAGAATGTATTTACTAGCATATAGTTGCGAGAATATCGAGATTATTTATTGTAAAGTACCAAAATATGGACAGTACTTACATAATTATAAGCTAATAAACACATGTGTTAACATAAGGAAATGATAGCAAATAACCCTTAACATATCACAGATTCTATTATTTCATTTAGATTCAAGTAAAGAGGTGACATTGTGTACAAATTAAAGAGAGATGAACTTAAGACAGTTATTACTAAATAAATACTTCATTATGACATGGAAATCATCCAGAATAACAAGCAATTTTTGTAAACACAAAAGTTTTTAACACTTCGGAAGACAGCTAACGAAGGTAAGAGTATATCTATGAATATACGCATGTGCAAATCAAATTTGCAATCCGTTCTGTAGTTTAGGAGTACATTGCGGACAAACAACGTGACACGTAATTTTTATGTATAAATATATCATCATATTAATACGTGAAGCAAAAACTTCGTATACATTTTTAAGAAAATTGTGTGGACTGAAGAGTATGATATTTTGAACACTTATAGTTTATGTAGAGAAGTGTAAGATGCAATTTTTTTTTAATAATTCTGAGGAATATATTAAATCCATAAAAAAACATTATACACACTAAAGTATATTTGACATACACACCCATATGTCAAACTCAGAATAGATTAATATTGTTTTCCTTTAATATTATTTGTCAGAATGTGAAACGTATATGTAATTTAAATTAATTGTGGTCAAAATTAGATCTTTGGGCGACCTCTAGTAAACAATAGACAGACATAGGCTTTGTGATCTGTTGATATGTTGGCGCAACATTTGACGTGTAAAATAATATCATTAAATACATGTGATTGCAACGTGGGTACGCGGTTGCGTCCGCCATGGTGGGCGGGGCGGGGCGAGTTCTACCCACGCGTGTAGTTGAGGAGGGGCCAGCGTTGCAGCGTTAGGTGCCCTGTAAAATGCGAAAGCAACTCTGCGACACCGACGCAGGGAAGAAATATCGTGGTGGCTTTTGGCCGGTGGGAGTCCCGCAGCACCCGCTCGTCCAACCCCTGAGGCGAGCGGTCCACATGATAGATTTTTACCAGATTGAAAAAAGAGAGGCAAACTTACGTACCTCACCTCCCAGTTTTTATTGAGTTTCCATTTCGGAAACCGGTCAGGAATATAAATTGACGTACACTTTTATAATATCAGCCGCATTCGAAGTTACGAATTTTGAGGTGTATAAGATTTGGGTAGCAAACTTAAAGAAACTTAAATTTAGGAATATGTATGTTTTATCAACTCTACTAACTATGCCTCGATTAACGTATATCAAAGTGTAATAAATAATATTTACTGGGTTTAACCTAAAAGAGACTACGATTTTGGTCATAGGTACTACTGTTCAGGCAACATAATATAATTATTATTCATATATAATTATATAGAAAAATAGTCTACAAAAAATATTGCATTATTTATATAATAATTATTCAAAATATAATCATTGATAATGCAACACAGTCCCAGTCAGAGGTATTTCTTCTAAATGTAAAGAACATATAAGCTTATCCTTATAAATATAAAATGGAAGATTTGTCTAAATATTAATTTGTTTAATTATTTAAGTTCAAAAAACAAGTCTTTGCTACTAGTTCTTCGAGTTTGATATAGGTACACTATATCAAACTCGAACTAATTAGCAATTATGTAAACATAACTAAATTGACATATTAATACAAAATATTCTACAAATAAGTGCTATTAAGCAGTTCCAATACTATAAAATATATAAATTTTGCGATATCATTCATGTGTTGCCATTTCATAGGACAAGAATGTCATGTCGCTTATCCAATAATTTGACTATCTAATCTGTTCCCTACAATCGAAAATAAGTGAGTCAGTTGAGACTACTACCTCTGGAAGGTGAGATTCTAATAAGTATTGTATTTACAGAGAATAGTGAGTGTGCAGAAAACATACAAAGAACGCTAATAATGTTATGTGAAAGTATGTTTAAATGTAACTAAAGCACGCTGGGTACTGATAAATTAAATCATAAATTATTTATTCATGTAGAACATTTTACGTCAAGTTAATAAGATAGAATAGAAATAATCTTTATTCAAATAAACTCATTACAAGCACTTTTGAATAGTCATATTTTGATTCTACCACTCATTCCGAATGCAGATTCATCACAAGAAGAATGAGCAAGAAACTTGTGTCTTGCTCTTTTTAATAGATGTTTTTTTTATATAAATAATTACAGTGTAACAAGTAAGAGGCATGCGACAATCAACATAGAAATCGCTACGCACTCATTATTAGTGTAATCAGATAATATTGTCAGTGCTATGTATTTAAAATTTTTCTACAAAAACATTATTATCGTTAACGAATTCTTCAATTTTATAGTAAGCTTTTTTGCAAAGGAAGTGTTTTATTTGACATTTAAATCTTTTTTCAGCCAGGTTTATAACAGACTCTGGTAGTTTATTGTAAAACCTTACGCAATTGCCATAAAACGAATTACTAACTTTAGCCAAACGACATTTAGGTAAAATGAGTTTTTATATTAATATATTTTTTCTCTATCATCCCGTTCAATACATATTAAATGGCTAAAAGTCAGTTAATTTACATTGTTTATATATATTATACATATATATAGGTGTCTATGCCTTAACATTAAGTGAATATTCCATGCATAAACCACTATTGCCATGCATGATGATATTTCTAAATTTACACAGGGTGTGTTAGGAGTATTTAAAATTGACCTAAATTTAAAATAAGTAATTTCAATAACATAACGCTATGACGTTTCTACCGGCGGACAAAGATACACCATATTGCACGAGTATACCAACATGATTCGTAACTGCAAAAAGTAAAGTAAACACATCTTACATCGATGCAAACGTTGTGATGTAGCAGCCGCCAGTATGTCACGCCATTGACAGTAATGGGTTTTAAATATTCATACTGTTCCAATGTTACAAAGTCACTGTATACAGTTCGAAATGCGGATTAAAATTGCAGATTGGTTGCAGATTGGAAAATAAAAAGGTTTTTTACAATACTTCTTACGTAACGTCGATCATTCATATCACCATCACATATTACAGCTATTACCACAATAAGGCATCGTCCTACGGCTTTCAGCCGCCAATCGAAAACATTAAAATATTTATTTTTTCGTAAATACAATATATGTTTTTAAACTAATTAAAAACATTACTATAATTACATTTAATAAATTTAAATACAGAGAAACATTTACACAGTTCGTATCAAGGAATAAAAGAAGTTCTTGGTTTTAGTCGTGGAAATACTTGGTTACATACAATACATACAACAAATTAGAAAACAATAACTCATACACAATAGAAAACAATAGTCATAGACACCTCTGTAGATACTTTCATGAAAATTACCTTAATTGTCATACCTATTTATAAAATCGTCTTATTCCTAACGTTTTATTTTCTTTTGTAATCTATATGTACTGTCTCGTGTCTGGTAGCCCCACTAAAACTCTGGGCTGTCGTATTACTTGGTTATACTTTTTTTTATTATACTCCAGTATAAATATGCTGAGTGGGAGTTACTTTCAGCATAATCAGTACGTTTCAACTTTGAATTTACATATAGTACAAACATTATTAATATTAATGTAATTCAGAATAAGTGTCTTTATTATTAATATTATCGGCAGATGGTAGAGCCAACGTAATCTGTACATTAATTTACAGCGCTACATCTTTAGATACATACATACGCGTTTATTATAAAATGACCAGCACGAAAATAATTACAGCGACACGAAATTAATTAAAACGTTTAATGAATCTCTCGCTGACATCAGAGGAAAATGTACATCACACCAATACGTACAGTGTTGTACAGGCATAATTACGTAACGGAATATTCACATACAGATATCTAGGTACCAAGCAACAATCAATACAGCCCCCTAGCTCCGGGCTGCCTAGGCTCACAATTGCCCCATCCGATACCTGCACTTGTTGTCATGGTTACTTGTTAATTCCCCATTGTCCGTGATATTGGCGTACAGTTCGCCACTAATAAGTGGTAGTCGTGGCAACCAACCCTCTAGTACTGCACTTCAGAACACTAATTGTATTTACGTACATTAATTATGATTCGGTAGAATCATAATTAACACACGTGTCAGCATGTATTTGCATTTTTTTTAATCATACTAACATCAATAATTATAATAACATCTACCTCTTTTTACGAAAAAAGTACATTTAACAATGTACGTTTATTTGCTCTGAACACCGAACTTGTCTGAATGCGGTTTTCACAGATGTAATGCAGCAAGTTTCCCGTAACAATCAGTCTTTGTTAGATTCCATTCGGTTCAAATAAAAAGTAACGTTAATTGAAATTACACATGCTATTGTGGAAGTTTAATTGAATTTTTTACTAACTGCAGTTTGTAAACCCTTGATTGGAAGTTTACATAGTACTATAACAGAACATAATGAAATCAGAGTTAAAGAATAATACGTCCCTTGGGATTTGTAGCTACGTCCAATTAAAATTACATTATCATTGATATATAGGAAACCGAAAAAAGGTTTAATAGGTATTAATTAGCTCATTAGTTTTTATCGTATACTAGCTGTTGTCGCCTGACTTTGTCCGTGTAAAAAACTTTCTTTTTATTAAATTATAAAAAATAAATAGCCTAAGTTACACTGAATAACATTAGCTATTTGCGAATGAAAGTCTCGAACAAACAGATAGAAGGACAAAATTTTAAATTAATTATATTATGTAATTATCCTACATACTTTTCATATAAAGGTCTGTCTGTGTCTGTACTTTAATTTTATTTATTTGTATAGCTTTATAATTTATATTTCCATTTATTATTTGGTTTTATTGTGCTGTGATTAAGCACAATCTATTGGTATTCCGAATATAACGTGTACAAAGTCTCAGGCATAGCTACAGTAACGTTATCAATTAATTAATGAATAACCCCCTTAATCCCGTGGCTTGATGATCTGTTAATAGCTTATATTAATTTATTACCAAAATTAACCTCAAATTAAATTAACATTATATATTATATAATATAAAATCATTAATTTTGATACTGAATTAATACACCTCGACTACGACAACCTCGGTGGTCTAGCGGTTTAGCACACCGCATTACTCCCGATAGTCGCGGGTTCGTTTCCTCGGTGCAAACATTTGTATTCAAGAGTATGATTGTTTGTATCGGTTTGAATGTTTTCTATGTATATCTGTATGTTTTAACAATAAAAAATATTTATCTAAGCATTTATATCAGATGTCTAGTTAAAAATAATAAAAGCACTGCTAATTTGGGACTAGATGGCGCTGTCTGAATGGTTATGAGATATTATTAGGATTTTAGGCAGACTTTATTTAATTCGCTATAATCACACCTATATTATAGCGAATAACTAAAAATATATTACATTATTGTACTTATATATATCTATACAACGGAATGGATATACTCTACATTCATGATACGAGTAGCAAGATGACCTTACAGTTTTTAGTTTAAACCTGTTTTTTTTTTATGTAGAGCTTTCATAGAACGCCTGTAAATGACAGACGTAATTAAACACCGGACCGAACCCTTTCTCTCCCTACATGTCTTGTTTCATCCACTTTCATTACGTCTCGTGCAGGCCGCCACTGACGGACATTCACATATTGTAGGTATATATATCTATAGATAATGTTATGTATGCATAAAACAAGATATTGCAAAATGCCATAAAGTGACGAACAACAAAACCCTAACCTGTTTATGTTACAATACATATTGCAGAATACATTTCAGGCAATCAAGACTTTGGCCTTTGTTCAGCAGTGGACGACTTTCGGGCTGAGATGATGATGATGATGAATCAAGACTAAATCTATATAGAACTTTTACATCTAGAACATTTATTTTATTTCTTCCGAAACGGCCTGAGTTTATTTCCATCGATCAAGAACTGACAATGTATTCTCAGTGTATAGAGTCGGTATTCACAGAACAAGGCAGTAAGGTTACTTCACTGTTCTGTGAACGTGTACAAATGGCATTTTAGTATAATTTTGTATAATATATTTTACTTAAAATGATAAATCTGGATAATATACACAGTGTCTATTCAGCATTAATATCTAATCTAATCACAAACTAAGCAGAACTTGTGTTATAAGTACTAAACCACTGATAGAAATACCATTTTTTTTTGTAAATGTATAGATATACACATAAGGTATACAAAGAAAATAGCCATATCAATATAAACTATCATACTTATGAATACAAATATTTGTATCGTGCTATGGAAGTAAGACAGTTGTTATTAAACCGCTAGATCTCCGAGTGGATAAAAAGTTATAATAATTATTACAATATGTTCAATGCATGCCATTTCTGTTAGAATGAAGTAAACTATTTATTTAATAGCAGTAAATACCGCTCTTTAATTAAAGTAAGCACTATTAAAATTTAGTCATTACTGATACTTCACGACGACAATGAACTAACATTTCATTTTAATGACTATTCAATTTACTGTTTTTAGTATATAATTCACTATTAATTGTACTATTTGTCATTTTATTTTATACATTATCATAATTGTTAATACAGTAATTTCTTCATTTGAACGTCATTCCTTACCTAACAAATAAATAATTTGTTAAAAAACTACTACTTAAAATGTTCCCTTTGAAATTCTATACTACGTGGTTCTATAATGCATTTGCTTACCTTCAAATTGGTGCAATTATCTGTATTTTACATGCTCCAATGGTACAAGTAATTTGAGTCAGAAAGAAAAGCAATAACTACAAAGCATCGTATCGATTGAAATATTATCGTAGAAGCTTTAAAATCATTATTGAAATGATTACAGAGAATTGCATAATTTGTCTGCTGACCATGTAATGTCACGTGTCTAGGTCTCACCCTCAGTGCAACCTTGCACTTTACCTGTATGAATTAACAAAACGCATTGATCGTAAGTCACCCCTCGACTAGTAACATGTACACTTACTTAACGTGATTAAATACAAATGCTCAACGAGGAACCGTTTTACACTCCGCTTGCTAAGACGTACCGTCAAATATTTGGCAATTACCGAAATTGGAATGCTGTATAGTGTTACACGGATAGTAATTCAGTCTTGCGAGTCTATATACATGTGATTCACAAACATTAAGTATTTCAAGATACTTTTGTGTTTATTATTTTAATAAACTATATTTTTAGTGTTTAAGTTAAAAAATACTTAGGAGATTCTTTCAAACGATGAGTAAGGCTGCTTTATATTTTAAAAAGTTTGATAGCGCTTCTATAATTGCGGCATACGAATCACGGCTAGGTCTTTCTAAGTACAATTGAATAGAATAAAACAGAATGCGCGGCAATGCTAGTTGTTTATACTGATGAATAGGAAGCAATGAAAATAAAACCAATTGAATGCGCGGAAATTCATTTTACCTTGGTTGGATTGCCATCGATAGGAAACCCAACAGAGGCTACATACCTGCAGACACTAAGTACTATAATTTTACATTATACATTTCTATAAATGAATTTAAACTGACGACTGAAACTAGACTCAGTTTAACAATCTTGATCAAACTCATCTAATTACTTCATAATAATAAATATATCTAATTTAGTTAGTTATCTAAAAAAAATCTAACATATTTAGTTCCTAAAGAGATATCTAATAATAAAAATCCAGGACAACTCACACAGCACCATCTCAAGCTTATGTGTACTAGACAAATGATACTAAATAATAATTGTTACACGTGACAAGTGATATTAAATACATATTTTTTATAAATACATACCTAATATACATAGGATACACTAAGACCTATACAAATGATTGTACAACGAATGCGAATGTTTCTATTCTAAATGAAATCGAACCCGCGAACGCTAAACCACGGCAGCCGTCGTCAGTCGAAAAATTGTTGTATCCCATTTCGCCACATGTATAATTAAATTGTATTATTTCTGTAAAATGAATCATTTTCCAACCAAAACAAAACATAATCGATGATAGGACGATCAGAGATTAGAGTTTTAATAGGTTATTAGATATTGTTTGTCGAAGTAAATTAATATTTACCCTACACTAGATATTACAGGCTCATAGGTATCTTCAACTAGCCGACCGAGAGTACGATTAAAATTACCACCCCAATAACTTGGTGTACTGTTCAAAATTGGCCACTGTTGAAATTTGAGTATACCATAACAGTACGAGCTTAATATAAGTGGTTGTTTAGAAATTGCTTCTTAATGTTGTAATGTAAGTTTCTTGATAATCAATTAAAATCGACGCAATGAAGGGTAAACATATTTACATCAAATAACATTATGATCCAACTAATATTAGGAACGCTAAAGTTTGTAACGATGGATCGATATTTCTTACTCTTTTACGCAAAAAGCTAAGAATGGCAAAAAAACTGTATTTGTAAATAACACTTAGGATACTATTTAAAACGTATTGAAATATGGTAAATTAAATTTATAATAATATGATTCACGTGTGCTGTTCATTTTTCTTTGACTGGGATTAGACTGTAAATCCCGAATGACTGAGTAACTTGGACCAGTTTAGCGCGCGCTCTGACTCCCCTCGAGACGGCTGCCGGCTGTCCCCAATAGATAGAACTCTAATATCATAAAGGAAAAGGACACAGGCTCTCTATCAGTTTATCGTGGTTTACAATGGTCGCGAGAGCAAATTCATGTATCTTGTTCGGTACGTGGTATTATTCTCATAATGTCATCAGATTAATACATTGTTGCTTTCAAAAGAGCCACAGTTGATTGTCTTGCCTATTCTTCTCAACTTACAAAAAGGACCATTCAAAAGTTCTTAATATATTAAGTTACTTTGAGCAAAGATTATTTCTATTTATATAGCGGATTTATTCAATACTAGATTTTATGCCACAAGTAGACAAGCTGTAAGTTCACAAGCATATTACATATACCTACTTACCAGTTGTGTATCTACAATATAATAAGCTTGTGTGTCGTGGAAAGAAAGTAGTTCATTATGTACGTAGGTAGTTTGTATTCACATAAAATCATAAGTTTTGAAAAGTACTTTGAAAAGAGTACCGCCCGAGTTTCAGGCTTGTTATTCTCACTCAGATGAATCTGCATTCCGAGCGGTGGGATGAAAAAAATTACTATAGAAAAGTGCTTGAAATTCAGTTTGTTTGAATGAAATTTATTAATATTCTGAGTTTGATTTTGTAGTCAACATTCTGCATTCAAGGGATGCTGCATTCAGTGATATGATGTAGTTAATGGCAATTTTCATTTAATAACGTTTTACAAATTACGTTAGGTATAACGTTTAATACAACTTAAAATATACAGTATTGCGAGACTGTATGCACCATTGAACAGCAGCAATTACGTACCGGCTGAATTGACGCTCAAAGGCTTCATTTAAAACTGCAAAGCCATCGATTTCAATCTGTTACTGGAAATGTGATCCACCGAGTTACATAATACAACGGACTACAAACGACACTAAAATTAGGTAATAAAAATTAGAAGTGGTGGGGAGCGCCCTGTATCGCCTTCGGCTCTAATTTCGCTACGCACGGTACCGAAAGTGGAGGCGATTTTATATGAGTACGCCGGCCGTCCGATTTTCCCCCAACCACTGCTCCAATATTGCACTTGATTTTATCGCGGCCGTTCAAAGCAGCAGAGCGTGGATACAATCGTATTAACTGTACCGTCATGTACAAAGAGAAAGCATAAACCGCAACTCTGACTGACAACATTTCCGAGATCGATATGTCATTGAATCTATTAATTGGAAGCTAATTTAATAATCACTTCGGATATTCATATACATCAGTGATTAATATCACTGGTGAGTTCGGATTCGAGAGTCATTTAGAAAATTAAGTCATGTTAATAACTGTAATAGTAGTAAAATGCACTATCAAGTTTCTTGCTAGGTCTCACAAAATATATAATAGAGAATTTGATAGTCCACTATAAAAAGTATGTGTACGTAATAAAATTACAATATATGTATTCTTCAGTGTTCGTTCTATCATTACTCAGACATCTAGCGTCTCCCCTCGCTAGAGTGTGTTAGCAATACTTTCAGTAGAAATTTTGTGGTAAATTTAAGTTCCACTCTTCTTGACTTTTATTATAGTAAATATAAAGGACAATTTTCGTTATTCTGAAAATACATTAATAATTCAATACCTTGCATATTTTTTTCAAATTCTTATACAATCTTGGATCGTTCTTACCTTATCTATAAAACAGTTGTTATAGATAGGTCCTTCTTTTCGAGAAAACCGAGTTCTACAGTTACGTGAAATTGAAAATACAACTGGGGTAAATAAAATCTGACTGGTGTGTAAAGTAGATAGACCTTATGCTATCGACACAAATTCATGGAGTTTAAATTGTTATTGTAAAAAAAAATTCGTAGTAAAATAGGTTGTATGGAAAGGGGTCGGAGATATGCAACTTTAAACATGTTGGATGTAGGAGATTTTTGTGCGTATTACATACTCGGAATTAACAACAGCAATGAGTAGAATTATATACTATTAAATGCATGTACATATAACTGCATTTTACTTAGCATCGGTACATACGTACTGCACGTACTGCACTCTAAATAAGTTATCAGGCTTAAGGGATTAAGTAATTGAAGCACCGCTTTTGAGCAAGAGGATTCAATCTGAAAGGCTCTAGTACAAAGAATTACTAGTTTCCTACGACTACTCATCGCTCTATCCAACCTAATGCAGCTAAACGGACCGGGACTAGTGCAGAGAGGATTACAGCCAGATCTTGTGTCCACTGTGGCGGCTTACTATCGCTCCTCCCTTATCTATATACTAGCTACCTGGCCTGGCGTCGCACGCGTTCAACGCGGTATCATTTTATAATAGATTCATTACAAAGCAAACATTAAATAAGCTGAAGCAGCTGGACAGATTTTAGCGGGAATTTCTCTCACAGATAGCTAATGTTATAAGAAGTAATTAGGCCATTTTTATTATATATATATATATATATATACAACTTATAGGCGGTACTATTTTACTATTATTATTTTTATATTAGTTTGGAAGGACAATATATTGTATACTGCACATACCGGACATTACGGTATCGTGACGGAGTTATTTCTGAATGGCATTTGATTTGAGTTTGTAACTCAAATTCGCATTTTATATGTATGAGATGGGACGAGGGAATAATCCAGCGGTCTGACAGTGGACTGCACGCAGTACATAACATCTATGCAAACTATTGCATGTGTGGCTTACATATGAGGGGGAAAACTCAATTAACAGGACAGAATAGGAATAACTTATAATGCAGGGGTTGTTCTTCCGATAGATTTTGCGGGAAAAAGTAAATAAGGTCTAATCAAATCAAGAATTATTTATTCATGTAGGATATTTTAGTCGCTATGAACGTCAAGTTTTTAGTATTGATATTTTTATACTCTATCATCCAATTTCGTTGAAATTCAATTGAGAAGAACTGGCATGAAACAACAGAATTTATATCTTTTATAAGCCCATTTACATTAGATACCTATACATGTGTCTATGACTAACACATTTGTTATTTATCGTTTAGTGATCAAAAGATATTGCCTTTTAAATATAATTTAACAGACGATTTAAATTTATTTACAGGAAATCCATGTAAATCCTTTGTAAATATTATGTAAGTTTTTATACCTTTTCCCAAAGAGACTTAGGAAAAGCAAGTTTGTCTTTACATCTAGTTTTAATATTATGAATATGGCTATTTTGAATCGTGCCTATCCATTGACACATATTTCGCCTCTACAGCATCAATACCATATACATTTCTATAAAATAATATCAATTAAGTTCTCACTTGACTGCGGTGCTTGTATACATCTATATTTATGAAACATTGAATACAAGGGGCAAAAGGAAGACTCTACTTAAAAATTAAGGCAGATAAAAATATCGATTAACAGGAAGTACCGAAATAATTAATTAAATGACACTTCTCAACCTAACATATACAAGACTCGCCATATTGTTCCACTGAGATGTTTAATTTAAAAATCTATATTTCATTACTTTATGTAATTTAGCTCGAGGTTTGGAAATAGCTAGCACTTATACTTGTAACAATAAATAACTCACACAATCTCGATTAAACTAGCAACAAATACTAGACTTTTACTACATTTTTATTTACAGAGTTATAAATTTAATGAGATAGATGAAATAGCATAGACATTGATCAATTTAAAAATTTTTAAGAACAAAATTTCCTTCCCTTTTCGTTCTCTTAAACATATTTTTTTTACATAAATGTTAGCCTACGTTCGTATTCGTAAGACAATCTACCTTCATCTTAAATTATATTAAGATCAGTTAATATAAAGAATAAACGACGGACAGACAGCCACATTTTCGCTTTTATAATATGATGGTCATACATACATATGAACGGGAATAGCTGATTCGGGTAACTTTTAACAGATGCCATTCTTTGTGAACCTATAAGGTGACATTGAATATACATAAGTTAAATAAATTCAACAGGTCATCATATGTATATATACATATGTTATGGTATGTTATTATATACATATGGTACGGTAGTTAGTAGTTAGTATTAAAAATGAGTTCTTGATTTCGGAAATTGAGAAGCATGCAAGCGTTGCATAACTTCAGGAGTGAACGCTTTTAAGAGCATTCATGTGAACTTTCAAAGTTGTACCAGAGCTTTGAACAGATAGCTTAGTACCTTTAGGTATTCTATAGAAATAGTTTTCGTAGTAGATAGTAGTTTATCAGAGGGATGCCGAGTACAAAATGGTTGCATGACTGCCTCCGCCCCATATACATATTACTGCTGCTAAGCACCTTTTGTAAGCTCAGCACAGCTTCACTTTTAATAGTACAATATTGCACTGAATATTACTGGGTACAGAGACATATTGTCTTAGTTCTCAGAAACGGGAATGCATTCAACGTACAGCGTTACAGATGTATACATATAGTATATCTGTTTGTCTCTATAGAAAACGTCGTAATATTCCATCTGCCGACAATAGAAGCACAACTTCAGTCACAAAGTATAAAAACATAATGTTGTAGATTTTTATATGCCTGCAATAACTGTTGACAGCAAAAATTCCTACAAACGATTATTTGAGAAACGATCTTGTGCGGCGTTAGTTTGTCAGACAAGGGAATTTAATGTTTTATTTAAAGATTGAAACTAAATTACATGACATTATTAATTTAAGAAATGTATCAGAGTTCCTTGCCTGTTCTTTTCAACTGAACTTACGACTCAAGTCAAAGAGGACGGTCGGGATAGTCATAAAAAAATATGACGAGCACGAGAGTATGGCCGTAAGGAGTTTTTTTTATTTGATTTAATTAATGTACATACAAGATATAAATATGTTTTTTTTAATGTCTAATAAAAGATTAGTTAAACATGTAACGGACCGATAAATATTGAACGATAGATACAGTATGGCAAAACAAAATACCATACTGTATTATAGACAATATCTATAATCTTCATAAATAACAATTAATGTGATAGACTATACCTTAGTTTCACGAAGAGGATAGATTCTGTTCAAATATAGCGTCTTATAAAGGGTTTAATTTCCCTGAGGAGTGGCTGGCCACCGTTGCTTGTGACATTCCATGGAAGAGTCGCTTTACCCTGTTTGTGGGTAGAGCGATGCTGTCTGTCGTTTGGTGAGATGTAGACCGTACAACCCATTACAAAACTGCAGCTTAATTAAATTGTACAGCCGCCGGCGCTGAGTTGAACCACTGAATGACCAATGTCCGCAAATTGATTAGAAATTGTCAGTTGAGTTTACTATATGTATTCCTAAATTTAAAATTATAATAATTCTACCAAAACGTTCATTTAAATTATTAATAATGTTTATAAATTCATTGCTTCAGACAAAGCAATTTTGAACTTTATTCATTGAATTTATCATTATTATTTTTATCAGTTTTAATATTAACAGCATTTAAGTAGTATATAGGTATGTCTAAGATATTTAAAATATCCTAATAAGAGTATAATTTAAAGAGGTACATTTTGTTAATGATTGATTGTAAACTTATCAAAGTTCACAATGTGCAGTGTCGACAAAACGTGTTCGCATCACCTGGATTTAATATTTGAACGCCGCGCCGCGCCGGTCAATTACATATGTTAACATTCGCTGCCTTTACACGTGTTCTTTCAAGCGTGAAAAGAATTTCACACAGGAAAGAGTGTGCATGTAAAAGTACACAAAGAAAGAAAGAAACAAAGCGCGCGTATTTGTAATAAATAATTATCTCTGCAAAATGGCCGACATCTGACCATGGTGAAAAGACCAAATTACATATTTGTTTATAATTTATACATCTTTAACGTATCTACGGAAACTAAAATCAAACTAATATAAAACTATAGTTTTAAAAGATAATGCATACATAATATACCGCGCGAGAAAAGTGATCGTAGAAAAAGATAAAAAAAATAACTTAAGGGCGCACGCGCTTTCGTCTGTTAAATCGAGCGCACTTCTGATCGCGCGTGACAGAACGTATCGTAAAGAGAGCTATTGTGTATAACTTGGAATTGCACACGATGTCAGTACATCCCCTCAGTCCAGCCGGTTGCAAGGGGTCCATGTCGGTGGAATATTAACAATAACGTTTTGTACATGACCTTAATTGCATCGGTCTAAATATGGATTCGGGTTACTTTCCGTGGAAGGGCTTACGAGGCATTCGATTCAAGACCAGTATTGGATTTCTCTATTCATGTACAGTATTACAAGTACCGGGGGTTGCAAAAGGGGTGCTTGAAATTAGACCCGTATATACGTCTATCTATATATAACATAAATGTTTGTTAGTCCCGATAAAACTCAAATAATTTAATATATTTTTAGTTCTTCGCTATAATACAGGGATGATTTAAATCAAAATCGGCAAGCATTAAAGTTGTGTTTAACAATCGTACTGACACAAACAGTCATACTCATAAATAAAAATGTTTGTACCGTGCGAGGAATCGGACGTAAGGCGTAGGCCTAGGCACAGTACACTAGCGAGGAGGTTAATAAATGGATGATATTGAAAGTTATTATTTTTTCTTGTCATTACATTTAGTTTTAATTACAATGTGTGTGCTTACTTGCCTATATTCGACTTGAACAGAATTAAAAGTTATATGGTGACTGGAGAAAAAAATTTAAAATTCTCGCGATGAAATGGTTATTTTTCTGAATGGCTATGAAAGTGATTACGTCCAGTTATTGTGTTCATTACAAAGCCGATGCGACGATCAGACGACGTAACCAGTTTGCGGGACGATGAGCGGTGGTTGTGACGATCAAAGGACATAATCTTCATGTTGACAGTCGTTGATTGTGTCGTACTCTCCAACAGTGTTCAAAGCGTTTGAGGTTCATATCAATGTAAACTGCAATTGCGTCATGTCAATCAAGTATATCCGTGTGTTTATTATTGATCAATCACCAAGTCATCAAATATTAGTATTATATGTTTATATACGTAACAAAATAGATGGTCAGTTAAGTTTAAGTTTATACCTTATACCTAATAGATTATCTTTATGTAATGTTTTTGGCTACTAATTCTACATTTCCAGTAACTGTAAATTGTAAGAGAAAGGAAATAAAATACATGGTTTTTAATTATATTGTTTTATATATATATTGAGGTGTCGGACCACCTAAATGGACTGCATCAATTTTAATTATTTTTCATATTAAGCGAGTTTCTGGATCATTTGGATTTAGAACTTATAGATGGGCCGTTTCCGTGTCCGTCGGGTTCGCAAGTCAATATTTACCAGATGGAATTTTTTTCATACTAGTATGTACTACGTACTACATGAAAGTAACGTCGCTATTCAAATATTTAATTTTCATTGTATACACTACTCTACTGTAGACTATAACATTTTTTGATAAATAACCAAAAATATATATCATATATTAGTGTACGTCTTTAAATCACTCGCAGTAACAAAACTTCTTTGTTTGTATATATATGTGTATAGTACTTATATATCCAGTATTTTTTCATTGTATTTCTAGACAATTGAAACCTCTTAATATTGATTGTTATTTCAATTCTATTGCATGAACGGCAAAACGTCTACAGATAATTCTATAGAAACGTTGACAAACATCACACTTAGAATATACAATGTATCGTAAAGCTGCCACCTTACTAATAACGGGTACGTGAATGTTCGCGTCTGAAATTGAGCTCCTGTATTGATAACTGTTGTACATCAAAGGATTTACCGTCGCGACTTAACGTCGTCACGATGCCAAGACGGTGTTGCCTTTGTAGCCTAAGTATTCTGTCGAAGCAGTCTTTGCGCAATTAGTGTAGCCATGGCATCAATATTCTTATTCAAAATTCAAAATTCAAATTCAAAATATCTTTATTCATGTAGGTCTATTACAGACTCTTATGATATGTCAAATCTACCGTCAGTTCGGAATGATTTCGAGATGAGAAGAACTGACAAGAAACTCAGCTCGTATTTTTTTTTTTTAATGTTGTACTTATTTACATTAATACTCATTTAAATTCAAATTTGGGAGAATAGAGTGACCACCAGCATATGCTATATAAAAAAAAAAAAAATCAATAAATCTAATCAGTGTTCGCAACCTGAACAGACCAGTCCCCACAAGCAGCACCCGTACACGAGTATGACGGATGAGCCAGCCATCATTGCACTCAACCATATTAGAGGGAGCACATCGACCCGGCCCACCACGCCGCCACAAGTTTGAACTTTATAGCGAGCATGACTGTTTCAAGTTACTCCACTACGTCATTTATATTATTTACAGCATAAACTGTACCAATCACAGTTTTCACCCATTACAATATTTAATTTACATTATTTAAATTACAATATGTCATTACTAAATTTAGGATAAGTTTCTTTAGTGTTTATTATATTATCTATGTCAATGAGAAAGTTATATACCTCATAACAAAAGTTAAAATTGTAATTAAGTCCACGCATTGTAGTCATTCAAGTAGTCGTTTATTTTGTAATAAGCTTTAGCGCAAAGTGTATTTTTTACATGTATCTTAAATTTCCCTTCATTTAAATTCAAAACATTATCGGGCAATTTATTATAAAAACGTATACAATGTCCCATGAAAGATGTACTTACTTTTTTGAGACGAAAACTAGGCATATTTAATTTATTTTTATTCCTTGTATTAAAACCGTGTAAGTGACTATTCTTTGTAAATAAATTTAAGTTTTTACGAACGTACATTATATTTTCATATATATATTGAGAGGGAACAGTAAGGATACCTGTTTCTTTAAAGCGTTCTCTAAGAGATTCGCGACACGGTAAATTATATATTGAACGAACTGCCCTTTTTTGTAATATAAAAATTGATTCTACATCAGCCGCCCTGCCCCACAATATAATACCATACGACATTATACAATGGAAGTAACTAAAATACACTAGCTTCGCTGTTGCAGTATCAGTTAACTGTCTAATTTTTCTGATAGCAAAAGCAGCCGAGCTAAGTCTTTTGGCCAGTGTGAATATATGTGGTCCCCACTGCAATTTATTATCTATTACAATACCAAGAAAAGAAGTCTCATCAACAAAGTCCAAAACATGATCATTCAGACTAACATTTGTCATTACTTGTTTTACATTTGGTAAAGAGAATTTAACACATTTTGTTTTCATTGAATTAAGCGCTAGATTATTTGATGTAAACCAGTTAAGAATATCTTCAAGAGTATTATTTATATTACTAAAATCCTTATTATTTCTTTTCACTTTGAAAATAAGTGATGTGTCATCAGCAAACAATACAATGTCAAGTATATTTTGAAACTGGTATGGTAAGTCGTTTATGTAAACAAGAAAAAGAAATGGGCCGAGGACAGAACCCTGGGGTACACCCATTTTTATATACGACCCCTTAGATTTGCTTCCTTTAATGTCTACTACTTGAATTCTATCGCACAGATATGATCCAATGAGTTCTAAGGACTTTTCTCTAATTCCGTAATGTTCTAGTTTAATCAATAAAGTCCTATGGTCGACGCAATCAAACGCTTTTGAGAGATCACAGAAGACACCAATGGCATCCTGTGAATCTTCCCAGGCACCAAAAATACTTTGTACTAAGTTAATGCTTGCATCAGTGGTAGACCGTCCTCTCGTAAATCCAAATTGC
This sequence comes from Achroia grisella, assembly GCF_030625045.1. Taxonomy (NCBI): domain Eukaryota; kingdom Metazoa; phylum Arthropoda; class Insecta; order Lepidoptera; family Pyralidae; genus Achroia; species Achroia grisella. Next base: position 5,677,474 of record NW_026713051.1, read on the forward strand.
TGTTTATGAAGTAAATCATGTGTATTAAAATGAGCTAACATTTGTGTAAGTAATATCTTTTCAAAAATCTTACTAAATACTGGCAAAATTGAAATAGGTCTAAAATTTGATATATTGTCTTTGTCACCAGATTTAAATAGCGGTATTATTTTACTCACTTTCATTAGATCTGGAAAGATACCTTGATCAATGCTCATATTAAATATTTCAGTTAAATGTGAAGCAACTTCGTTTATTACTGTTTTTATTACTCTAACTGACATACCCCAGATATCCTCAGTGCCCTTTAGATTGAGAGCGTTGAATGTTTTTATTATACAGGAGCAGCTGATATGGTGAAAATGAAAGTCATAAACGCATGGACTTACAGTATTTTTTAATAATGTTTCTGCTAGACTAGGTGACGAGTTTAACCTTTCCGTAGCTTTGAGAGGTATTGTGGAAAAGAAATTATCAAAAGTTTGAGCAACAAGTTCATTTTTATCAATAACGACGCCATTTTCTGCTTTTACCTCATATTCTAACTGTCGCGACTTAGTGTTACCTGTTTCCGTATTTATTACATTCCAGGTAGCTTTTATTTTATTTTTAGAAGACTTTATTTTATTTTTTAAATGAAGTGCCTTTGCAGCCTTACATACTTTCTTGAATATCTTTGAATAGTTTTTAACATATTCGTCGAATATAGGATCACGCAAATAGGACCTAATATCATATAGTTGATACATATTTTTCCTACTTATATAAATACCTAACGTTGACCATTCAGCATACTTAGAATTATGGACTTTAAATTTCTTTACTGTAAAATTTTTATCAAAATGCGTTTTTATTATATTGAAAAAACGACTATATGATATATTTGGATCAATATTGTCAAATTTTAAAAACTGTAAACTTTCATTTAATTTGATTTTAAATTTCTGTAAATTAAATGCTGTTGTTGGTCTGTAGAACTTATATATAATCTCGTTTTTTTCATTACTTGCGAATGTTGCTATTTGTCCGCAATGGTCTGACGGCAATGTATTTATTATAGATTTATTTAAAATACTAAAATTACAATATATATTATCAATACAGGTTGCTGTAGTGGACGTAATCCTTGTAGGTTCAAAGAAAATATGATCAAGATCAAAACTTTTAAAAAGGTTTCTAATTTTATTACTTATAGGACTATCAACAAGAAGATCTATATTGAAATCCCCACATACCAAAATAAATTTGTTACTTTTGAATGCTAACTTCAGTACATCTTCCATGGTAGACTCAAATTTTTCATAGTCTGAGTTAGGAGGCCTATACACACATATAATTATGTGTTTCTCAAGTTCTGCACATGATAATTCTATGATGCATTCATTTGAAAGTGCTACAATATCTTTACGTTCTTTCCCTTTAATGTTATTTTTTAATAAAATAATTGAACCACCTCTAATTGTAATTTGCCGAGTAAATGTACTCAATATTTCATAATTTGGTAACTGAAATACCATATTGGACTGTTTTAACCAATGTTCTGTGAGGCATACAATGTCAATATTAAATTATTATAAATTATTATAAATTCATTCCTCTCATTCCGCATTAGTGTTACCAGTTTATTACAAAATAGTGAAGGGTAGTAGAATCAGAGATGATATATGAACATACTTATTTTCTTTCACTTAGGTACACGTTTTCTTTGACATTTTGTTTTATATTACCATATATACCTACTACTGTTGCTGGCAGCTTTTCCAGCATTCTTTTTACATATATTTGTATTATTTTGATGCTTCTTTTTTATAAGTCACTTTTAACTTGTTTGTGAGCCCGCTTGGGAAATTTACATATATACGTTAATTATTCCTGGTTTTATAAAATTGTTCCTCTTCGGCCACAATTACCGTAACACCATTTCGTAAAAGGAAAGTCGTTTCTACTTTAGTTTTTAACAAGTGTTAAGTTTGGTATAAAACGCAAGTCTCGCAGACATGTATCAAATAATAAATGCAGATATACCTATTTTTACAGAAAATATTAATATTAGAACAATATATTATATATGAACATATTTTACCTCAAAAATGGAATAAGAGTGCACAAACCTACAATCAGGTATGAATTCATTTATTCAAATTAACCTGCAAGTTCCACTGCATATATAGCTCCAGGTCAAGGACATACCCCTCGTCAAATATTCATCACATTTCAATACATAATAATTTCGACTTCCCCGTCTAGATGTGAATAAATAAATGCACAATATCACCATTTTTGTTTCTTGATAAAAATATATATTAATAATCTAGGTAAATTATAGATTTCACCTGAGATATATCGCACATAAATATTTTATATAGAATGTTACTTGTTAGAAACTCCTGAATTCCGGCGGACTATACTTCTTCTGGAGGTGATCCATTTCCTCCTCCAATGTAAAGTCGTGATTGGTTGGAATTATAATAATTATACTCTATACTGAGTACTAACAGTAGATTTGTAAGAATATGCCCAACAAATGGCTTATTACTACGAGTATTCTGATAAACCCTCATATTTAATATAAACATAATCTTTATTCAAATAAAATTAAATTTCAGCACTTTTGAATATTACTTATTTTATTAATGTAGTATTTGGGAAGCTGTCTCATCACAAGGAAACCGAGTATGAAACTTGGTCTTTTAAATAATTATTGTAACTTTACATTTTTAAATTGAAATGTGTGAATATAAACTACCTATAAACAATCAAGAATCTCATTTGATTGCTAATTATGGTGTAAACGTTCAATTGTATGAATTGATTATTAGGAGTATTGATGTGAGGTGTTCATGCGATCTGAATGTAGATTCACACAGACTACCTACATACAATACAATGCTATCCAATTACAATTCACCATTTACCTATGCCATTTGTGTACAGTTCTAATCCAATGTATACATTGGATTACAATTATATTGAGATTATTGATAATAATACATATATGTGCCAATAAAGATATTGTTAATATCAATATTAGATAGCAAACAAATAGTATAGATTATACAAAACTATGCCTATTAATCACTCATAGACAAAGCTTACAATAATCTGAAATAATTATTAAAACCACAGATTACATGAAAATTATCCACTATGTCTTTTATCCCTTAATATCTCAAGAAAACAAATCCGTGTGGTTTTTATACACTCCTTTGGTTTTCTGTGCGAAGAAATGATATGCCTTTACATGACACGCTTTCCCCTCTGAGAGTGAACATGGGTGGACACACATGAGAAATGATAAAGACAATCACTAATTAAAAAGATAAATCGAAATGTCTTGTAAAGGTAGACGCACATTGGACAGATAATCTGTCTCAAACTAAAAGAATTAAGGAATAATATTTGAAATACAATTCAAAATAAAAACGACTAGAAGCATTACTTATCATTAGCATTGTAAAATGTAAAACGTTTGCCTTATCACCAATTCTCCAAAGAGAAATACTCAACTTACAAGGCTGTATTTTGGCTTGAAGGATGAGATGTGCCCAGTACGGAGAGAGTCCTTAGGAATGGCAATCACAAACATGTTTGCTGTACAACATTTTCATATATTACGTGATATCCATAGTCCTGGTCGTGTAAGCTTGCGGATGCCATATTCCGTTAGGTGGGCTGTCGTTTTATTTATATTCCAGTGTCATAAAAAAGAATAAATATATATATATAATACATTCCATGATTCGCCTATTTAAATTGAAACAACTCAAAACCACCTTTTAAGGACGCGTTTACAGAGTGAGGTAAAATGTATAGAATAAATGTAAATCATTGCTCTGTACAATATAATATTAAATCTAGACACATTAGATGCTCACCTACAATATCGATAAGTAAAATTTGTAAAAATCAATACAACAGCGTATGACTGTTTTGCCGTTCGAAGAAAAATGATTTACATAAAATAGAATACGTAATGAAACAAGTAAACTAAAAATAAAATTCAGTAAACAGTTCAAACCTTCATATAGCACATATACCTAACGCACTATAACATCTATATCAAATTCTATATTCTATATATTGCGAATAGGGATTCGCAATATATAAAATATTTAGTAATCCTTGACTAAATATATATAGGATACATTACATTTTTGGTTCATTGTCAAATAAAGTAAAAAAATAAACAAATTATTATGAATAATAATAATAATGCCTAAAAACCATCCGTCAAATCAATTTAAAAAAATATAATTTTATATCTATTGAACTTCACATTTTTAAAAAGTCTGAGTGAGTCTCAGTCTCACATATTTCAGCCACCAAGCAGTTCGCTATGTAAACTGTCATATCAGGATTCAAATGTGTGATGTCTGTAGTGCTATTCATGTATCTAGGCGACATTAGTCTATCATATATTATCATTAGATATTTGAAGATAATACACCTGTGTACAGCGCCATCTAGTCTCAAACTAAGCAGAGCTTGTGTATAGATTGATATAAATAACAGTCACGATCATGAATAAAATTTTTTGTACCGTGCGACGAATCGAATTAGCGGTCATCGGAAGTAAGGCAGTATACTAAACCGCTAGTCCACTGAGGCCGTCAAATATACTACATAATAAAAAAAATCCTGACCACTGATTATAATGACAAACTTGGACGAGATTTCTATACAGTGAATACTTCGTAATTACCTAACTGAAATTATCTAATAAAAATATAATCATAAACAATAATTCAACTATAATAATAAAATTAAAACATGAAATAAATATTAAAAACCCAATAAAAAAAAATTGTGCAGTTTGTATTGTACACTTGCACGGATCGAACAAAAGTCAAAACGCTACAGACGATGGAACAAACTAAAAACTGAATGACTACAACTCAGTTAAAATTGCAGTTAAAATATTCTTTCAATAATATTTTTTCTACATATAATCATTAAGAATAATTACTTTTATAATATAACTAATATAAAGACATAATTTTCCTTTGGATCTATTTGTACAATACCTAGATCATTTTCAAATGGTATATGGTATTCCATTTACTTGGAGGTCCATTTAACCAACCAAGTGGATAAGATTAAAAAAAAATAGAATAAACATAACTGCCGTGAAACAGATTTTGTTCTTTAACTATATTTTTCAAAAACAATAATAAAAACAACTATTATACTTTTCAAATTATTTAAATATTTGATTGAAAGTTTTATTTACTTTTGTTCGACAGACAGACGAAACTTTCATTGAAGTTGTTAAACTAAAATTAGAAAATATATTTTTAGCTTAATTTGTGTGTCATTGCTAATAAGTATAAATACAAAACAAAATCCGTAATAAGATAATAGATATGCAAGAAACGTCGTCCGCTTGTCTACCCAGGTGTTCATTAGGACTCAGGAGGCGGATTGTAAACACGTCCTTAAAGGGCTCGTAAATTCTCTCAATTATAAATGAGCGTCAGTAATCTAAGTAAGAATATAACACGTCATTGCCTCTAATGTTGGACTTACCGGTGTCCTCGTCTGTTGGCAGCGGTCCCACGGTACCAAAGAACCGTTTGTCGAGGAGTTGGAGCAGTTGCAGCGCGCTCTCGTGGACGGGGGCACGTGGGCACCCCGTACACATGAGCGTGACATTGATGATCGCCGTGTAGTGGTCACACGGGTACTCCCTGCCAATAAACAATGCCGGTTCACGCTTGTTTTACAATGTTCTACTTACATCGGAAAATAAAAAAGAAAAACAAGTCGAGCAAAATAACAATGCGAGCTTTCTCTCCGTTTGAAAAATATGGCAGGGAAATTATGGCGTACGAAGGATGACATGTGGGTTTCTATTTATTTTGTCGTGTTCTGTTCAAGTTTATAGACTAAGTTTACACTACATACTCTGGTTTGGCGGGAGTTTGTTTACCAATGCAGTTACATTAAATAAACTAAAACAAACCAACTATATGTGTGATGGAAATTTGAAGTTTTAACAAGCTTCGTCACAAAAATACATTTCATCTACCGAAACTTGTAAATATAAATGTAAAAAAAATATTTTAGGTAACATGAGCAAAGGTGAACTTATTCCTAAAAGAGATCTACTCCAGCCTACATAATACAGTTGCACAGGTAATGATAACAGATTAGATAACGGATACAGTTCTACAGAGAAATAAATTATTTTAATATAAATATATACAAGACAAATCGGCGAACTTCGCATCACATACAATATACATATTTTATTAAAATACCTACATACATAAATACAAATATTATTATTAAGTAGGTACTTGCCTGTACAAACTTTACCCTTGACCATTCATACATTCTGATTCCTATCTTTACTATGATTTACTGGAACATATGCCGTCCTTGGCATAAGTCCGTTATTTCACATTCAATTTCCTTCATGTATTACTCCACTCCACTTAATTCAAATATGTAGTATCTACCAAGAATTTTATAATTCAAATACACTACTAGATACAAACAACTTATACAACTATACCAAAATTAACCAAAATATATAACAATTAAGAAATAAGCTCAATTTAAACGAATTTATACACAGTGCATCACAACAAAACTCGGCGAAGTTTGACGACCAAGTGACCCCCGAAGTGATTGAATTATTACTTTATAACTGCTTGCAAGAATACATTGATTGCATTAGCATGAAAAGCTCAGCTGCGCGGTCCGGTTTGCATTTTTACATATGTATTTTTCAACCGTATTCGAGGGGGACGAGATTGTCTATTCAACTGTGTTTTTAGTATATATACCTACTATGTTATTATTCGAACAATTAATTGTATAAGAATATTCATGTTTTATTTTATAATTAAAAGGCTCTAGTTATAAATATTAAGATATTGAATTATTCAAGTTATTTGTTTGAATTGCATTGTATTTATTTAATCATATTAATTTAATAGCATACACCATTGTATTCTAGCATGTTTAGGGCGAATACAGTTGTAGCCACCAGGCTAAAATTGTATTCACCCTAAATCTCAAACTTGAACATGTAATACTACTAATATGTACAATTTATTTTGAAAAGAGCAAAAACAAAAGTTTCTTGTCAGTTCTTCTCGGCTCAAACTAGATTCCAAACTTAAAAACGGTCTTATTACAAAAAATCTGTTAAAACTCGGACGAAACGTGGTCTAAATGGTTGTTGTTTAAACCATTCCTAAAGTTAATACTTGGAATAAACCTAATATTATTACGAATCCAGATCTAACAGAGGACTACTTAATACTACAGTTAAATCGTTCATTATGTATTCCATACAGAAATCAGTCACTCATGTCTGTCACCGTACAATTACGTTCCATTTTACCAGAAAATTGAAAAGATCAAAAATAATATTAGTTCAAAGAAAAATGTATAAACTAAAAATAAATTTATTTCTATTTATCTCTGTCTTCATTATAACTATTTCATTAATATATAATATTTATTAATGTACTATTAGGCTGAAAATCAGTTTTAAATTACAAGTAGGAGTCCTATACGGAGAAAAGGAACGGCGAGATATTTTTATTGGATCGTTCGAATGATGATAGTCATCATTCGAACGATCCAAAGTCAAATGAGTGAAAAAATAACAAATAACGTCTTTTATATATTTTTATTGTCGTAAAATTTGCTTTAAATATTTTTAGTCAATATATTTTTAATTATAGTTAAAATATTTTTCCTTAAACTACAACTTACAATAGAATTTTTAAAATGGAGTTTGACTTTTTGCATTTAGACCACTGTTAAACTAGGGGCATCGCAGGTCTAACTTTAGACCATAGACGAATCACGATTTAGAGATAAACTTCATTTTGTAATAAGGAATACATCGGTGAATGGTTTATTACTAGTGCTAAACCAGGTTTATCTTTTTGTAATAAGGCCGATAGTGTCTGTAATAGAAAAATATGGACAAATATTTGATTTGATCCAGCAGTAGAAAATTCTGTGGCATAAAACAATTTTATTTTAGAAAAATTCTTTATTCAACCACTATCGAATAGTAGTATTTGTATAAAGATTCTACGTCCCATTTGAAATGTAAATTGAGCTGTGGAGAATGGGCGAAATCAACTCAGCTGTGGGCTTTCGCAAACAAATGCATAATATTGCCAAGGGCTCAGGTTTTGCGTAATGATACTAGGACAGACAGGAACACTGCAATTGGTTTATTCATTGCTAGAGGCTCTTCTGTAGGCCATCAATAGATGTCTAATTTACTAGTCTAGAACATATAGCCGCAAAAATAAGCAAGTTTTTCGATAGTATTATTCGTGTCATTTCAACAATCACCTATTAATTCACTCGAATTCTTAAAATCTTATGAATTAAATATTTCATAACATAAACAAACAGCCCCAGATTAAAATTTTGGAATGAAAGAACATTGGAAAAATGTATATATTTTGTGTTTCATTACGCCATATGGCCTACAATATATTTAATATAAATTTCGAAAATGTGCTTTTTTCTTTTTGATCTTGGCGCAACAGTTAGGTACTTAAAACTATTTAAAACTTCTCTCTTGTCTTAGTGAGTGCGCGAACTGTCAATGGCGCGATTTAAAACAGTCGTTAAATTTCCTAAAATTCTTAATTTTTCGTTCCGTTAGTTCCTCCTACGTACTGAAATATATATATAAGACAAGATGAATAATAAGAGTAATATGCATTTTTTGTAGAATGACAATACTTTCGAAGTCGTAACATCTGTGCATACCTGTGTATTGTTAAACAATGTTTATGTTACTTTGTGACATTTTAAGCAAAATTTTAATCATATGACCATGTGTGTGTTAATAAAATCCTTCTCAAGTTACGTTCGTTCGTTTTTTATATGGAGCCCTAAAAATTACCCATACGTTATATTTTAAATATTAACGTAAGGCAATATTGGTAATAAATAAACAGGTCTATGAATAACATGCTCCACATTTCATCGCACTCTTTGGAGACTTAAAAAAGACACCTAAATCCTCTAAAGGTCAGGTACTGCAAATCAATGAAAAAAGTATAAACGATGGTTTTGACATCAATTGACACCTATTGATTTCTTTTTAACTTGTGTTTATTTTGAAAACTGTTTCTTCTCTTCTTTACACATATACTTTATCAGCAAGTAATGTAGGCTCATAGGTCATATAGCACGCGTGTAGTGCTGCCGAATAGATAAAATTCGCGTATACACCGCGAATTTAATACCGTGAAAGTAAGTATTTTGAGTTTAATTAAATAACAAACGCACATAGCCTATTTGTATCGTTTCTTTTCAAATACATTAAACTATAATACTTAAGATATTTATTTTAACAACAATTTTGTTTCCTGTTTGTTCTTTTCAACTGTCACCGACCCCAACTACATAAAAGTCGACGGGATTCTACAAACATGTATTAAAAACTGACGTACTTAACAAAAATAAATTTAGTTACGCGTAATAACAACACAATGTGTCAAGAGGTCTTCCCATCCTCAGGGTGTAAGAGCTTACAATCACAAAACCCTTATTTTCCCATAAACAGTAAAAATGACCATGTGTTAATACGGCGAAAATATACTGTGTATATATATATATATATATATATATATATATATATATATATATATATATATATATATATATATATATATATATATATATATATATATGTATATATTCTGTGCAGGTACTAAATTTCATACGTCATTCAGTTTTTCCAGTAATTTTTGTTTGGTAATACAATAACAGACACTTATCTATTTATGCATTCGTACTAACAAACTTAGGCCTCTATAATATTTGTCTCAAATGTAAACTGCGGAGAATGTAAAACATGGGTTTATAATATTAAACTTTTGCTTCTATGGTAATAACAGAACTCCAGGGCACGAGTCTCCCCTCATATGAAACTCTAGCCCTAGGGTTAGTCTTAGTACTAATGTATACGCTAGCCAGACGGTAACAAGTTCAAACGAACAAAGTCTAATTAGAGGGTATAACGAATTTTATTAATTCTTCAACATGCTAGATCAAAATATGCCTTATGTCTGTAACGCCAGATCGTAAATTTCAATCGTGACGACCGCAGCTCTCGATATGCACATATTTAGCGAGTATATTTCAGATCAACGATGCTGGGCTGGTGTCGAACCCTTCACCTTGCCGTCTCTTGGATTAATTTGGTTTGTTATTGATGCTTCGGCCCCGGAGCGGTACAAAAAATATAATTTTATATAATATACTCTTTGTTGTCGGCTAGACTCTAACATATGACCTTTTTGTTGTACAACTCGGTGTAGTAAGCGATATTTTATGACCGCTATTTTCTTAAATCAGTATTATGCTAATATTAATACCTTATATTTATATTACATAGGTTATGTACGGGAGCTTTTAGCTCTTGCAAATAGGTAGTGGCTGGCCGCTTCCGTAGTCACAAAACGCTGGGCTTTTCAGTACATGGAACTAGGTCGCCGTCTCGTTATTAACTAAGTTCTCATTGGCAGGCCAGGTAAATTCGTATTATGCAAAGTTAACTACTAGGTAATTTTAATTTGATTTCAATAAAGAGAGTGAAAGAAGAGAGCAGACTTTGTGACCTTTTATTCAGGACTTTCGGTGTGTTTCATTTCAGAAAAAATATAAAAAACATATTCTGCTTTATCTTACTACCCTACTAATTGAGTAGTGTTGTCTATATATGTACATACGTTTCAAATACATTGTGTCCTTGGTACCTGCCACACATGTTGCAATCTCAGTGGACAAAGCTGTTATATTAAGCCTCAGTAAATACCTACCCTGTCATTTTACTGCCATGTTTCGACGGAAATTGGCCAGACAGAGGTTTTTTTACAAAGTCTCGCTCTGGAAAATTGAGATACCTACTTGTGGAAATATTTTAACGTATAATTCAGTAATACTATATGCCACTGTTGTAGAGATTTCGAGGATCAAAGAGTTCGATATCCGATCTACTCTATCAACAATCTATGTATACAATTTGCGAGACAGTTATGAGGTATGACACCCACGAATTTTATATTTATTATATTAGATGAATTCTTTATCATTATATATAAAATTCGGTTCAATACGTAAGGAGGATTATATTGAGCTCGTTAGAAAGCGCATATTTCTTATATTATGTAGACAGATGACTCTGTCTATCATTTTTTTACTATTAACGTACATGGATGAACTTCGTGTGACCTAAAAATGTTCACCATGAATACCATATATTAAAAATAATGAAATATAATAATCAAAAGAGAGTAATATTTAAGAAGTAATTCAATGTAGCGAATCTTATCCTTTCATTCGTTTATTTGCACAATACCTTAATTATATTGCACAAAACAAAACAATATATCCATATTGTTTCGTTATCATTACACTATAATTAAATATAATATATTCTAAGTTTTAGCAAGACTAATTTAACAGTTATTCATTTTATATATTTAAAGATGATAGTCGTATCTATTGAAAACTTATTTAATATGATTAAGCAGAGAAACGAGAGCGACTTTTAAGAGGGATCGAGCTTTAAGTCGCTTTGCGTTTAATCAACTAAGTACTATAATAAGGTACAAAATTGAAGTTCAAATATAAAGACAGACCACATTTAAAATCATTATTTTATTCATTGCTAATGTAGTCATTTTTCAAAAGACTGGAAAGCTGCTAATTAAACAGCTAGATCCATTAGTTGCCTTGTTATTTATTACCTTTCTTGTCTTTTAAGTGTATTGTAAAAATAAATTGAGCTCAGATTTGAATTACACTTTGCATTTTTACTAAATATTTCAGATGTAAGTTAGATTAATTTATCAATATTTCAGATATTATTAAATAAATTATCTACTAATTAATAATGTATATTCATTAGTGCAATTGTATATCTGCAGACAGAGGGATTGTTAACTTTGAAAATGCTTATTAAGTATATTCGAATTCTACGTGTCTTAAGCGAATTAATTTAGTTCTTAGTTACCGTTATTACCAGAGAATCACTCAAAAATACAAATTAACAACAAATTTATTTTGGAACAGCTAGGCTGGGGGTATGTGCAATATAAACCAATACATAAAAAATTCATGTCACGTTGTTTGTCCGTGAATCCTAAACTACTGAATTGATTTTAATGATTTTTTTATGTAGACACAATATGTCTCAAATTAGGTTTTTACCATATTTTTATACCCCTAAGTGGTAAGGGTGGCCTATCGTAAAAAAAACTTTCTTTGCATTTTTGATATACTATTTCATTTTATTTTTTATTAAACCTTTCAGGTTTCCACCATTAATCTCTATTTTTAATAGCGATATTAATGTATAGGACAAAACAATGTTTACTGGGATTTCTAGTTCTTATATAAGTAATATTACGATTCCTAATTTAAGATAAATAAATAAACAAAAGTAATAAACCGCTGGGATCTCATAACTAATACAAAAAAAAACTATAATAAAACTTTTAAAATCATCAATATCCAGTAATAGACGCGATGACCAATACTTACAGCTATAGTAATACAAGGGTGGATGCAAGGGTTGCTAACTGTACTGATTTAATCGGATTTCCCGGTATCAGACTGCCGTGTCTCGTCTCCCGACAAAGGGGGCGGTGTGCATCAATTGTCCCCTTTTTTCAAATACGTACAGTAAGTACAGTTATATTTTTTTGCTAGCTCACCGAAAATTTTCATCGAATGGTTGCCACTGTTAAATACTCCAAATCTTTAATGATAAAACACACATCTCCGTTATCACGTACCTACTGAGTAGATAGAAAATGCGTAAATTGAAAAATGCATAACTTATAAAGCGTAGCATACATGTACAATAGTGTCAAAAATATATCGAAAACAAATATTCTGCACTCCCGTTGTTTATATTTGTCCCGACATTTTACCTATTGTATGAAATCCCTATAAAATAAATCATTTTAAAAGCCAGACAAACTAATTGAGGTGGTATTCTACAAATGAGATACAAAGTTAGCAATTTATTGCAGAATTAATTGCATCTATGCAGTACAAAGATGTATTTCATAATATAAATCATATTAATTATATATAAATTAAATGTTGGGAATTATTTCTGTAATTGAAATACTACTTTCCGGCAGCAACTTAGTCCTCGCGACTATGATTAATAAAATATGAAATTAAGACAGAATATAAGAGAAATGAATAAAAATTCGTGGGTAAATCGTGGATTACATATTCACGTTAATGAGTTCAGCCATTAATGTGTAAAATGTGAAAAAAACCTATGGTATAATATGTCCACAGAGTAATTAACATTACGATTTATAGAGATGGCATCGGCCTTAACGTTGACTTCTAATAATGAAAAAAATTCACGGTTTTATACAAATAAATGTTTTGTTTTATTGACGCGGACTTGCATTTGCGTCTAAAACTATCACAATTAATAGAAAAAAGTTGTTAAACAGATACATACAATAAATATTTTGCTCCTTGTGATGCATTTAATCATGTCTTCATATAATTAGCGATTGTGTAGCTAATAACAATACTATCCTTGCTCGTCACTCTGACTACATCTTTCTGATCAGAGTTGGACTCGTGCCATAATTTGTGCATGCTGTTTAATTAGCGCATCAGTAGTTTCGCCCCACCTTCTTTGAAAATGCTCCAATCAAATGGTTTCGTCAGTACAGGTAAGCAGGTAATGAATAATCATCAAAAGTGACGATGTGATATGTTCTAGATTTAAAATTTTGAATTTCGATCTCCGTTTGAATTGCACGGAAAATTAATCGGAGGGTTGGCTCACTTAAATTATGTACATTCCAAAGTATGTCTTTTATATGTGTCTGGAATACCTATACATATATGGATAAAGACATTTTGATTTGATTTGATCATGATATTATTACTAATGATTCATATATACATTATTTTGAGAGCAGTGCTCTTGTCGGCGCTCGGCGTCACTTTATCTACTTACTGCGCTCCGTGATTCTCTTTAAATGTTGACACGGCACGACTGCAACTTTTTAATTAATCTGCTTGTAATGTAACTATGCTTTGTCTCCCCCGTTCCGTCTTTGCTTCAGTCACAATGCTAATACGGTCTGTGTAAACAATTTGAATAACCGTCAATTCGAATAACTAACCAATCTTATACAATACTAGCTCGCGAATTCGTCCGCGTGAAATTAAACATTCACTTAATTTATACAAATAAAATCTAAAATAAATTAGCCATTAGCCTACGTGGCTTCTTTATAACATTACCTATTTGCGAATGAAAGACCAGCCGTTTTAGAGATTACCAAAAAAGACATACAGATAGACAAAAAATAAAAAAAAACTCTTTTGGTGTAAGTACCGTATACGTGCACTAAAAGAATACTAAAGATTAATATATATTCAGTGAAAAGCTTTCAATTTTAATTTACAAATAGACACACTCATATTTTATTTATCATTATAATTAATACATGGAACAAAATCGTTGTATCCTTTTTTGCAATAATTGAGCGGACGGAAGAGTATGAGATTTCGCGCAAACTATAAGAGTTTATATTGAGAAGGTTTTGCAGAATAATCATATTTTTTTAAATTATGTATAAAAATACATTATTAAATTTATAAAAAAGACATTACACTCACACGGATATGTAAAATTGAGAACAGAGTAATATTTTTGTTATTTGTCTATAGTGTTACTGAACGTGAAACATAACCATAATTTTAATTAATTATGGACGAATTTCGACCATTGGGCGACGGCTAGATTGTATAGATAGAACGGCGAAGTAGTCAACTATTGCGAAACATTCCAAATTTCATATCCCTTAGACATTTGAAATTCTAGTCAAACCAGTTTAAACACAAATAAGCGAATACTTGGTGTGCTCTAGGTTCTGTAAAGTATTTGAGCGCTCAAGTTTGCGACTGAATCGGTAGAGGAGTTTATTGGCATGCAATTACATGGACCGATTTCCCCACGTGAAGGCAGGAAATGAGTTCCCTTTGACTAGGACCACATGCTGTTTTATTTCTGCATCCAAAGATTCAATACGATTTATTTCTATAGAAAATATGCAAATATTCTATTACATTATAAAATGTTACTAAAATACTATATTCTGTTGAAATAAAATTTATAAAACGACAAATACCCAACCCTAGATAGTCTAGAGGTGACACGAGCAATATTGGTATTTTTTATGACATATCACACAGCACCATCGTTTTTAAGCTAATAGAATAAAATAGAATAGAAAATAAATGATTTTTCATTCAAATAAACTTACAAAAACTTATAAATTGAAGCACTTTTGAATAGTCATCACATTTTTTAATCTACCGCCCATTCGGAAAGCTGTCTCATCACAAGAAGAACGAGGAAGAAACTTGCGTGTTGCGCTTTTTTGTTACTTTATATTTTAAGTTGAAATTCAATTAATACTCAAATAGAAAAATATTTAATATACGACCAACTGGTTAGGCAACTAAATAAGAGTAAATCAGTCGTAGTGATTACTTCATGGGAATGGAAGCTCCGACCATCGGAAATAAGGTGTTGTACTAAACCGTTAGACCATCGAGGCCATCAATTATTTGATTCAGTGATTACATAAATCTGCGACAGTTTCTTAATTAATTTATATGTCATTACAAATAAGGTAGTACGGCTCACAATTCAATACTACAAGTTCTGCCGATAAAATAAATAAAATATATATTTAAAATGAAAGTCATAACTTATTTAATGATAGGGCGGCTATTTTCCGAACAATAAATTATGCATTTGTGAGAAATCAAACAGCCTCCCCCCCCCCCCCTCATCTATCCCCCTTTCCCCGTGATGCCTGTCTGCTGAAACGTTTCGGTAAATAAAACCTCTGCCGGGTTGTATGTTAATTGAACAGTGATTAATCGATACAGGTGATATGCACCATCACGTAAAATGCATGCGTCAGCAAATAGGCGCATGTTTGTTACATTATTATGATCATTCGAAAAATATTCCTATGATTTCATATCCTTACTCATTAACATTATTCTATGAATTCCAATAAAGACTAGTGGTCAACTATACTTAATTTAAAAATTATTAAGGTTCTATTGTCAAAGACTACACTTCTATAATCACAGTAACTGACTGCCAGTTCCCACGGTGCACGGACAATAAACTAAAGAGCATGCATATATATACTCTTTTGTGTATACATGGTAGTATGTGTAATGTTTTTTTTATCGATTTAATGTATTTTCAATGCATTCTTTTAAATACATAGTAGAATTAAATAGTTTTTTTTTGTTTCTCTATATAAACTATAATATATTATGTGAGCGAAATTTCATACTCCTCCGTCCGCGCTATTTTCATAAAAAGTGGTACAACATTCTGCTTCACGGATTATTATAATGATAATATATCAGGACAATTCCCATTAGCCCCATCTAGTGCCAAGCTACGTAGAGCTTGGGATTACTGATATAATTACATAGATAATTTTTTTAAAATAGATTTGGTTACCTAACATCGGATGACGAGGGAAGGGAATTGTTAGTAATGTGGACTGATGACCCCATTGCTAGCAATGTACCATGTTAGGTTGACCGCCACGCGGTTTCCCCTGGAAACCATTGTGATAAATTCCTGATTAATTTATCACGGTGGGCTAACTGACCTGACCTCATGCTCATTCTATCATTCTCCACTGGTGTCCCGCCAGCGTAAACCGGTAGCGCAGGCGGGTGAACCATACCATTATCATCCATTAAAAAAACATCGGATGGTGCAGCACGACGCATTGTCAAATGCCGATGAAGCCAAAGGCAACACCTGACAAGCTCACATTTTGCTTACTATGTGTAATGTGTAACAAGGACATATTTGTGGCAATCTCTATTATTAACTTAACGATTTCTTACCGGTGTTTCCATCACCAGATAATCAGTAAAAAATATAAATTGAGTCGACCAGATTTGACGAACTATCGACGTTTTGGTCTAGTTAGAATAATAAACATCTGGGGAATGGAATGCAGCTCTCTTAACTACCACGTAAAGAAGCAAATTTGTATGTAGGTACGTTTGTAACGAATAAAGTCAAAAACTACGGGACCGATTTTAAAACTTATTTCACTATTAGAATACTCCATTTTCTTTTAGTAACTCAGGCTATAAAAATTTATGTCTACCGGTGTGAAGCCGGGATGAGCCCTTAGTATATTAGGTATTTGAAGAATCACCATCAAAAGATTGGTTACTCCATCTGTAGCTCTGTAGAACTTATATTACGGTAGTATTGAAGCAGTAACAAGTGGATTTAATACGACAACAGCGCGGACAGATGGCGCTGTTATTGCTAAATCTATCACATGTATTGACACTACTTTTCTTTAACAGCCTTTATTTGACACGTGGTTCTGCAAGTATCTCATAGAGGGTGTTATTTCTAATTCAAGATAAATAAAAAAATATTAATAAAAGAAATTTACATGAAGGAATTCTTAATCTAAAAGTTTTTCTTAATAATAATATACGCTTCATATAATCATAGACTGGAAAGATCCTAGTGTACTATTTTTAGTGGATTATTTGTATGTAATTTAAATCAATGCCTACAATTTTTATGGCAAACCACGTGAACTTATATATAAAATTCCATCCTTGTACTGTGTTTTTCAGCAAATAAAATAAATTTTTAGCCAATTTCTCTAATAAGGAAATAATGACAATGACTACTTGTACATGCTAATATTATTAATGGGTAAATCTGTTATCACTTCGTTACCATTATACAATTAGCACGTTGAACCGAGTTTAATAATATTATACATGAAGTTACAATTCTACCCTAAAAATAAAAGACACAGTCGCCACAGTAGAAAATACAGCCTATATTTTCGTCCACAATGATTTTATACCCAGCCTTTTTAAACTATATTATTTCATTATTATTTATTTACATTATATACGTTATTATAATTAATAACCATTATAATAATAACACTCGTACTAGCGGCGATATTATTATGAGCGCTTTTGTATGAAGTCTAAGTAGTAACTGAAAACAAGCTGACAAGGTTTGTCCCCTGTGCAAACAATGCAGTGAGTTACTACTTCTGGCATCAATTTTTGAGGAGAACAGAGGTCATATATAATTATTTATATATATTTGTACTTACTGTAGTCATTTTTATATATGTACTCTGCTATTTACAAATTACGTATTGCAAAATGTGTTTACTTTATATTGTAATATCCATCTATAGTTTGTTTGTTTTATTACCGAGATAAATACAAAAAAATAAGATTAAACAAATCGGTCTCACAGGTATCCCTATCCCGCTGTAGCTGGTTGATTGTACATTATTACAAATTGTCATAAAAAAAAAACAGAACATACTTAGAGATATCTTGTATCTCTAGTTTTAAGTTATTAACCTGCCTAGACGAAGTTCTCAACTTAGTTAGGAACATATGCCGGGGCAAAGGAGTTCACTCCGAGGCCCCTTCCTCCCTTCACGTTCACCTCGTCACTATACTGTGTATGTGTGTTGTTGAGTTGTGGCTTTTCTATAGCTCCATTAACACTAACCTTGCACTGAATATGGTGGCGAGCGCTATGAAGCAGCCGTCTGCAACTCGTGGTGGTCCAGTGAAGCATTTGTCAACTGTCCAATCAAGTAGCGGCCCGATGTCGGGGTTACATTCCAGTAACAGCACGATTGTCTCCCGGGCGAGCTCGTATATCTAGCGGAAACATTGCGATGTCAAATCCAATTGAATCTAATTATATGTAGTGGCAATGACAATTAATTATTACAAAAAGACACTAAAGGAGATACGATTGAAGGACGTGGAGATGCGCTAGCTTTCGATACGTGCAATCTTCCTCGTTTTCTTTGTCTACATTAACATGCACATTCTTACCTGCATGAAAGAGGATTCGCACGTGAAAGAGCGTATGCAAATGCAGCTATTGGGTCGAGTCTGTCATAAAGACGTCTGTGGAGGCTCCTCAACCACTCTTCACACACATTACCATATTATATACTCTAGGATATATTATTACCTTGTCATTAGTAGAAGAGAGCATTTCACTGAGCCACGGGTACAGTGGGCCGTCCTCAGCGAGGGCAGTCGGTGCGAAGCAGGGACCGCAGCACACCAAAGCACTCATCGCCTATGGTAAACACAAACACAATTGTAATAATAATAACATTCATTTACTAGGTCCAAGCTAAGCAGAACTTTCGTTACGAGTACTAGACGACTGATAGATAAACTTAGATACATTTTTTTGTATGCTGCGTTGAAAATCAAGGTAATAAGAGTGCTTTAAAGGCAATTTACTCACTATTGAAGTGATATAATTATTAGTGTTATTAGACTGGCATGTACTTATAGTTTAAATAAAAGTCTCTAAAAATAAAAAAAAATAAAAATGATTTTTTTTAATAAACATTATTTCGAATTCGTTCTTATACCATCCAGTTAAGTACTGAACACGTGTCCTTGATAAGGAAAAGGATAGGAAAGTCCTATGTCGGTATCAAGGGTCTATACTAAAAACGATACTTTCTATTTCAAACCGATATTGAGATTAGTGAATACCTTGAGTGCCGACAAGTTGAGCCTGTCGTCGATCTCGTGTGATGCCGTCTGCGGCACCAGGTTACCGAGGTACCTGGCCAGCGGACCACACCATCCGCTGAACAACGAGAACAGGCTGCGGCACAGCTCCTTCTTCATCAGCGAGCCATACATTTCCACTAAACATAATTATACAACTCAATGAAGCCACAAATTTACATTTAAAAATATATTGGTTACTGACGGTCTCGGTGGTCTAACGGTTACATATCAAGTGAAACTTACACGGGAAGCTTTTGATGAGTTCAGTGACGAAGTCTGCGAATGTGAGCCTCTGTTCCCGGGCTGCTGGCGCGTCCTTCTCAGCCTCCACTTCGAGGCACTGCCGCGCGCCGTCCAAGTACTCCGTCAGGGATGGATGCAAGCTACCACTCTCCAACGTGAACGTACTGCAACAATATATGGTCATTACTATAGGCTGATTTTTAATCTCGGAGGCTAAATTGACTTAATCGTGTAAATTACGATACCGTTGCAAAACAGTAGTTTAAATAATTTCGTTACAAGCATTTTAAAGTAACCCGCACCACCCTAGGCGACTGATGGTTGGGGTCTCGGGGCAAACCCCCGGCATTAACTCCGGGGACAACAATCCCCAAAACAATCAATTCAATTCTTCTAAAAGAAGAAATGAAAATGCAAAACAGCCATTTTTTTGTCAATAATTGGATTGTCCACGAGTACCGATGTAGTTATGGCAGTTAACACTAAAAATTGATCATAATAAACAGCATTAACTCTAGAATTATAAAATTGTGAGAATTCGACTCTAAAATTAAAACAGTAAAGTTTAATCTATATTACTTTTGTAGGTTAATAAATGCTTGCTATGTCAGATATCTTGTTACCTATTAGCGAAGGTCTTTCTCTGTGCGATGAGGAGCAGCATTTTGTTCAGATGTAGCCGGAGGGCATCCCGTCGCCTCCGGCGTCGCATGTTCTCCTGTTTGCGGTCTACCGCTTCCCGCAGCAGTGGCACCAGCTCTTCCATCAGGTCCCTGGTGGAATTGATGGACGTATCGTTATTAACTTTATATCTTTCGAGGATTCCTCATCATTCGTTACAAGGTTAATACTTACATGACCACAATCAAATCACAATGACCCTACATTCAAATTCCCAGAGTTCATTGGATCAGTTATTTTCGCACTATTTATGTATTTAACTTTATTTTATGAGAACTGTGTCCATACCAGAAATTATATTGTTGGCACAGTAGAGAATGTAACACTAGACGTGGGCTAGACATGTCAATTATGGCAAGTTTGGTTCAATATATTGTCAGCCGACAAACAGTTTTGATTGAAAGTGAAAAATGAAATTCTAATTACATGGGGCATGTTCCCTTAGTTCATTGAAATGGCAAAGAAGTATGAGTTCCACGAATGTCATATGACGACACAGGCGTACTAAATGCTTACTTGAGCGCATCGGGGTTGATGTTCCCGCAGGCGGCCACTGCTGCATCCCGTACCTCGGGCACCTCGCATCTCGCCAGCGGCACTGCAAGCTTGTGTAACGAGCCCGGCGACGCTTGTGCACTACGGGCCTCACCGCCACTTCGCTCGCTCAGCGAGTCCGGTGACGAGCTGCATGTACACAGGGACAGATTATAACATGCCAATGGCTTGCACGCAGTTTATTAGTATTCTACAAAGTTATTTACAAATGCTTTTATATGTACTAGCATTAGAACACGCGAGGGCTTGTTATGATTCATTTCAAGATTTTTTTCTAAGTGGATACCTACCCTGAACTTTTGAAGTTTTAGGGCTGGTTCTTGGAACTGAGATTTTTTTTAGACAGTCAGTCCCGAGAAGTTACTTTTTATATTAATATCAAATTGATTTGCTACCAGCTTTAAGGAGGAGCCGGAGTTTGTTAGCATAAATAAATCCACTTTAACATTACACTAGAAGACTGATTAATTATTAAAAACTGTTCTAATAAAAAAATTGTAACAAGCATATATTCATGTTGTACTTATGAATAAACACATTGTAGCCTCCAGCAAAATGAATATAACAAAAACTAGTCACTGTGAATAAAAAATGGAACAAAAATTGTTTCTACAAGGCTTATAATATATATAAAACGCAGAACCTGTTGTGTGACGAAACATCCTGTTAAAGACAAACATAAAACATAAAGTGTCGCTAACAAGCTTGCATTGTCATAACAAAAATGTCGAACTAATAACAAACAAAAGAATGATTAACATAAAGTAAAACACTAGTGTACATGTTTTTCCGTTGTATATACATAGTAATGTTATATTTTATACCGATGAATGAATATGACGTACATTGACTGCACTCTATATCCTACATATCCGTATAATAATGAAAAAGCACATAATATGACGATATTAATTATTTACCAATTATTCCCTAGGCTAGAAACTACCACTATTCCGGCATAACAAAGCTATATATGTTTTAATAAACATGCGTTATGAATTCTACCGATATCTCCTATTAGTACAAGAGCCCAGTGCTGATTGCTGCAGATAATACACACTAAAAGATACTTGAACTAATTGAAAGAATAATGGAAATATCATATTATAGGGCTTTACTGCTTAGAAACAAATATAACAAGGTATAAAAGTCAACAATCATAGCTGTTAACAGTCATGAAATTTATTTTTACTAAGATTTTTTGAGGGTATATAGGTATAAAACTAATTCGACATATGAAGTTTATAAAAAAGGCAATGGTTACCTCTTACTCTCTATCATTACACAAAAATTTCTAATTTGGAGACTGCAGTACAAAAATATAGAAGTTCTAATATCAGTCTAATAAATCAAACTTACGAGTAGGCAGGTATGCGCTATATTCTTTTTCTCATTCAATTTTAATTGCAATTAGTTTCATTTAAAAAATCTGATACCTGCACAAACCAGCAGCGGAATCTTAAGGTATGAGACGTAACGAGCGTGAACTGCGTGCCAAAAAAACCACGCCACATCTACTTGTGTCCTATCAGTCACATCAACATCAATTAGCACACAGTACGATGTATACGTTAGAAACGCATGTTCGTTACCCCCACAGTGTCTCCGGACACGCCGAGAGGAAGAGCGCACTGTCCAGGCAGAAACAAAACGTGTGACGTGTAAGCAACGACATAAGTACGAGTTTGTGGCGGTCCAGCTAAGTATACACTAACTGAGAATGTCTGTACATTCATTCATATGACGTTATACACAAATTAATGTAATTATAGCTAAATTTGCAAAAGATAACTATGTGCGAACTAATTTTATGAATTAAGGTATACTTCAGCTCGGCCGCCATTGGAAATATTTACAAGGTTGTACGTTATTAATAGGGTTTAATTGCACGTGTAATCATAGTAATAAGAAAGTGGTAAGAGCGTTTATGTAAATATGTTTGTTTTGATTTTATCCGCAAATTTACAAACTTACGTAGATAGATATATAATTTTATTTGATGTTAATACTAAACTAGAGTACTTCGCATGGGATTCCGTATTTCCTACCTATTGAGTTTGAAAGTCGCAATAGTGATTATCGACGCTATATAAGATCATTCCTGTTTATAGGTCATACAGCAAATGAATTCAGAATATAACTGAAATTCTATAACAAACAGATTACATACTATATGAGGCCGAAACCGGTCTATTTATTCAACACTTTACATTGTAACGTAATATTTACTACAAATAAAGTTGGAAGTTAGCCAATCCTGTAATTGAATACTGTAATTGTCTATGAAGCCATTTAGAAACTTTTATTATTATTTATTTTTTAATGAATAATAAAATTATTGTTAATCAAGGATGTTGTTCACTAACGCGGAGACACGGTCGTAATCATCACAAAGAGTACTAGACAAGCAACATACACAGGCGTCTCTCGTAATAACTCACATCTACACTACATTTTGTATCATAATCGTTATTAGACAAAGCTCACTATCGTCATATACAAACACAAAACATATAATTATCGCTTTTATGTTAAATCCATACCATGAGTGGACAGTTACGTGATGGCATCTGACCCTGTGACGTAACACGAATGTGGATTGTGACAGAAACTAGAGACAACACAACCTTTAATGGAATGACGTCACTCAACACCGGCCGAATGCAACAAATTTGACGGTCAACTTTGTACTCGGTCGACATCGCGTGTGCGCTAGCTGTGCACGGAACGTATGTGTGGCTATGAGCAATGCACGTACGTACAGTGACCTTCGTCGCTGGCGTCCTCTCCGATGAGTAAGAGGCCACTGTACACATTCATACAATAATGCAATGACCCGATGCCGATTCCACCCGTCCTCTCTCTAGAAATTAAATAACTAAATAATGGTTACAGAATTAAAACAGAGATGGAATCGGCAACACCTATGATGATCAGAGATCGAATGCGACGTGCACATAGCGAGCGACAATTGGCCACCTCGTCCGTTTGTGTTGTCTGTGTGCGCGCGCATAGCTCAAGGGCAGCGTGAAGAAACCGCCGGGCGCGTTGAGGCTCTCGCTCGAAGAACTGAGAGCAGCCTGCCCGAACCAACCTTCCGCCTCAGTGTTACTGGACAGAGTGTTACCACAGAGAATTACATATACAGAGTGAAAACTTTTCACCCGGAGCTCATTCTGGTAAGTTTAACCGTTGTATAGTAACACGATAAATACAAACAATTCGGTGTATGTCACTGTGTCCTTGGAGTGGTAAGATCTTGTCCGTGTTATTTGTGTACGACCTTCCAGATTCGTTTGTGCTCAAGCCGACACTTGCATATATGTAGTGCCCTTGACGATACCGTACCTCTTTACGTCCGGCGGTAGGAGACGCCATAATTTCCTTAATATAATATACGTGGCGAGATATAAAGTTTTTTTCAATGTGTCGTTACAATGATGTCTTGTGTAGGTGTGTATAATGTATTAATTGAAATGTAGTTTTAATTAAACGATGCGATTTTATTCCTTATAACTTTTAATTGTATGTCTCTGATAAGTTTCTTTTGATGTGAAAAAGCAGAGTACACTGTAGTGTGACCAGAAGGTACACAAGGTTATAATTTAACATTTCAGCACTAAATGCAGGCGTCTCATGCATCGAATCACGGAGACACCTCTAAGTACTAGACGCTCTAATCTATGACACTAAAAGACCGTGGGAGACACACGCAAACTGTATTCAAAAGTACGATGATAAATTTAAACACGTGACAGAGATTTAGCAAATCAAAAGTCTCTACTGGTCAGCACATCCAGTCAATGACACATCGATATCAAGTTACTGCCAATTAAAATAATTGTAACGAATGAAAGGACTGCTACTTCGTGACACGCGGCCTCTGAAGCGAACGTGGTTTCGGTTAGTGCTTTTATTCTCTTGAGTAAGGAAGAGATGAACAAAGCATAAGTGCAATAGACACGTTCGCATCAGATACAACTTGTACAGATTTTATTGTATAAAGTATGGTTGTTGTCTCTGGACCCTGAACGATGGATAAACATTATAATTTCAAATTGCCTATATCTGTTAATTATTAATTAAATCAGTGAAATGCATACTGCATAAATACTATGATCTGATGGTGGCAAATAAACACAGATCAAATAATAACATAGTCAATGGATAGTTAAAATATCTGGGAAATAACGTGCGCGTTGTCGGTCCATAAGAAATTTTTACATGGCTTTTTCATTGTATCCTCCTAGTTATAATCTCTGACACTGTAAATCTTTTGTTGCTGTGTTCAACAAAGTAAATTTCTTTTTCTCCTTCCTTATTACTTTTATATAGTTTATTGCTAATTATGCGTTAATTTAGTTAATTACAATACTAAATACGATTATTAATTAATTTTCATAATTATAAGTGAAAGATTTTGAGTTTTTCTGACTGCTTCTAGGTTCAAAATGCTTTGTTATTGCATTTATATGTTTAACTCGATATAAGACTTATTTTTTATATCCATCGTTTAGGCATTCGTGTAGTAAGTGGTGGCGGTGTGTAGTTGTTGCAGTGAGGGGAAAAGTTTAAGTGTAGTCGTTACCTGAGGCTGAGATCGGGACTTGCGCACCGAATCACTGGATTAGGCACCGCGGGGACCACCAAGTATGCCATTGTCATGTAGTACTTCCACACCTGGTGTACACACAACAAATTTACCATTACAGGGGCTGCACATTGTTTGTCATTCCAATTATATAATGGCTTTATCATAAAAACTAAAACTATTCATCACTTATATATACTTGAAGGCTACGGCGGTTTAATAGTTTAGCTCACCGTCTTACTTTCGACAGTTGCGGGTTCAATTCCTCGCAGGATAGGATAGAATAGAATAGAATAGAAACATACACTTGTGTTACGATACAAATGATACACGATACAAACACTTGTATTCAGAAGTATGATTGTTTGTATCAGTGTGGGTGTTTTTTATGTACGTACGTAACTGATTTAGACACAGAGATACATATTATTTATAAATGCCAACAGGATTATTTATAAATAATATGTATCTCTGTGTCTATATCAGTTGTCTAGAACCCACATCACAAACTCTGCTTAGCTTGGGACTATAAAGTTCTGTGGGAATGGTACTTAAAAAAAATATACATTTATATTATATACCTGCATATAGCCATCTCGTTCCTTTTCTGGTTTCCGTGGCAACGCCGGACTCCGCGAAAGTAACGATGCACGATTATCATTAACGGGCCTGTAACAATGCCCAATTAACTACAATTGTTTCCACTGTTATATATTTATGATGAGATGTTATTATTGATATTTTAGATTTTACTCCCGTTCCGAAACTTATATGTTATTAACTAATTGAGGATTTTTTTATACCACGAAGGTAGCAAGCATACGGCCCATTTGATGGTAAATTACCGTAAGGCTCAGAAAGTTGACATGCTCAAGCCCATCTGGCCTGAGCATGTCAACTTTCTGAGGTTTCAAGCGTACATAGGCATGTCCGCTTGAAACCTCAGAAAGTTGACATGCGTGTTACCGACCTTTAACAAACATTAACATACCCATCATGAAAAACCCCACGCTGTAATCTCTAGAGAAAACCTCGGCAGTTAGTTCATTCCACAATATAAATGTACGCGGGAGGGAACTCCTCTGAATCTGTATTATCCGAGACCACTAACGCTGCTTTAACGTAACAATTAATTGTCATTACAAAATGGCGAACATCTGGTTATGGAGCAACAGCATATAATTCTTAAAGATGTCTTTGGAATTATCAATAACTCTATAATTATGTGGTCCATCTGTGTCTCCATCTCCAAAATTTGTGTAATAAAAAATAAAATTGTAATAGTGAAATGGCATCCAATATTTGCGCAAACACATGCGAAAGAGAGAACACAAAAATATTTAAATGTAATCACTCATGATTGCGAACACTGACTATCCCACACCGAATCGCAAGCGGTTTGATCGCGCGTTATAGAACGTGTCGTGTAATTGAAATGAATTAATGATGATGTACTTACGCCGGTTCGATGATGGTGAACAGTGCATGTATCCTGGCGTGGAGTATCGGCCACGCTTGCAAGATTGTTGCCGGACATTTTGCTGGCACCCTACTCCGCTCCAGCAAACCGAACAGTACAACCTACATATATAAAAAATTACATATGTCAATATGTCTACTGTTATTTAACATAACTATCTCTAAGTAATCAGATCAGTCCAAATAGGCAATTGCCGTCCTGATCATACCAAACAGCACCATAAATCTCTGTTCTTTTGCAATTCTATATCTGATTGCTATTTCATATATTAAATATATATATGAATTAGCAATCAGACGGCAGCCCACATTTAAAAGTGTCAACTATAGCATATACATATATATATACATAACGGCGGTCATATATAGACGGCGTCGGTCGTTCGATTTTTCACATGCTACTAACATATGTATTCATGAATATGATTGTTTGTATTGGTCTGGGTGTTGGGTTCTATGTATACGAAAGCATGTATTGACGTATTTATATCAGTTGTGTGGTACCATAACACTTGCTCTGCTTAACTTGGGATTAGATCATCAAATTATTTTCTTATTGGGCTTACTTCCACATGATATGTAAATTGTAACACAAATAAAACTGTTCATTGAATTTAGACATAACATTGTACTGACCTCCCAAGGATCTGCACCATTGGACGCGCTACCACTCCAACTATTCTTCGTTGAGCTGTCGTCATGTTGATGACCTACAAATATTGTGTTTAAAAGGGTTTATAAACATTTGTTTAGAGTACAAAACCTAAAATAACATGGCATTATAACTAGTAGTCAAACTCAATTGTCCTATTTTTTGATAACTTATTTGTATTGTTCTAAAAAAATACTCATTGTATTTTTTTTACCCAGCATATCTATTAATTAGTTATCGTCTCGGCTTTGCATGAGCGTCCATGTATATACGTCGTCTTCCACTGATACTTATCGGCCGTCATATCTGAGCTTACTCTCCTTTTATACATATCATATTTCACACAATCTATACATCTTTTTTTGGTCATTCATAAATTTAATAAATTCCAATAATGTATACCTGCTGTCCATACGGCGTGACTCCGTTCCGCTACCCACACGAGATCGAGCAGGCCAGCAGCCAGGATTGCCTGCTTCTCAGCGGGAGGCAGTAGGGGCAGGCACTTCTCCGCAAAGTGGGGCACGTGTATGTCCGCTGCGTCTATCAGGGCTGGCTCGTCCCGAGATAGTTGCAGTTTCTCTAGCAGGTACTTGCATTCCCTGACCAAGAATAAACTATTTAAACTTCTGGATTCATTTTAATTAAATTAATTAATTTATACTGAGTGGGAGAAATAGAAATAATCTATATTCAAATATCTAAATTCATTTTTTTTTTATATTTTAAGTATGTAAAAAATTTTAATAGTTATATTTTTGTAAATCTACCACACATTTGAAACGCTGACTCATCAACAAAACGAATGAGAAAGAACTTGCATGTTACTTTTTTAAAGTGTCCTTCAGAATTATTTTTGTATAATTCTGTGTAAATTTGTGTTATTTATAGCCTACTCTTTTTTAATGGATGATAATGTAATGGTGCACCCATCAGTTGACGCACCAGTGGAGGATGATAAAATGAATAACTGGTCAGGTCAGGCAGCCTATTGTGCCAGTTTCACTATTTATCATGATAGTATCCGAGGAACCTCATGAAGGTCAACCTGATATGGTACATTGCTAGCTATGCCTTCATTGGTCCACATTACTAACGATCTCCTTCCCCTCTGAATATTTCTATTACTATAATAATTAACATGTACAATAGATGGACATAACCTACCGTAATATATGGACAGCTAGCCGCCTCGGATACGACTTGGATTGGCACAGCATGACCAGACCCAGGGCCTCCGCCCCTCGGATGACAGTCGCCAGAGGCTCGGACTTTGTCGGTGCACCATTGGTAGTCGGCTCACCATTCCGCCAACTCGTCAACAGTTGGAGCAGCATTCGCAAACCATTTTCAACTAGTTGAGGCGATGTGTCCTGAGGAAGCAGGTATACTCTCTTAAATACTTATATGTCAATATGTGAAGCGAAAAGTTTGTACCCGTTTTATGAAAATTGTACACTTCTTATTTATATAGAGAAGGCGTACAGAAGGCAATTTCTATTTAAATTATTCATAAAAAATGAAATAAACTGATTTGGCTTAAAAATATATACAACCCTAAATTTCTAACACCCGTATATCCTCAGAACCAATTTTTTTAAGCAATATTATTTTATAGTAATACAAAGTTTGCCGAGTCACAACTATATATGTATAATTTTGTTACCTGCACTTCTTTCGCTAAGAACTGTGTGAAACCGGCCAGAACGTCCTGTCTCCATTCGGGGAAGTCCACAATGAGGGTCTGGAGGCTTTGGAATGAGAGTCCTCGTAGCTCCTCGTCCATGTGCACCGTGAGACGACATAGTAGGTCTACCAACTCGCCGGAGCTCATACCCTCCGGTATAAGTCTGTTAGTGGAATATCAGAACAATGTTGATTGAAATAAATACCAAAATAACTCATCTAGACTAAACTTATAGGAAAGCAGGATTTCTTTTTATATCTTAGGACAATTCACACAATACCATCTAGTCCCAAGTTATGTAGAGATTGTGTTATGCGAACTAGACAACTGATACAATTACATAGATACTTTAATATTTTTATATACTTAGTACAAACCGATACAAACGATCATAATTATGAATACAAATGTTTGTAGCGTGCAGTAGAAAGTAAAGAAGTGTGCTAAACTGCTAGACCATCGCGGTTGTAAATATGGAATTTATTACTTATTAATTATTATTTGGAATTGGAGTCAAAGGTATGAAATTGAAAAGCAGAATTGAAGATGAAGTTAGATGGATAAAAAAATACTATATAGAAGATGGACAGATCATGATAGATAAGGTGATATCATTGCAGTTGCTAATAATTTGAGACAATTGGAGACAAGACGGAGGTTTATGCTTGTTAGCAAACAATAGATAAATAATCTAAATGTAACATAAAAGAACTATGATAACTGAATAAATGATTTTATTACTATTTGCATTGGAGTGAAATTGGTATGATACTGATTTTGGATCTTATTAACTTCTAGCTGCTTACCACGGCTTTCCTCGTGCGTAAGTTTTTGTCTGTCATTTTTAGGAAATCCTGTCTTAATACAACTCTATATATGGGTACAATATTTGTAGCATACATTTCTAGAATAAATTTAAGCACTTTTCAATAGTCATATTTATTTATATTTATATTCTAGGTTTGGTTATACTCGTCAGTCAGTCAAGTCTCTTTATGAGGTATAAGTCGTTACAAAGATGGCGCACTTGCCTCGGTATAGCTGCTACGCATGTGCGGAACAAATCGATTCGGGGTTTTCGTTCCCCGGTATTGATTTCTTGTTCTTTGGTAACATTCTGAGTGTTGGTCAGCATCAGGGGCCGGCCGTAATGTGCGTCTAATGCTCGTAGAATTTCCACTAAAACACGCCTCACGTATGGAAAGTATGCGCTCATTCCGATTGACCTAGCCGTTTCATCTGTCAGCATTTTGTTTAGAAACGTCTTCTTGACCCTTAGCGTATTCCCGGAGGGCAAAGTACCAGCCGTCCTGGGCATTGGTGGTTCACCTTCTTTCTGCTGCAGACTATCAGCGACTACGAGGAACGCTCGTAAGCCTATAGACATCCGTTCAGGAGTGAGAATTATTTTAATCTGTCGCCCAACCATAAGTAGGTCATAAACTATTTCTCTCATTGCGAAGTCGAGCCTCTCTTGTGCTATGAATTGTATGATTTTAACGAAGATGTTAAGGGGTGTGTCTCGGGGTACGACACCCTTTGATCCTTTAGGGAAGAGTGAGTTGACGATGCTCTGGAGGCGGGACTGCGTCGCCGAGTTGCTCTCACATTTAATCCTTATCATGTATACCCACAGCAGGCGATATAATGATTCTGTTGATGCATATAATAATATTATTAATAATAATAACCCAGAACAATTCTTACGGTGTCGTCTAGTTCCAAGCTTTGCAGATAAATATTACATACATACCATGCTCATACAAAGATTATGAATACAAAATCTTTGTATCGTATGAGGAATCAATAGCGAAGGACTATGGCATAGAGTTTTTAAAGAATGTTTCTTAAGAGTCGGTAACGCGGACTTGACACCTCCAGTGTTTCTGGCGTCAATAGGCTCTAGTAACAGTTTAGCATCAGATGGGCCATAAACTTGATTACTACCATCAAAATATAAAAAATCGAACCTGCAGCACTCAGTAGTAAGACGGTATAGTACTACAACATTCAGGCCATTGTTTGAACTTACATAATGTGTACACTTCTCAAAAGTTAACATGGTGTCAAATTTTACTTCTCTACTTCAGTAACAATAAATAAACTTTTAGTAATTCCGAATTTTATTATTTCTATTAAAAATCAATGTATCACTCACCTAATGCTACTCTACACATCTTCGGGTCCCTGTTCTTGAGATGCGAAAGGCACATCGCTAAAAAGCAATGCCAGTTGGCCAAGAAGAATTGCTTCTGTGAGACGCAGAGGAGGCAGGTAACGAGTGGGAACAGTGCCAGTCGGTGTTTGGACTTGGTGCTCGCATCCAACGTGTGGCTGTACAGCATCTCTACGAAGTTCTTCAGGCACGGCACGTTCACTTCATTCTTCACCGTCTATATGATTTCATACATTATTGTATCAATACTAACTGACGACTCTTAAACTAAGTAATAAATAGTTCATAAATAAATTATACTTAAGTTAAAATGTAATTATAATATATACGTAAATAAATAAGTATAATAATATGTCAGCTTTGTGTAAGATAATATTTTTTTTAATCGGCCAATACTGGAGCTGGCTCCTAGTTCGCGAGGTAAAGAATTCCACAATAATAATTTATAGGGACTTTAATATATTTTGGGAAGCTTAATAATTACAGGATTTAGCCTGTAATTGTTATTAATCTTTCCAATTAGTCCTCTTAAAAGCAGGCAGAGAGAAATATTAGAGAAAATTAGCGACTATCCCTCAAGACAAGCAATTCCTTTAAAGAATATTCTAATTTACCTTAATAAGAAAATCTAATGAAACAAAATAGATAATTCAAATTAATTAGCTGAATCAGGATCAAAGCATAAATAAATAGTAGAATATGCAGAACTCAAGCCTCTAGTATCAGGACAGACTATAAAAAGTCATCTGCATATCCTGTGGACCTCAGTCTCGTTTATTTCAGCCACCAAGCAACTTACGCTATGCTATAATAGTGCTATTCCGTCAGCTTGTCAACCCAATTACAATAAAAGAAAGATGTATTTATCCAAATTTCAATATGAATGTCTTACCGCAGCGACGGGCACTAGTATCTCGACGAAGAGGCCAGCTAGAGCGTGCCTGATGTCTTTGTCTTTGACCTCCAGGAAGTACTGGGCACACTCCTGCAAGAACTGGAACGACGCCTCGAACTCCTCTATGGGCACCATCTTCACCCGGAAGAATTTCATGCCCATGAGGAGGGATATGATGCTTTGCGTCGTGTGAGGAGACGGCTCACGAGACTTCAGTTCCTGGACAGAATACAAAAGTTTGAAAGACTAAGCGAAGCGAAAATAACATGGTAAGAGGCACAATGAATACCGCACATGCATAGCCATTCCAGAGGTTAATGTATGTGTGGTATCACTAGTGTCACATGATGATGTAATGTTGAAGTGCTGTTCATGTATATAGGCCAACCACCTGACAGGCCATGTATGTTAGGCGTTCCATTTACACATAAAAAGACACAATACTATATAAATATATGACTTATCTAAACTAATAGCATAAATAGATATTTGATGCTGTGTTTGTATTGGTAAATACTACGATAATTTTAAAATTGTAATCAACAGTAATGAACAGTAAATACAATAAATAAAATTGGTTATATTTTTATCAAATTACTATAGAAAAAAACTAGACATGTTAATAAGTATCCAGAAATAAGTATAATACTGTCAACATAAAAATCTAATTAAAATGTATTATTCGGGTGGGTCTATTGCAGACAACTATGATCAATCAATCTACTCTACTCACTGATTTGTATTAGTTTATAACATTTGGCAATTATATAGTGTACTGCCGCGATATACATTCGCCTAGTACTGGGTCTAATATATAATCAGCTTTGTTATGTTGGTAAATTTCGAAATAAATAAATGGATGCCAAGGAAATGTATTATATATTCACATTAGTACTCAAGAATGGCAAACCATATAATAGTCTCCTATTTCGTCTGGGATTGCTTAGGTCTGGAGGCTTTGGTTGGGCATCATCGTGTTTGCCAATACAGTTACATAAAAATACAGATTCCATGTATTCCAATGTATACCTTCAATTCAGCAGTGAATCGTTTTTTGACGGAGGCAAACCGTGACTGCGCCAGCACGCCAATGACCTCAGCATACAGGTCAGCTATTATGTGCACGTTGGCTGCGTTGGGATTGGATTGCAACCTGCAAATATTTGATAACCTGAATACCAATTCGACCGATAATAATCTGTGTTAATACGTGAATAAAAACTTCGTTGTCCTTTTTACGAAAATTGCGTGGTCAGAGGAGTATGAAATTTCGTACATTTATAGTTTATACAGAGAAATGCAAAATGCTAATATGTTTTTAATTTATGAATCTCCCTAATCTACTAATGCGAACAAAAAAAATACAGTATTATATGTTATTGACTATTCTTTTATAACATTTTTTTATATTCCCTTTTAAATATGCTATTCAACAAGAATGGTATTTTATTAATAAAAGAATTTTTTATTACAAAATGATATTTTTGTACAGAGAAAGCTCGCTGCATATTAAATATTGTAGTAGCCAGCATTATTTAGAATTCATTGTTCAAATAAACTTATGTTTTAAGCACTGCAACAAATTGATCATCTTAAAAATGACATCTGACGACATGGTTTGCTTACCCTTCTTTGTAATTGAATCTTTTGAACGCCACGTTCTCTATGTATTGTACCAGGTCCTCGTGACCAGGGTGAAACGGCAGTTGTTTGAGGACCTCGATGAGAGCCAGACAGAAGAGGAACTCGACGGCCAGGTCGCGCCGCTCCGCCTGCAACTCTTCACAGCTGCGTTCCACCGCCTCAGTGCCGGCGCCGCTGCCAGACACTATGTAGATGATGCTGTAATGAATTATATTTATTTATTTAATAACCTATGTGTTATTCTGATGTATAAGCTATAATATTGAAAAATTCCATTAAAATCGAGATAGTTTTTGCGTTAAATTAAACCAAATTCATCCACAGTCACGAACTTCCACATTTATAATATTATTATTATGTAAAAAATATTATTATTATCTAAATTACAAAAAAAATCTTTCAACAGATGCAATATAATGATTAGTAAGTAGTATAATTACGTTGTACAGTGTTAATGTTATTTTTTAATTTCATATTATTAATTGAGATCATATTTATTTCTACCTTTAAATAATTATCACTCCAAATCCATATATGAACAAACTTATAACAATTCACACATTCTGTATGTAATATAAATATGGCGTAGATTGATTCCATTGAGCTGCAGTCTCGTGCATGTACCTGTGTATGATCCATCAATTCATGATTGGAATCACCCTCAATATCATTTTCATTGACATTCATTACGGCTTGATCATCATTGACAGTGACATTCAAATTGTCGCTTGCTTCAATACATCCGCAATTTATTGTTACTATCAATCATTTCAAATGATATGGTAGTGATTTTACAAGGGATAAAGGCGTGACAGCTTAACACAACATATGAGGGGTACGTCGTCACATGATGACGTGATAACCGTGATGCTCTCCTTAGGTTTAACGGTCAAGGTCTTATCCCAGTCACATAAGCCAAAAAGTAGTCCATTAATATGTTACTTCAAATAAAATTAATATAAGCACTTTTAAATAGTCATATTTTTTTTTATTCTACCAATGATTTAGACGTCAGACTCATCACAAGAAGAATGAGTAAGAAACTTGCGTGTGGTTCCTTTAAATAAATGTTATTCTAAGTAAATACACATTATTAGGCATGCAACAACTTTTTGCAATCAGATAATATTGTCAGTGCTATGAATTTTAAGTTAAATATATTTTTACAAAAACATTATTATAATTTACAAACTCTCCAATTTAAGACTACTCTTGTAAAAACACATTTGAATTCAAAACCTCGTATGACATCGGCTAAAAATAATTTTACTAATATTTCATTGTAATTTTAATTAAAGTTTGCCGTTGACTATTGCAATAAACTTTTGTATAGCAGCAACTAGTAGCCGATATATTATACTGACTAAGTATCTACTTGTCCTCCACACTAATTAAATAACGACGGCCGTTCATTAGAGTGTGTCTGCTAATTTCTTTGACCTTCTCATTGTAATGCCGCATTGTAAACAATAACAACTAGAAAAGTTGGAACTTATAGAATTGTAAACATTATTACAGTAAAAAAATCAATATTACAATAATAAACTTTACATATATGAAAAAAAAGTTGTCTGTTTTTTATTTATATTTTTAACACGAAATAAGAGCATGTTTGACATCTCTCACCTGATTTGAGATTACTTTTATTTGATTTGTATTATAAATACAAATCAAATAAAAATTTACTTCTTCCTATAAACAATATTGTTACTATTTTGCTACAACATTGAAGTTTTATATTAGGGAAACACATAGCCTATGGTCTTCTTTAATTATCACTACATACTTACAATTTACATAAGTAACAATAATGTTTACAGTTATAAGTACACAATTATTCTGTTTGAAATATACAATATTGCCTTCTACCTCGTTCAATCATAGTTACAGGTAGAAGCGAGTTCATATATTGATGCTTGAATGGTTTACCTCTTGTTTCTCAAATCCTGGTGTGGTTTCTTGGCTTGCTCGCTGAGTTGCGGCGAGTCTGCCATCTGGCGCTCCAGCCAACCGAACAGGGCACGCAGCAGTGACGGTAAACAGTGCTCCGCGACCGTGCCAAAAGCACACAAGATCTGGTCCAGTTGAGGATCCTCACCGCGCTGCAGTGTTTTATTCAATGGTTTCTCCTGCAACAAAAGAAAACATGGTATACAATACATAGGTTTTTATAAGTTGAATCTAGAAATAAATGTTAACAATTAAAGTATAATAATGTAATAAATGTAGCTTTACAATAATATGTAATATACACTTCATAATACAATAAACATAAATAATTAGTAACTATTGTAGTTTACACTTTGGTAAGGTTACCTCTAAGAGTATGCTTTCAAACTTTGTGTCTTTTTATATTTCTTTTCGGTTCAATACACTGTTATTATAATATTATTTGTTGTGTTATTATAATATTAATATATACCTCTCTGTTTGTATTTGTTTCAACAAATACAAACAAAGAGGTATATGATATTAGACACAGTTAAAAATAGAGTAATATAATAAAAAAAACACTATGCTTTGGACAAACTCAAATATAATCGTACAACATTTACTGTTTTTCAATTAACCTTTAAAACTTTTAAACTCGAAATATCAGTGAACAATAATCCAATTTCGACTAATTGTCGTTATTGTTCGTAAATATCTAGAGTTACAATTTAAAATGCATAAGGAAAACAAGTAAATATCTAGGTAGTTATCAAATACAATTACCGGACGCAATGTAAATTAATTAAAATGTACATACGAGTGGTTCTGCCATAACTGCTTCCATTTTCCTTTCTGCCTGTACCGTGAACTCGGTGAATAGGAGTCTCATGACGAACTCCCCCGGCCTCAGGTCGGTGTCCGAAGGTGGCATCACGGGGCCTTTGTGCGCACCCCATGGTAGCATCGAGCCTGTGAAGCACCCTTGTCTTGTGTCACCACAATTAACAATACGTAGCAGGAAAACAAATTTAATTTACAATAACAATAAGGAAGGTCGGATGTCAAAATAATGAGATCGCAAACACTGCAATATTCAGTAATTATGCCAGGTATATATAAACATGTATGACACTTTTATAGGTATGTACAATTGTAATTGAATCCTTATTAAAAGTATATTTAAAGAACGTTATTACAACACAACATGTCAACCAGAATACACGTAGCAAAATACGAATGATCAGAGCATTAAGTCAGCCTTTTGTGCCGTATTTTATTGGCCAATAAAGCTTATAAAAGGATTGTATAGACATATGTTATGTCTCAGTATATAGTAATTTCACAGCCATATCTCCTGAATCAAACCCGAATATGGTAATAGATGTAAGTGAACCATCATACAGCCCTCTACTTCAGCATGTCTGCTGTTGGGCATATATTTGTCCAATTTACTTATACTTTATGCATTAGTGGTATCAATGCTATAATCACAAAAATAATCAATTGGAAAATCTTTATAATATAGACCTTTTCAAATCAGTTAAATTATTTATGTGTACATAGATTAATGTGTACAAATTGTAACATAATATTTGTGTAACATAAATATAACATACAGTGTATTCTATATTGTATACTGAGTTTGATTTTATAAAGAGCCATGTGCTGGAATAAAGGATAAGAGTTCTCCAGAATGGCAGCATATGGGTGTTATCGTACATGCATATAGGCGGCTGTTACACCTTAAGTGGGTTACTATTAGTTTGTTTGCCAATGCAACTAAATAAAGAAAGTGTTTTTTTTAAATATTTCTACATACATATTTAAAACACATACCTCTAGTGGAGACAAATGAGGACACAGTGCTCCCAACATTTCTCCAGTCATCACTCACAACAGTTATGGGTTTGTCATGGGTAGTGTGAGCCATTTCGTTTATGGTATCAGTCGCCTGTACCGGAGATGGCTCTATATTGTCATGGCGTACCACTTCTGATAACACACTGCCTTCCGACTCTGCTTCACTTGAGACCATCGATGAAGGAGCCTCTTCAATACCTGATTGGACAGTATTAAAATTATGAATCCAGAAGAGTGTCTGTCTGACACTATTTCTTAAGCAAACAGATGAGCTGATCATAGTAAAATCTCATGTCACATCTCTAAGCTCCAAAAAATATTAAAACAGACATGTATTAGAAGAATATTGATAAAATATTCAAAAATTAAAATAAGATAATACATGTAAAAGTTATTTAAAGAACTCTCGAAACTCAAATTGACCATTACTACATTTGTAGCTCTTATTAATATTATAGATGTGGAAGTTTGCCAGTGTGGATGAATGGATGAATGTTTGTTACTCTTTAAAAACCACTGAATGGATTTTAATGAAATTTTAAAATAATACAATACAGCTTTTACATCAGAATAACACATAGGCTACATTTCACAGAGATGTAACGACAGGAACAGCTAGTGACACAACATTTATATACACATGTTTACAAATGTAATGTATATTTAATTTATAATTAATATTATATATTATTTTAGTTCCAAATGACTTAATAGAAGCTGGTGATGGAAGTGGTTCTTTTTCTTAATCGTATACATCTATGCCTGAGAAAGTCGAGCTAAAATCAAGTTGCAAATGGGATACAACACATAATGATTAGGTACTTTATATGTGTTATGTTCTTCCTTCAGTATTATTATATATGTACTATATATTAATTGTACATATAATATCAACTATATACATATAGTTTTTTTTTAATATATAATTTATGTCACATTCCAATTGAATTTTCCTACTACTAAGCTGCAAAAATAGATTTGGTTGACAGGTTTGGTAAGACTCCTGATCAACAAAGTATAAAATAATTCATATATACCTGATGCATCTTCCGGATGTCCATCTGAGGGCAATGTGCTTATCGAGTCTGATTCTTCTGCCATCATTTCTTAATATGTAATCACAGTACTTTTATATTATTAATGTATATACTGTAAAAAAAAATAATTTTGCAAATCTTACAGTGTAAAGCTCAAAGCATGCTTACATTATCCTATTAAATACAATATAGCTATCAACAAGGCAAACAAATTGAGGTAAACTTTGTACAAAGTCATATGCATGGATTTCTACCTCAGTCATTTCAGACACCAAGCAGCTCGCTAAGAAGTATTTAGAAAGATAAGATTAGGCTTACTTTCTTTATAGAAATGCTTGAGATGTGTCATGGTGTCAACAATCACAATGTGATATTTGTAGTTCTGTTTATATATGTTAAACAACAGTCACTATTTACCATCAGGTGGACCATGAACTTGTTTACCAAACCATTCATATAAAAGAAATGATATTTATTACTGATATTTAAATGGTGTTACCATTAACAAAATATAAAATGTGAAATTTTAAAATTACTTACATACTTCTATCTATATGAGTGTATAAAATCCAAAGCAGATTCATTGTTCCTAAAACAAGATAAACACAATGTTAAAAAATATGTAATAACATACATAACTTGGACTATTTAAATTGTTCATTGAATTACTAGTTCTTCATAAGATGTAATAGTGGCAATAATGGAATGGAAAAGTAATAATAAACAATTAAATTCGCAATAAGCATGTCTACATATCTTTATTATCAGTATACAGCTATAGCTTAGCAATGAGCAATGGCTGCTATGTGAATGGCAATGCTCTATTTATTGTACAGAAATTTGAGTAAAGAAAATATAATACATTATCACATTCGCATAGCATTATATACTGATATAAAAATATGTCTATGTATGTTTAATATCAACAGCATAGGCAAAATTGATGTTTTTATCCAACAAGTTGGTAATTGATCTGCTTATAGCAGTATACCAAATTAGACAGTTTCAAAGTAACACTAAGGTTGTATTTGCAATACAAACGCGAGCTTGTGAAACCGGGACATCTGACAATGGATTCTACAATGTTATGCCCAGTTGATTATCATGCATATAAAACGGCAGCTAACGATCTGCACAACGCGTGGGGACGCAAGCATCTCTCAATAACACAAAACTATGTTCATTAAAACACCAATTAATCACCAAAACACTGAACTTCGTGTATCAACTGCACTATATTGAATGCGTAGGTACAATCGGATGTGTATGTATAAACATTGAGTGCTCTTGGTTCCAACAAGTGATATACTGCGGTTACAATTCAACAGATAAGATATAACCCTTCACTTTCAATTTTATCGTATAACAGCCCACAAAGTTAGGCACAAAATGTATTCCAATAAGTTTTTATTAGTAATTCTTCATTTGAGTTTCTTTTAAGCGGCGTAAAGGCAGATTTTTTATTTGTATTAATTAAATAAACGTTATTTCATTGCTAAACTATAGCAATTTATACCTTTGTATTCTAAATGTAGATGTTACGGAGATCACATTAGAATTAGCTGCATTTTTCTGTATATAAAATTATGCTTTTGCTTATTTTATGACTAATATTAGATGAAAACAAAAGGTACAAAAATCTCCAGTCACGCAGCTTGTCGCGAATTAACTTTTTGACATTTCTTCCCATTCATTAGTAACGTATTAAGCGCCTAAATATAGAAGGCGCCATAATAAGAACTGACGTCAGTCACACTGACAACATTACAAATTGATCGATTTATTTTCTGTTCTTGTACTGACTCTAGCGTTTGCGTTCCGTTCCACCGTTGCATGAGCTCGCTCAAAAGTACCGTAAGGCAAATAAAAATAATTATGTTTCTGATGACTGATTTGACGGTCCACAATTTGCAAAACAAATAGGTACAGAAAAAACAGTAGAAAAAAATTGATGCATAACTAATGACTTTTTTTAATATTTAACTCTCATTTCATTTAGAAAATTGTGATTTTTGTAATTAATAATATTTTATGTATGTATGATGGACTTGTAATAAATATTTTTTTATGTATGGCGTAACCTGGTTATTCGCTATTTCAATAGAAAATACCCCTTTGAAGATTATTTATAGAAATTAAAGTTAGCGTATTTCCATCCTCGTAATACTATCTAGCTTATAATCTAAAAAAAAGATCTGTTCAGTCAGTAGGAGGTAGCAAACATTTGTCTGTTTACTACCTCCTAATGACTGAACAGAACATCTGTAA
Source organism: Achroia grisella (assembly GCF_030625045.1). Taxonomy (NCBI): domain Eukaryota; kingdom Metazoa; phylum Arthropoda; class Insecta; order Lepidoptera; family Pyralidae; genus Achroia; species Achroia grisella. Next base: position 5,718,803 of record NW_026713051.1, read on the forward strand.
CTCTACATTAAGGATATGGGAATTTATATATTGATTTGTAAGATTGCAGTTTACTGTAAATTGAGAGTAACATTTAACGGAGAATTTGATAAATAATCATATAGCTATTGCTATATGATTATTTATAAAATTGCCCGGTACAGTAAATTAGTTTTTAAGTTATTACATTAGAATTGAGAGTCGTGTGTCATGAATGGATTAGTGGTTAGAGTGTAGGTCTGTTGATACATCAGTGGGTTGGTCGATGCAGTAGTAGTGCAGTGTGTCAATTGGAGTCGTGGTGACAGGCAGCGTGGTCGTACCAGGTGAGTAATTGATCTCATTGCTAGACAGGAAGCTGCCCATATGGTGGACGTCTATTGACCTGTGTAGGGCTGCAACGTTATCTATACAAATAAATAAAATTGAAGGGTCTGTTTGTAATTTCGACACTAATGGTGTTTACATTTCTGAAATGGATGGACCGATTTTGACGGGACTCTCACTCGTAGATTGCTTGTAAGAAGTAAATTAGATTTCTTTTATTACAGAAATTTTATTTATTTTAATTAAGAGAAGTAAAATCCCCGCGGTCGATATGCCATTTATAATAGCTAGTTAATACTATGTTGAAGTAAACCGGAAACCTGTTTGGGTTACATTTTAAGCGGTTAGGTTTTATTCCATTAGTATGTTTTGTTGACAATGATCATATTCATTAAAATATTTAAAACGAATTTGAAATATATTAAACGCGTAAGTATTTGGATGTTTGTCATTCAAACGCATGAACAAATTAAAATTAAAGATACAGCGATTATTTCTTTTCATATTTCAACCGAGACTTGAGTTTTGGCGTAAGTTGGTATACCTACTTAATAAGCGTTTCTATGCATTACAGTTACTTCGATTTTACTTTGGAAACCCCTGACTGTTCCAGTTCTTGGAACGAATAGTTCGTATAGGTCAATATCTATAGTGCAGGTTATATTGGCTGTTATAGAATATATTACTGTAATGAGGACAACACTCCCCATTGTAAACAGCCCTCTCCCCACGTATTAGGAAGATTGGATATCTTTATTTGTCTATATTTTGTTCGGCCTTTTGACGACCTCAATGGTCTAGAGGTTTAGCACACCGCTTTACTTCCGCTGGTGACGGGTACGATTCATAGCACACCACAAACATCACATTTCAGTGTGATTGTTTGTATCGGACTGGGTATTTTCTATGTATATTATGTATGCATTTACAGTTTTCTAGTACCTTTAACACAAACTCTGTTTATTTTGGAACTAGTGGTGAATTTGGTATATGTGTATATATGGTATATGTGAGCCTATTGCAATCTTTTTAATTATTTCAAAGATACAATATTCTATTTGGATATATACTGTAAGCGTATCGATCAAATCAAATCCAAATATTCATGTAGGTCTATTTACAGACTCTTATGATATGTCAAATCGACCGTCAGTTCGGAAACTTTCGAATAGAGAAGAACTGACAAGAAACTCAGGTCATATTCTTTTCAAATATGTTTACAATAACACACATACAGATTTAGATAAGTATACCTATATGTATACATATTTCTGTCAAGGTGTATGTCTTTATATTTTGATTGTCGCTCAGGAGTATTCGGGATTCCTTGCTGTTATTTATAAAACAATTTGACTTTATTTCTTGTTTAAAGCAAATATGTCGATGAAAAGCGCATTAGAGCCGAAACCGGGCAGGAGCACAGATGTCGAGTCCACGGAGAGAACACCCCTCGTCAGCAAAAATGTAAGTTAGCTACAGGAGTCATTATTAAATGATCACGTTTTATTGGTTACTATTAAATTGTAATGTGTGACAGTGTGCTACTTTTCTACTGCATTCCCTTGGATTAATTGATAGACGACATCGGTGGTCTAGCGGTTTAGCTTTTTTTTCTCATGGGCCAGGAGGAAGCAATGTCTCGCTAACTTCAATATTGACTACACTCTTTGGAAATTCCATATATAATTTGTAATTATACTAATGTGTATATAGTTCTTTATGTTCTTTCTATGTCAGAGTCACCGTGTAATCATATATTAAGGTTATTGCACACTATCAAATTTCATACGACGACTAATGGAACGTGGATTGATTGGATAATATAATACTGAAATAATATCTGCAGCTGTAGACATATATGTATACATGTAACTATGTATATTTCACTTATGTTACAATGTTAGAGTAATGACTGTGATGTGCTTCGTTACATATGTATATGGCACATATTGACACCATCAACTATGACCTGATAATTTTCAATAATCTGTTATTATTGCAGTATTTAGTCACATTCTTCAAAATAAATATAAGAAATGAACGGAACAGTTTTGCAGCTTTAGTTATTTATTGGTAAAAAGATGCAATATCATCTTAAAATAATTAAAGTGAAATAGTTTGAATGACAAGTTAATGATTTAACTATCTATTGGTTTGTAGATAATTGAATCCATTATTCTGATATAAAATAATATTTTGGAATACTATTTAATGGTAGTAGATTTAATTAACATGAAATATTTCTTAAATTACGAATGAATATAATATGAACCATTTAATATATTATAATATACATCATAAATACATCCGGACAAATCACATATTTATTTTTATGAAATAAGCTATTTAAATTGTATAAAGTTCTATTAAATTTTGATTTCATAAAAGGTTACTTATGATCTATTCAATTTACTAGAGCGGTGGTGGTGATGATGGAAATCCTAGAAGTGATGACTATAGCCGTGGTGGATTATCAGTCAAGCAGACCGTATTCCTGATCGCCGGCGAGATGGCAGGCAGTGGTATTTTGGCGCTACCCAGAGCTCTTGTCAGAACGGGTACCTTTTTCAACGGTTTTTAATGTGTGATTATGCAATCGTAATACAAATTACGAGAATGATATTTTTATTCAATTGGAATGAGCCGTGGTAATTTCGATCCCCGTTTGAATCAGATCAGATCAGAGGCGAAAAGATATGCACGCAAACGCTAATAGGGTACAAGTAAAGGTTAAAAGAGATATAATAACTTGACTAAGTACTCACGCCCGTTGCTGACATGAATGAGTGCTAAAAATTCAATTATTAACCTTTTCAAAAGAATACAAATTAATGACATTCGCATTTATGGCAGCGGAAAATAACTAGTAGATAATATTCTAATCAAAATATTATAGCAATTACTAATTTAAGCAATTACTAATTACTATTGTACTATTGTGATCTACGATACCCTAGTGGGGTCTAATGATACCCTGGTGGTGTGAAGTGGTGAAACTATGTATTATACTACTTCATCACACGGAAAAATCATATAAAATACCTAAAAATTTATTGATCTACTTACGAGTGCGTATAACGTAGCGGACAAACAACTATTTCCATATTTTATATATCCGTTTCGATATATTATGAATGAAAGAAAAAGAAAGCCTGTTAGTTGCATACATTATTACCTAGAAGATACAATTTCTTAACACACCTAACAAGTTCATTATGTTAATAGATTTAGGTACCGGGCGGTGAGTTGATTGACATACATTTTTGTCGCATATAAGCATATAATTATAAATATAGAAATAACTTACAGATAGCAAAACTTAATATTTTCTTATACAAACAGATTTTTATATTGCTTCAACTTTAAACTTACAAACATAAAGGAACGAAAGCAACTTTGACTCAACTCTTCTATTAAAAAGTATGGAAGAAGTTAAAAAATCATTAAAAACCAGTTCTGAAAACAAAAATAGTCGAAAAGAGTGGCAAACTTTTTACATCCACATTAAGAAAATTCAATGTAAGAAAGTATAGTTTTATAATGCACTGAACATAAACAAAAAGATTTGTCGTGTAGTTCTCTAAATTCCAAGTGCTACAGTTTGATGGAAACACACCAATACTTTATTTTAGATTTTTGTAGAATCTGTACTTTACGCAAGGCTCTGTACGAATCCTTTTAGGATGACAATTACAATTTAATTTTTTATGATCAGGATGGCTGGGAGTACCGATTATAGTCGTAATGTGTGCAGCGGCAGCGTTCAGCGGCAAGCGTTTAGGTGATTGCTGGTCCATCCTCGAGGAACGCGATCCAAAATTAAGGACCAGGAAAAGGAACCCTTACGCTATTATTGCTGAAAAGTCTTTGGGGACGACGTGGAGGTAAATCAGCTAATTATGATGATTACCTAGATAATAATCATATATCGTTTATTCCATTCATATGCTATATAAAAACTTCTACATTCACCACAACATGGGAAGAACTTATATGCGCGACATCATTTTAATAACACACCTTATTGATGTACATTGTTTACCTTTTAATAATAAACTAATTAAACTAAATACAATTTTGTTATTAAAGTCAAATCATAGAAACTAATATCAACTTTTCTCTTCTGTAAACAAGTTTGTTTTGTATCTGTAACTCTACAAGTAACTGAAAAATTCGTTATTTTTTTAGTTATAGGTAAATCAACAGTTTAGACAAATTGATACTAATATTTATAAATTTTAGACAATTTTTCGAGATTTTATTTAAAATAACGAATTTAAGTTTGTTTTATACGTCTTGCAGCGTGGTGGTATCGATGGCAATGACGACGACACTGTTCGGCGTTGCTGTGGTGAACCTACTGCTGGCTGCGCAGATAGTGGAGCAGGTGTTCCTATCGCTGGTGCCGAATGTGTCATACTGTGCGTGGTACCTGATTGTGGCGGGGGCCATGACGCCGCTGATGCTACACGGCACACCCAAGGACATTTCGTAAGTTTTATTACGTCTATAGTACCCTAGGTAGACTAGCGATTTAGCACACTGCCTTATATTCAATGGTCGCGGGTTCGATTTCTGGCACGGTATTTGTATTTTTGTATTCATGAATACGATTGTTTGTATTGATTTGGGTGTTTTCTATGTATATAATAAAACCTATGTATTTATATCTGTAAAGGACCCATAAGCTCCGCCCTGCTTGGGACCAGGTGGCGCTGTGTGAATTGTCCGGAGATATTATTATTATTATGAAATAATTTCACAGCTACGTTGGGGTAATCGCGTTTGGTGCGACTGTGGTCGCTTGCATCCTGTACTTCATCCAGATGATGAATGACATCAGGCCCTTCGTGTTCCGCTACGGGATCCACGGCTTCCAGGACTTCTTCCTAGCATTTGGCACGATCATGTTCGCGTTCGGCGGCGCCTCAACCTTCCCCACCATTCAGAATGACATGGCTGATAAGAGGAAGTTCAATAAGAGCCTGAATTACAGTTTTCTTGGTAAGAAAATGTATAAATAAGTTCTTTTCACTTTGTCTCTTCCTTATTGGAGATCTGTGCAGTATGTCTTTATATTCCACCGATCAAATTTATATGTATATGATTTTCAGTCCATATTTTCTTCGGTCGTACTATAAATTCACCACAGCTAGGCATGTTAAATGCATTAATTGTATGCACGAGAATGACTAAACTTACAATGTTTTTTTGTCTTATAAAAGATAAAAAGCATAGTAAATACATTAATTCCCGCATCAGTTATAAATCTGAGTTCACAAAATCTGAGTTTTGAAAACAATATAGGCTGTATCATGTTACAAATAAACCAACGGATTTACAGTTGATAGAATAAAATTTCAAATTTTATTCGTAATATTATGAAACTAGCTATCCGCTCGCGGCTTCGCCTGCGTGGACAGAATATATGGATTATCTCGCGTTTAAAGATCCGTGTTCTGTAGTGGGACGTTATATATCTTAAACCCTTCTTGAGTCACTCTATCTATTCTGTCTTTTAAACATAAACATCAAAATGCGCGTAGTTTTTTAAGATCAAGAGGTACATAGGTTCTTTACATAGAAGATATTTTAACCGGAAACTAAAGCCGTTTAAATGGTATTGGCAGATCAGTTGGGATCATCGGTATTCTTGGTATATAAGCTAGTTGCCCGGCTGCCGTGGCCCGTGACGGTAGTAATGTTTGCTACAATTTAATTGTCGTTCAATTCCTTAGTAAGTCTCTGATGAGTTTACATTTCTCAAAATCATGATTGCATCATGCTTTTGAGAAATTCCGATTTTTGACGCCAAATCGTATGGTAGAGGTCCAGAAGGGTTTAGTAAAAATTCCTGTGGATAATGAACTGCGTTTTCGATATTAGTCAAGGTGTCGATTGATATATATTTTTTTATTTATCCAGCACCTTTTTGTATAATCAGATTATTTCGTTGACAGTATCATTCTTAGGTAACACTATTGCCCTAGATGACAACCAATGAAAGCCTTTTTCATGCAAATTCTGGGTGTCAGGATATTCAGTATCTATCAAAATTTCTAAATTATGGACGACTTGGCCTAGGGACTCATCCAGAAGGATATCACAATGTCTGTTTAAATTCGAGTGGGAAAAATTCCTTCCCCAAGTTTGAGCCATTGTTGTGAGAAATCACTGTCTGTGATTCCATGAAGATGAGGTCTCATATTCTACCGTAATTTTAAACTTTCAATTAAAGTTCATAAGAAAGACGATGTTAATAACAGGGAGAGTTAGTTAGAAATCTCCAGCAAATACAAAGGTAATCCCGCCCATGAGAGCAGAGGTGTTTCTAAGATCTTTTAAGGTTCTATCCAAAACATCTATGGCTCATGGTGCATTCATCCCACATAATAACTGAGGCATTTTGTAATAATTTATCAAATCAACATGTAGATTGTTGTTCAAGATTTACGGATAGCGAAAGTTTAAAAGTAGAACGAGCAGTTTTTCCATCCAATGAACAATTCCTGACGATGCAACTGCTATCACTATCTTCCCCGATTGTATTATCTTAGCAAGTATCCCTACCCCTACCTGTGTACCCATACCCCAGTGACGCCCCTACATCGCATTAGGTTTATAGCTAACAGAGGAGTAGGTTTTTTTTCTAAGACTTGCATTGTTAAATACGTGGTATCTTTCGAATGGAATGTCCGTATTGAATAATTCAAAAAGTTATATACAGGTATTGAAGCAGTCGATAATATGAGGTAATTAATTTTGATAAGGATTAATACCAAGATGCAAACTAAAGATTCTTTTCTAGCGGCAGCACATCAATTAAATTTTTAATAAAAAAAACACTTATTGTGACATAACTATAATACATAGATATATGCCGTCGCGACACTTTTTATAGATAATGCTGTGTTCTGCAATGTTGTAGTACATCATTTTATTCTATCATCAATAGTTATCGCAGCGCATGCGGTGTTAGGTATTTTTTGTATAATTTTTTCACACCTTGGGTTACATTATTGGAGATTTCGTAAGTATCCCTAATATTTTTGTAAATATAATATAGCCTATGACACTCAGGGATAGTATAGCTTCCTAATGATGAAAGAATTTTTTAAATAGGTCCAGTAGTTTCGGAGCCTATTCAATATAAACAATCAAACTTTTCAATTAAAACAATCAAACAATGATTAAAGGCAATAAAATGGGTATATCAGTGTAGTATGTCGTAACCGGAGTAATTAGTCTACCTAATAATACTATAATCTTGTACTTGAAACAAGACTATTTTAGGATTTACGTCTCTTGGATATTTTTTATGTATGAATTATTTAATTTAATAAAAGTCATACATTTTAAACTGTACAGATATATGTAGACGGGAGACGATGTGTAATGAGTTGCACCCTTTAATATTGTAATTGTGATGTTTAACGTTGATTGTGGCTTTTTTTTCAACCTGGAAATGCAACCTGATGGAAATTAAGCATACAGCCCATCTGATGGTAAATGGTTATCGTAACCTATGGACGCCTGAAAGAACAAGGGTGTCACGTACGCGTAGTCAACCCTTAAGAAACATCAATATACATTTACATAAAACCCCCACGCTGTCTTTAAAGAAAATCTTCCTGTAACTACAAATTGAAATACTAATTTATATTTCAGTAATCCTCGGCATATATCTACCAATTGCCATAGCTGGTTATGCTGTGTATGGCGAGTCAGCAGGATCAAATATATCTGCGTCCCTCTCTACCACGCCGCTCACGCTGGTTGGTAATATTCTCATGGCCTTGCACCTCGTCACCGCTTTTGTGATCATCATCAATCCTGTCTGCCAAGAAATGGAGCAGCTGTACAATATACCAAGAGGTATGAATAGATATTGAAACAAACAGTAGGAAATAGTTTGTTCTAATAATCATTTAAAGAATAATACACAAAATTATTAGAAACGTTTTATTTATACTACCTAATGTTTGGATTATATTTTATGAAATAGAAGTAAAAATAAAATAGAAATTCAAGAAAACTTTATACAAATAAACGTAATAGGAGCACTTTTGAATATTATTATTATTCTATCGTCCACTAGGATAGCAGGCTTATTATAAGAATAAACAAGTACTTGCGTGTGATACTATTTTGAATTCAAACTGGCTTCATACGATACTTATTACAAATTTATCTTAAAATTAATTAAAAATTATTTACTTGTGTAGGTTATTTTAGCCACTTAAGCAAGTATTTATTTCTTAATACTATTTAAAACTAATCCAATTCAGTAATAATGATTAGTAGCTATAGTAGTGCGGTAATTTTACCTTAGTCGCGTCAAGCTATAATGCAAAAATATAATTGAAAATTTTATAAATTTAATAAAGGCAACAACATTTGTACTTCCATCAAGTTATGTAGTTCATTTTTCGAAGTATTCCATTGTAAGCCAGTAAGTAAGTAAGCCATTGTTCATCTTGTATACTTAATTCAGATGTACTAAGTGACTTTATTAATAGTAGAAACTGATAATTTATCACTGCTGTTGGTTAAGCTGTGGAAGTTGGGAATACCATGCGGATTGCTGGTACATCCTCTACATGGAATGATACCACTTGCTCAGCTGCACGCTTGCCTTGCCTTTACGTGTTACGTGACCTAGTTCATTCCATCGTGTAGCATAGAGTGCCATAGAGCACATTATTAAATATTACTTCTATCTGGTAAGTCCAATTCTTGGATATACAGTTCATCAATAAATATGATCATTATGTGAAAATAAGAATAATGCCAAAAATAATGTACTCCATAGTTATCTTGTAGTGTCATATAGTTCCCCCTATTCTCAAGTATCCTCTGTTGTCTATTTAATGTGTTCTTCCTCGATTTAGTTTAAGAAGAATAAGAATTGTATTTTTTACTTTTACAAAATAAAGCCCTTGTCATCTAGATTTACATAAAGTCAAAGAAAGAAATTTTCACAAAATATGTTGAAAAACATCATTATTTACATAAATACTGTGATATTTCAACAGTAAGTACGGCACTTCAATAGTTTTTACACAAGTTCACGTGGTAAATACATAGCTGCCATTCCTTATTGGTCATACTTTGGCGTAAATAACTATGTTTATTGCGTGAACTAAATAGTAGAAGAAGTTACATTATACATATTATTTGATTAAACTGAAAAGTAAACTAAAAAACAACAAACTATAAATAATAAACATAGGTGCTGAATAATTGAAATTCAGGTAGCAATACGACATTCATATAAAGTGCATCACAGTGACATATCGATTAAAAAATAATAACTGACGCATATAACTACTGACGTTTCGCTGTCTCTACCTGTAGACACGCTTGTCTGCTCCACTCAATGTATCTAGTAGGCATGCGCGTTCCCGGGCTCCAGTAACCCGTATTGAAAATTGGGGCTCTAAGTCGAGTGTTACAAACTTAGTTCTACCTAATTGACATGGCAGATTCAATGGGATGGCGCATCGTGATACGTGTTTCGGTGATGCTTGCGATCCTGTTCATTGGTGAAAGCGTCCCTCGGTTCTACACCATCCTGGCGCTGGTCGGGGGCACCACTATCGTGCTCCTCACTTTCGTACTACCTTCTTACTGCTATCTTAGCTTAATGGAACAACCACTGGAGGGGGGACAGACGCCTGTGTGAGTATATTAGTCTTAAATACTAATTTCAGTTTATTTATATATTTCTTACTATGTTTTGTGATTGGGTTAGGTATAATTGTTATGTGTTTAAAATTTTATATCAAAGAAAAAACAGTCTAACATACACTGTCGCTTTTAGAATATTAGAGTAACTCCACTAAATAGCTCTATTATACAGAGTTACGTTTAATATTAAGCCTTGTATTGAATATAACTATTAAATGCCTTAATTATTATATAGTATAACCATGAGTAAATGAGATTAAGAATTACGGATATTATTGAAAATAATAATAAGTAGTAATTGGATTACATTACATTGATTTAAAAAAATACGATAGATAGAAGAATAAAAATTGTTTTATAATTATTTATAATATGGGCTCTCAGTAGAAATACTCTGTACTAAATATTAATCACATAAAAACAGAAAACGAAACCAAAATCACTGCACTGATTTGAAAAATTAATTCAGTTTTAAGGTAATCCGGAGTGATACAGATTATAGTAAAATCACACTGCGCCATTTAGTCCCAAATTAAGCTATTTATGTTATGGGTATTAAACAATTGATATAAATACTTATTTATTGAAAACAACCAGAAAAATACAAAAAAATGTATTCATTAATTGCAATGTTTGCATCGAGCGAGGAATGGAACTCGCTAAATCTCTAATATCCGAAAAGTCGAGGTCGAGTATATATGTTCTCTTGTATATATGCTGATATAGGTTTTTTCCAGCGAGATGCCGGGCTGGATGAAGATGGTATGCTGGGAATTGGTCACCTTCGGTTTGGTCGGAGGCATCGCGGCTGCCTACAGCGCCATCAGCGCTATATTCAGCACAGCACAAGCTACGCCCTGCTACTTACGTTAATAACTAAATACAATTTTTCGACTATAGGTTCTAACAATTTGTAAGTTAAGAAATAGCTAGTTAGGTAGGTACTCATTGTTGACTATGTCCTTGCGCTTCCTCTAGTAGAGTTTTTAGTTGTTCCTGCGAGTTTTGAGGGCCCCTTGCATTCGCTTCCATTTCGTTTGGTCAAACTATTAAGGATAGATGCTTTAGATTTTTTTAAAAAGATGTCTTTAATAACACTTACTCTGTTTTATTATCCCTTGTATTGAATATTCCATATATTACAATGTTTAATTTACGCACTGTTTGAACTAGTTTCTTTATAATCTGTGGTATCTTTAATTTAAACGATTCGTTAGATAAGCGTTGAGTCTTTTATACTTACTGAAATGGAAATTTTAATTTAGCATAAACTTTTCTATGCACTTTGAGAATAGAGTAGGTATTAATTTGGGCTCATTACATTAAATACGAGAACAAAATATTTAATATTTGGCTAATGTTATTACTGTACTTAATTTTCTAATCGATAACATACAGATTAGTTTATAAATATTCCATAATTATCGATAAATAATATCATTAATACACTATTCTAAACTACCTAACTTTCTAAAATAATTTATTTATTTTATATTTGTAATTAAGTTATTTGTAAGACCATTTGCCGTTTCCTTGTAGTTGAGCTGATTTCTCATTGTAGTTGTATGTGACAAAAAGTTTCTTGTAAAACGCTCGATGCAGTAACGGTATTCAGGCAATATTTTACAGTGTTCTACGGATTATAGAAACGCAATAATTTATTAGAACAATGTATTTTATTTAGTTACTGTTATTTTTAAATAACAGTTTTCAATTCTACAGCAATAAATCATACTCTGATTTATTTGAGCAAGCTAAATTTTCATACTAATCTTATAAAAACAGCCCATGTGTTGAGTAACAGTTAAGTAAAATAATCGATTTTGACGTATTATGGGTAAAAATGGTAACTTAACATCAGGAAGTTGAAATTTTGCTTGAATATTGTTCAATTCTTAAAAATCATGTTCTTGTAAACTCCAAATTATCTTATAGCGTAAAAGAATTGTTCTATATAGTCAATAAGGTTTGTTAGAGACTGTTAATAACAGCTGTAATTCGTGATATACATTAGTATATAATAATATGTAACGCAAACAGTACTAGAAATTAAATACTAATTTATAAAAATGTGTAAGCATTATGACTTCATTTTTAAATTCCTTATTAGCCAACTTTGACATTTTTTACATTTAATGATATATTTTACTTTTTAGTTGAATCTGTTAAAATATCCTGATCTCAAAAACAATATGATTTTAATGATAAAATAAATCACGGATAGGTTGGTTACCTAAGCTCTCAATATCAATATTTTAAATAACTTCCAATGTAAGTACGTAATTATATTCGGTATAGAATATATATATATATAGTTATATACAATAATATATAACAAGGATTGGGAGTACATTAAAATTAGTATGTCTGCTGAAGTAGTTTTTGTAGTAAAAATAATGGGCCACAGATGCATAATATTGCACGGCGCGCAGTCGCAGTAGGATGACGAACACGTCATAGCTGTATGATGATGCTGTGACGTTAATACAAGTCTCTGTACTACTCATACTAAATATTAACACTTGCATTTCTATTTTTATGAACAAACCTTAAACCGTTTTATATGAAATAAAATTACGGTGCAGGTATTCTTCAGTATTCATTTTATCTCCATTCAGAGACCTTGGGTCGTCGTCATCTTCCCTCAAGCAAGCGCGACAGAAACATTTTCAAACGAAATTTTGCCATCAATATTCAAGTTATGCCCTACTTGGCTCAAACTCTATTGTTACTGTAAATATAAATGTTGTTTCGTTATTACGAAAGATTATTATAATTTCAATATCTTGCACTTACTCAATAATTTTGATATTTCTATATTGTTCTTGATTATTCATACGAATGGGCTAGGATAGGTACTTCTTTTTATAGAAAATCGACTTTTTCAGTTACGTGTAATATTAAAACAAACAAAAGAAAAACTGACAAGTTTGATCTGAAACGATGTTGTTGTTTCATTCTCCTACGGGCACAATTTCATCTAGTTTAAGAAGTTATTGCAGGAAATAAGTTTTATACAGAGATGAGTTCTCCGAGTTGTGTTAGTCCTCGGTCGCGACGTACTATCAACTTGTTTGTCATTCCAGTAACATAAAAAAATATGTATTAACTTTGACCTACTAAGTAAACAATATGTTGAGCTGTCAGATTGTGGCACAGCTATCTGATTACTACTTGATGTGGTCGCTAACGTTACGTCAGCCGCCAGCCGACCCCCAGCGGCTACTGTTTTATAGATAAGCTATCAAGCAACGGTAAACAATAACAGTTAATTATTCCATTCGTTGGGACAATATCAGTGCAGACTGTAACTATACAGTTATTATTGAGACACCATATCCGCGAGTGAGAAAAGCAAGAGCTGTCCCATCCGATGTATGAATATTTACTTAATATTTGAGACGAACTTCTTAGAATTCCATGAATTTAACAAGCCGCAAGAGAGAAATAGAAACTCCGAGCAGTTCCCAGGACTTGTGACCCTGGTGTAGGTTTAAGGGCCATTAAGACTCACCTTCACCGTTCCTGTTTCACACCCAACCAAATATTTCTCTTGTAACTTTAGATACACATTCTAGTATAGTATCCACTATAGTTCTAGACATGCCAATATATTTTAAAATATGGTAGAGAGATTGCGCTATAATACGTGTCGCTCCCACTTCGATCGCCTATAAATTAACCATAAACCTATTATTAGTTAATTCGTTTAGTAGTTCTTAATGTTTATTTGTTTTTATTGCATGATCTTTAAGTACATTTGTTTCCCATGATACAGTGAGCTCTACCAGTATTAAGCGAAGATGACTTACATAAAAAAACTTTGAGGTAGACATTAAATCGACGTCTGCGTGGGTACTTGAGTCTTACCTATTTCAGGTGCCAAACAGGTTGCTTTGTAAGCTATATTTCGGTTGAATTGAGATAAGGTGGTGAAATTATAGAATAACAAGCATGACATTTTAGTCCTCGGGAATGGTAACGCAAGACCGGAATCACGTGCGAGACATGATAACGTGATGTCCGCAGTGCTATCATGTATATAGACGACTGTTATCATTTACGTGAGGTGATCCGTCTGCTTATTTGACATGTGTTTGGTACATGAAAAAAAATGATACTGTCACATCGATATATGACAGGATATATATAGCCTGTCACATCACCACACAAGGTGGTGAAAGGACATCTTTAAAAAGGAAAGTAAGTTACGATATAAATATTTCTGCAAAATAATACAATGCGTTGATATAAACAAAGTAATGGCAAATGTTTAAATAGAGAAATTGTATAGTGATTATAATTTCTCTAACTTTTTTTAGTTAAATAATAATAATAACCATGGATAATTCACACAGCCTCATATTGTCTTAACCTAAGCAGATGTTGTGTTGTGGGTACCGGAAAAATAATATAGTATATTTAATTAATTTGTAATACTTATACTCAGCAGTAAAAATATTTACACCGTGTGTAGAATCGAACCTATGATACAGAAATAGTAGTATTTTAAACGGCTGGAACTAGTTTTCCAGCCATTGTAAACGTTTGTTAGTACAAACATTTACAAAATTTTGTTTCAATTTACATATTCATGACTGTCCAGTAAAGGAAACATCACTAAAACCAAAAATTTTTTTTCAAATACCTATATAACTAACAAAATGTGGAGAATGTCAAGTATGTGTTATGTGTATATTTTAAACGACACATTTGCGAATTCTTCGTTTAATAATGCATTAATTATGTCTGCTAATTGATTTATTTTTGAAGATATTTAATTATTAGCAATTTTAACTCTACAATATAAAGATACAATGAGACTTTTAAATAGAGCGTCGTAGCACTGTGGCTTTCTACTCTGACTTGCAACTTTTGTTCATGACTGTCCAATAAAGGAAACACCAATAGAACCAAAATTTTATGCCAGTCACGTTTTTTTAAATACCTATATAATTAACAAAAATGTGGGATTAGTCAGTTCGGTTAGTCAGTTATAACGTAAATTATACGTTAAAATACTTTTTAATTTCCAGCACAAACTTGGGATGTATTGTCAATGCTTGTTTACATACGAAGACCGTTTCGTCATTAGTAATTGGTGATAAGTGTCAGCCGCGTGGTGACCATGCATGCGCCACACTACGAGACCGTCTGCGCGGACCTGCACACGTGCTCTATTAGAACTCATCCCAGCACACAGATTAGGCAAGTATATTATGTGTATATTTTTAAACGACACATTTGCGAATTCTTCGTTTAATAATGCATTAATTATGTCTGCTAACAGATTTATTTTTGAAGATATTTAATTATTGGCAATTTTAACTCTACAATATAAAGATACTATGAGACTTTTAAATAGAGCGTCGTAGTAGTGTGGCTTTCTACGCTGACATGCAACTTTTGTTTTGAATTGTGTAGTTATTGTATGACTATTTATAATTGTGACTGACTTTGTGACTGTTTAAAGTAAATGTGAGACGGCTGTAGCTTTAGTTACTGCAACGTTACATTCAAAGGATTTTAAGTGTTAATTGAACCACGATGCAGATAGTTAAGAATCCTCCTGACTACTCAAGGCGATATCAGTATACTCTATACCTATTTATATTTAATTTCAAGAAATATACACTCATACGCTCATGCTCATGATTTCGTCTCTAATAATCTTAAATAGTAACTAATAGGGATAACTATCAGTCATATTAGACTTAAATCTACGCTAGAAACTGTATATTTTGACGAAGCAATTTTATTATTGATAGTGTTAACTAAACAACTATATATCAATATATATTTTACTAACGTACTATTGATTTTTAGTCTAACACAATATTATTAGTATTCTTGCTTATCTTTTCTTATATATAAGGCCACTGATACACGGTCGGTTAGTCGCCAGGTTATGAGACTTATGTATATAGTTTTTGATGATAATGGAGTGCTACGTCCGTCTGCGCTAACGATTTACGCTGGCACCAGTGGAGGATGATAAGGTGAACATGAGGTCAGGTCAGTTAACACATTGTGACAACTTCAGCAGGAATTTATTATGTTATTTCCCAGGGCGAACCGTGTGCCAACTAGATATGATTCATTGCTAGCAACAGGGTCAACAATCCACATTGCTAACAATACCCTTCCTCCTGGCATTTATATTGCGATGTAAGTATACCGGTTCTCATGTTTGGTTGCTACGTCCCTCCTCGTTGGTCTAAACGACAACCGACTGAGCTGGGGGAACTGTTAGCAATGTGGATTACTAGCTATCAATTTACCATATCAGGTTGAACTCTACGCGGTTCCTCCTGGAAACCATTGTGATAGATTCCTGCTAAAATTGCCACGATGGCCTAACTGATGTTACCTCATGCTCATCTTATCATCCTCCACTGGTGCCCCGCCAGCGTACACCGTTAGGGTGTGTACTAATCTAAAAAAAAGCGACTGTATAGTGACGGCATAAGACAGGTCAATTTTATGTTTAATATAATTAATGATAAAGTTACCAAGCAAGATACGCGAAAGTTGCATGCAATGCACTTGTTTTGTATCGGTGCTTTACGATAGCTACACGGATGTAACGTAAACAATCATTTCATCTTTTGTCTTGTCTTTCAACAAGAAGACGTACTGACTTGTATTGCGTAATTTAACCACTTCAGTTATTTAGTAGTTCAGCAAACCGTAATACTTCCGTTGGTTGCGGGTTCGAATAAATATATGGTATGTAATATACATTTGTATTTATGATTACGAGTGTGATTGTTTGTATTGAACTGGTTGTTTTCTAATTCTCTTGTATATACTTATTTACTTACAAAAAAATAATATTTAAATATGTCTATAAATTGTTCAATGTCCATGATATAAATTCTGCACAGTTTGTGACTAGATGGCGCTATGTGAATTGTCCTATATTAATATTGTATATTGATGCGTTATACTTATACCATTGTGATATACGTCCATTAGTCAACTGGATTTTTAGCTCATTACCCATTTTATTATCTAACATAAGTTTTAAATCAAAAAATGTGTCCATTCAATTGCAGACATATATAACCATGGTACTCAGTGGTATAGTACGTGTAGCTACGAGAATGAGTCGGAGCGGTCTTAGGGTACAGTGCTGCCGGCAAGCGATGTACAGCACAGCTTCAGATGCCAAAGGTAGGTCAAGACCTTCAAAATCGTTACTTTATTTTTTTTAGTCTATTACAGACTTTTAATATATTTAAATTCCTTGTCAGTTCGGAATGTTTTTCGCAGTTAATAACCATAGAACTTCACTTGGTTCATAGAAGATCACGAATTCATTTATTTTAATCGAATCATATTAAACAAAAAATCATCTTTTTATACCCATGTCGCTCTAATTAAAGACGGTTATGATAAGTTAAATCTACAGTAAATTTGAAATTGGATAGGAAAGCCTAGAAGAACCGACAAAAATTCAGTTCTCATTATATTCAATGAAATTGTATACGGAATTGGAACCATATATTTATATATATTAATTATAATTAAAATAATAATTTGGTTTAATCATATTTACTAAAATGAAATAATAAATCAGCAGTTCTAATACAGATGTATTACAATTGAGAATTGGTAACAGTATTATATAACTAGTTGACACGTGCAATTTCGTCTGCGTCAAATTTCCCCCATTGTTAGAACATTTTTCATTGCAGGCGGTTCGTATTAATCATAGCGTGACGTTATATGGACCATTACACTCACAAATACCATGGATCTCTATTGGTAAAACGTTTTTTAAATCGGTTTGTAAATCCATAAATTACCCCTTACAACCTCATATATTGTACTGATATTAGTTTCATATACATAGTCTAAATTCAAACGTGGACCTAGCAGTTCCCTCAGACTGAAATCGTATCTGTTAGACAGGAGTTATTTATCACTTTCCTCCCACCTTATCACTTTAGCCGTGCCATAAGTTCTTCCGTACGCTGGAGTACCATCTACAGTATATACACTCATCCCTATTGTTCGGTGATGCTGTAAAGGCCAGCTATAGCTAACTGTATTATAATAGTTAGAATACATAGTTACAATTTAGTTTTATGTCGCTTCAGTAGACACGTTGCTCAACAGTGTTCTGATGCTGTGTATACATTATCAATGACAATAGCACTGTGATTAATTATAAAATAAGCTAACTGGTCGCGACTTGTGTTATCAGCTAAGGGCAACTTGTGTTCATTGTTAATTAAAGACAACAGACTTAAGTAATCACGGCGACAAATATTTTATTATTATTTAATGTTATTTCGTATTCAAAACAGACAGTTAAAGATGTAGAAGATTAACTTTGACAAGTAATATTAAAACTATGACCAAAAAGAAAGACATATTGTTACTATATTAGTTATGCCACCTACGTGGTATAAAAATAAAATTAAGAATTTTATTTTTATTATTGTTACTATAAATAGCACAATAAAGTCTTCAGAAAATAAAATTGGGAACGAAACCCGTATAAAATTTCCGTGATTTAAAAAGGGGATAACTGACTAAAACTCTATTTGAAATACAAAAATTTTAGTTATGTGTAGTACTTTGTGGTCAATCATTATCATTATTACATAGTATATCCAAAGTCGATGTCGCTATCTGTCCCTATGTATGCTTAAATTTTTAAAACTACGCAACCGATTTGAAGCGGTTTTTTAAAATAGAGTGATTCAAGAGGAAGGTTTATATGTATAATACATGTACACCTGTGCGAAGCCGGACTGGGTAGTACATAATATACAGAGGTATATGTTATGTCACTCTGGAATAATGTTCATACTATGTTGTCTATTTATAAATTGTTATTATTATATAAATAAATTGTATTGTAAAATAAAATGAGTTTTTCTCGTTTACAACTTTTCTTATTTTTATGAAGTACTATACAAATATGACTATTACATTGTTTCTGGAAGAATTAATCTATTTCTACAATAATTATATCACATAGCAATTCAAGTTACGAAAGATAATGATATTTTATGGATACGTAGCAATGCTATGTAGAGCGAGTGACCTCTACCCAATTAAACTCTATACAAGTTATAAACAACGATAAACTTCAATAATGTATTAATTCGTACTGTGTAGTTAATATGCTATCATTACTGTACTGTCACGAAAATGCACAACTGGTATACTACCACTAATACCTACAAAAATTGTGAATAGTGGCACCAGATAACACACTAAACACTGAAATATGAAGCATTCAAAATTTACATCTGAAATTGTACATCTTGAAGGTGGTATCTAAAATCGCTTTAACACTCTCTTCCAGACAAACCTACTACCAGTAGGAATTGATCTGCACTAATTACTACGACTGATTTAGTCTTGTATAGTTACTTAAGTAGTTGATTGAGTATTAATATTTTGACTCTAATGAATTAGTGTATCATACACAATACATGCACATTTCAATTTAAAAATGTAAATTTACGAATATTATCTATTATAAAAGAGCAATACGCAAGGCTCTTGTTCGTTCTTCTTGTTATGACACAGCTTTCCGAATGAGCGGTAGATTCCAAAAATAAGTATATTTATGTAAAAGTGCTTAAATTTAATTTCAATAAAGCTTTTTCTAATCTATTCCATTCTATTGTTTACAAATAAATGTCTTGAACTATTATTATCACGAATACAATTACAAAGCCACAGGGAGCAACTAGCACTACCTATTTAACTACAAGAGCTTTGCGAATGATATTAATATAATTTTGTGATATTTTTACACCACTGCATATAGTAGGCGCTGCGAATTTATAAGAAGAACAACCACGGAATAGTCTTATTACAAGCTACGTAGTAGCAGATAAAGTACTGGAAACATCTTATGTTATATATAAGATCGGTTTAATGCCTAGGTTCGTTCTGAATCTAGCTCTGCGAATTTGTAACACGTGATTGAATATCATGCAATTAAACAAGTGTTTACTAAAGGCGAATGTAATTTTCGGATTGCACGTACTGCTGCTGTATTGATTTCGTGTTATGTTTGCAACCTAAAACATAAACAAAAAGATACATAATCTCGTACAAAGAAATTAAAATGAAGAAGAAATTAAATTGGCTCTCTAATAAGAATCCGCTCCCCAGATTCGTAATATGCACGTCAACGTTATATACCATTGTACCTACCGTCCAGGTCGGCTGCCCAATTTAGTTGGTAAATATTTATTTGTCCTTAAAAATTATCAAATTAATGGCAATATATCATTGCATTTCAGATCGGTTCTACACGAAGAAACACGAGTGGGTTTCTGTGAGCGACAACATTGGTACAGTCGGCATATCAAGTTACGCACAGGTAAGTCTGTCTGCATTATTTTCATATAATTACAGGATCGAATTTGATACTTTCAAGATGTACACAAACTTTTGAGGTTGTGACCTAAAAAAGTAAGGGAGTAAGTAAGAGTTAAAAGTTCCAATTTGGTCAATACTAATAAGTTTGCGTTAATAAGAGCCTAGGTCGTCTATCGGTTTAGGACGCCGCCTTACTTCCGACGGTCTCAGGCTTGATATCTCCTACAGTTGACCATTTGTATTCAAGATTTTCTATGATTATTATTATGATCTTAAGTGGTATGATCAATTTCAATATTACTTTGAATATTTTATTTTATTACTCTTCAAAATGTTCAACCATCATTGTCTAATGATAATGTACAATTTTTCACGTATATTATTAATGAGAAAATTTAGATACCATGTTAGACCGCTATTAAGGTAGGTATAACAGTCCTCAAAGCTATATGAAAATAGTTAAATGTAAGGATATTTTATTCAAAGACTGAGGTAAGCATTAGAGAACGCAATTAAAATTATCGCGTATCACTATTTTGTGTAGGCTAATCATTATTTTAAACGACAAAGTTTATCAAAAGAAATTATTGTTAAACAATCTGGTGTGGTTTAGATTTTACTGGCTATCCTGTTTGAGTTAGATACGAGAGAGGTCATACATAAGCCTGCTCATTTGCAATATTTCGTCCTTATTTTAATGACTTTATTCTGATAGTCTCTAAACGCATGAGTGGTATCACCGTTGGCATTTGATGATGTGATATCCACGATACTGGCCGATAGTTATCACTTATTATCAGGTTGCATGTCAGCTTATTTGTCATTCCAATTATATAAAAAACCAAAATAAAAAACTTAATATCCATTTTATATTATAAAATGGACATTAAGAATATAGTTTGTTGCGAGTATAAGAGCTAGATTGCACTAATCGTGCATGCAATCGTCGTCGTTTTCAGCTGGAGCACAGTAGTGATCATAACAATCGCCGGACAATTCATATAGAGATCGGGCTATATGAATTGTTAATATACTTAAAAAATACCCACACCAATACCAGAATTATATCAATAGAAATGTATCATACAAGAACCGAGCCCGCGATCATCGCTAGTAAAGCAGTGTACTAAACCATTAAACGACCGTCCATCCGACCGACCATCATAGTATGTTTAAATAATGGGCAAATTCAGCCTCCTCGAGAGCCTCGTGCTAGCAATGAAACTACATGATCGGGTTACAGGATGCCTTGGGCGAAGTGGTCTACGCGCAACTACCTGATGTTGGCAGGGAGATATCTGCTGGGGAAGAGACAGGCGCTTTGGAGAGTGTGAAGGCAGCCAGCGAAATATACACACCGGTTTCTGGCACAGTTAGTTGAATTCTTCTTTGCTATATTAATAAGAACTTTTAATCTTTATTATAAGGTAACTTCGAAGTCATATACTATAGATACATCTGCCTCTAGAATCTACGTCAATTCCCTATTATCTGGGGTAAAAACGAGGTTCGTTAGGCAAACTTCTTAGCATTCACCATGCGGGTCCAACCTGTGGCAGAGAAGGTAACTCCGAGCAGTTCTCGGGATTTATTACACGGGTGTAGGTTTAGGGGCCCCTTTGACGTACGTCAACTCTCAACTTCATCGCTTGTTTTTCTCTCCCTTTCCAGTCAAGTTAGGTCAAAACCTACTAGCGCTGCCTTAGTTACACGTTCTATTATAGAACTTACTGCAGTTCTACACAGGCCAGAAGATTGTAGAGTGATTTCGCTGGTATACTCTCGATACTACTTTGACCGCATACAAATTAGCCATTTCTTGTTAACTCGTAAACTAGTTCATTTGTATTTTATTAGTCATTTGTATTCAAACAAGTCACGCCTTTTTATCTTCTCTCATTTCGCTTACTTAATTTCATTAATTTGTACATAGGTAACGGAAAAGAACGACGCAGTCGAGTCTACGCCTGCGCTAATCAACAAATCGTGCTATGAAGAGGGCTGGTTGTTCCGCGTCAAGTTGTCCAAGCCGGAAGAACTGAAGCTGTTAATGGATAAGGCAACCTATGACAAATACTTGGAAGAATCGCATTGACGGCAGGAGATATTTCATATAAGTTTCAGTCCACGTTTATTCTCTTAAATAGATATTTGGAGCAAACTCGTAATTTAGTAAATCAATCTACAATAATTTTACGAACTGCATTAATATCACGAGATTACATTCAATTAAAATTTTAATATCTGTGACTCTAAACAAAATAATCCTAAGAAATTATAACCCTATTAATTATGACGGTGTCAAATATTTAATTATTCTATTTTGGTCGTTGAACTTTTTCGTCCTTTTTAGAGATTTTATAACATACTAAAAGGAATTGCGTTTTAAAGCAGTTCTTAATTTTTATTAACAAGTCAGTTAAATTATTCAACCGTTTAACATATTTAAAGCTTTTAGTGTTAGGTATTGGTGATTTGGTGGCTTCCTCGAAGCACAGTACAAGTATAATCGGTTGTATGCAAACTTCGATCGTGGCGGTAACTGTAGCTCCGTAAAACTCCGTGAAGCGCAATGCAGTACCCGTATTTTGGTTTTCGGTAGCACAATAAATTTTCGAGTACTCCAAGCATCTATTGGCCTGGATTCTGAGAGAAAGCATGTAGCACTAAGATGATTAATCTAGAATCTATTGATGAGCAAGATTGTAGGTTATCTTTAGTATATATACTTATAGTATCTTCAGTAAAATTGGTAATAGCAAAATTTTATAATTTGATCTTGTTTCCTTCATGTTAAAGTTGCAGTGCTAACAAATTACTCAATATTTCTCATTAGACAATGGACGGAGAATTTTGTTACTAGAATATAGTGTATTAATTAATATTTAGTTGTTCTTAATATATCAATTGTTATCAGCGCTAATGTCATAAATCACTGCATAGTTGTAATATAATGTATTTGATGTATACGTGATATCGTAATTGTTCTAAATTCAAACATTTAAAACAGGGTAATTATTGATAATGTATATTATAATGTACTATAAATATATATAACGATTTTATATTTAATATTAATGTTGTCCCAATAAAAAAAATATTTTCAAACGAATATATTATTTTATTAATACCCAATCTCAACTGAACACCAAAATTAGAATTCTGTGTAAATTTAATGACAACACACTTGTATAGTCTCAATCTGATAAATTTAGGTTATTGTATGTACACGTTTAAGAAATCTAACTTATTATTGTGTTTCTTTTGCCTAGGTTTGTAGTGAAAAACAGCACTAAAGTGCGACAAATCTGCAGCAATTTATTGCTATTCAATGCTGCAACTTAGACACGGGCATATAATATGTTTATGCGTACACGCATTTTCTTTTTTTTTCTCTATTCATTTTTATTATATTTTATTCTACTTCTTTCATTGTAATATTACTTAATACTGCTACTTTAATTTAAAAAACAAATATGGAACGAAATACAATATTACTGAATTATTATTTATAAAAGTCCCGATAGCATAATAAAGCGTTAATTAATAAATCTGTTATAATATTAAGATTTGGCTTTATTACTGTGTACAAATTTCAGTACTGCCGTAATGAGATATTTAAAGCACATTCTACCTCGTTATCTAGCACCTTACTTTAGTTACAATCATAATATATAAATAAGCTGTATAAGTAAGCTGTGTAGTTGCTTCTATAGCCCTGGCAGCACGGGTCAAAAGAATACCTACTAAGTAGTTTGAACTAATTCTCATACGAATCTATTCAATATTGTTTGCGTGAAAGATTAACAAAACTCGAAACTTTAATCCATTTACATCCTCAAAAATTGCCTGTTTACATTGATTGGATTTTGTAATTACTTTTCCAAATTGATGTATACCGCAGCCTGCTTGACTAGTAAATGCATACCTAAACGCCTGATGCTCTTGACTTGGCTACTTAAGCGCGGCGGCTCCTGATATAATCTCGATGAGTTCTCTGGTGATGACGGCCTGTCGGGTCCTGTTGAAGAGTAGCGTCAGCTTGCGGATCATTTCGGCTGCGTTCTTGGTGGCGTTATCCATAGCGGCCATGCGTGCTGACTGCTCGCTGGCGGCGCCTTCCTTCAGTGCATAATAGAGGAGAGCTGCGAGGGTCCATTCCGCGTAGCACTCCAGCTGATCAGTGTCCATGTCATCAAACACGTTGATGTTAGGTGCTGACTGCAGAAAAACACTTTTAAGAAAACACAGAATATCTCAAAACAATTCACATAACACAATGTAGTAAGCAGAGCTTTTATTACGGACTCTAGTCAAATAATATAAATACAAAGATACATTTTTTGTAAATACATATATAGGAAACACCAAGACTCTTATAAACAGTCACACATATGAATAGAAATATTTGTACTATGAGACGATGAGAGGAATATAATACACGACCATCGGAAGTATGGCGGTAACATCTAGACCACCGAGATTTATTATTCGACTTATCGTTTAATATTCGACTAAAGCAAAGGTCTTAAGTTGAAATTCAGAATAATTAACTGAACAATTCTAAAATGCGAAGGCATTCTTACCTCAATTTTAAACTTATTGAAGAACGGCACAATAGTCATTTCGTACTTGACAGGCGTGAAGTATTTGTTGTAGTATATCTCGCCGATCTCATACGAGTACCCAGCGTCGGTAATGGCTGTCGCCATCACCGACGCATCTGCGAACACCGGAGCTATGCGTCCGATCTATACAAAAAGAATAATATAAGAATTCAATTCAAATTTACCGCAAATATACATATGTGACGCGCGCTGCAGTTGTGGTAGCGTGAGTATAATTATAATAACCCAAGACATTTCACACAACGCCTTCTAGACTCAAGTAACTCAAACCCTGTGTCATGGACACTAGAATTACCCAGGCCCGTTCATCCGATCGATCCTCTCTCCTAGACGATAGTTTTAGACCCATTTTAGTAGCCCTTCAGCCACACCATAAGTTCTCCTGCGTGTTTGGAGTGCTGACTGCGTTTGCCACCATTTTCATCCATTAAAGCCAGCTACAGCCAGCTACTTTACAATAGTATAAAAAAAGTATATATTGTATAGATTTTATTTAAATCGAGGTTACCGTTATATAGGAGTGTTCGTTATTTTAATGTTTATACAGTACATACATGCGTGAACGTGTCAGAAGTTGGTAAATCAAAATACCACTTACGTCTTTTACGCAGACGAGCATATTGTCTGAGAAGGTCCGGCGGAGTAGTGCGCGTGACTTTTCTCCTATGCAGACCAACTTGTGGGTAGGGGCCTCGGCTTTCCTTGCATTCATTTCACGTCGGATGCGCCGTGCTACTCCGCTATGTACACCGCCACACAAACCTGATACAAACATTAAATCTATACTGTATAAATATACTAATTCACAAAAAAAAGAAAAATACTTAGCAAAAATATTCGGAGTAAACCAAAGTACGTAGCATCCATAAACTTTAAGCACCGTCCTTGGTCTGCTCCTCCTAAATTCACTGCACACAGTTACACTGCACACATATGCATGTAAATATCTTAGGACACGTATTGTTTGTTACTCATTCTATTCTAGATTTTTTGTGAGTGAAAGATTAAAAATAATGGCTATTATGTGTTTTTATTATGTTTATTTGAATAAAGATTATTTATATTTCTCTTTATATCTGTTAAATTTGTTCTCAACAAGTTCTCAATAATACTCAGCAAGATGTTTTGGAGAGCAAATTTATAACGTCTACCTTGCTTGATCTGTGATCTCGATACAAATAGATACTTTCAACAATTGGCACTTTACATAGCCATTTGTTAAAGTAGTTTAGATAGTATTACAAAAAACTGAAGGGTGAGTCGTGAAGTCGCTTAGTTGTTTGTTTAACAAACAAACAACTAAGCTACTGTAAGTTGATGATTGTGAAAAAATCATCTAAATCAATCCAACAGATACGGCAGTAGGTATGTGTTGGATTGATTAGATACAGACAATAGACAGTATCTATGTATTAACATACATACTATTAAGTTGACGCGGTAAATCGAATTATTTGCTATTACATTCTGACAGGCGTATTTTATGAATAAATAAATAGTCGCACGATGAAATATAATAGCATATTTTAATATATTTTATAGGTACTTACGCAATATTATGTCTTATGTAAAACCACGTAAGGCCTCTTTTCGTTGGGATCCTTAAATTTGCAAATAGGCATTTATTAAAAATGGTATTAAACAAAGTTGAGTGACGCAGCATATTTTTTTATCTTATATAATTATTGCCAAAGTCAACGAAACAAAGTTAATTAAGTACCTATAACAATTTCTAGGAAAAGAATAATTGTGAGACTGTGGAATCACAGGTTATCGTAACATTGTAACAAGACGAGGGTTTTGTATGATACTATATTGTTTTTAATAATAAATAACATGCAGAATAATAATCCGAAGTCCATTGTTATTATTCGCAAATCTATGTATGTTTTATATTCATAATCTACGTAGCTTTTATACCTTATAATGTCAATTGCGCATCTTCAATTTCTAGGGTGATATAGAATGTGTTAATTCCAACTATCTGGAAGCGACATCTTTTAAGAATGAGATCTTCAAAACCCTTGTCAAAAAAATTATCAAAGAATGACACCTATTCTCTGTATTATAGTAATACCAGTTGTCGTTAAAGTCAATTTTCGAGTTAGAACGTTATTATATTTAAAACGGGCGTTATTTAGGCAGAGATTAGCTCTGATGAATTCAAATGATGTATTTGGATACTTGACAGATTACAAACTATATTAACTCTTGAGAATTGGAGCGGTTTAACAATTTCTATTCGCTCTAAATCTTAATTAACTAAAAATACCTGGTAGGTTGTATTATTTGTATGAACATACTGGTCCAATAAAACAATGCTGGAAGGTACTTCGTAACATATTGTAATTACACTATTATTTGCTGCACGTCACTATTATTAGTAATCATTGTCACTAATGAAATGAGTGACAATGATTTCTATACCTACCGTAATGCCACATCCATTCCGTTAAGTTAATTCATTGATTAATAGAAATAATGTACTTATAAAAATTCCCCGCCAAGCGCCCACAGTTACAGATCTGACCAAGGCACGGCCCGCAACTACTTTATTTAAATAAGTTTTAAAATATGACGTACATAAAATTTTCTTAATAAAGTAATTTTTGTACGTTATACTTATTAGATGGCCAGTGGGCGAGCACGCAATTGTCAGAAAAAATTATCTGTTTTGTTAATGTTATTCGAAGGCGTTGGAAGTCGCAGACACCAGCTGCTGGTAAGTGATAATTGTCACATTATCGTGTGTTTTTTTTAAGTTGAAATATGTAATGCAAAAAACCCACTAGCACTAATTCATTATAGGCAAAATATTAAATACGCAATCAGCTGGTTAATAAGGTCAAGTAACTAAATAAGATTAAATTAGTCGAATTAATTAGAGCAGACCATTGCCTATCTGCACTTTTTCTTGCTGCTCCAGAATTTTTATTTTATGGTTTGTATTACCAGAGATCTCCACTAGTTTAACAGCCCTGATCTATAACGTGAACCAATTAATTAAACATATAAAAACAAAACTTGTACTATCAGTGTATATATGTATATATACATACTCGCATGTTGCTTGGCAAGTCAAGAGTTGGCGTAACGTGTTTGTAAACAATCATTATGTACCTACCGGGCCGTGAACGAGTGCTAAAGAGATCACAACATTGATTTGAATTTCATCATTATGCTTCATGTCTCAACAAATCGTTGAATTTATTTAATTACATGATTATTGAGGTTAGAAGGGATATCAAAATTATGAGCACGATGGATACTATCGACCACAGAAAATCAATTATTTTGTTCCGGTAAATAGGACCTACCATTATATGCAAGTTTCTTGTTCATTCTTCTCGGATAGAATAAATAAACTAACTATTTGAATACTGAACACACACATTTGAATGTGCATATTAAGTTTCTGTGAATAAAGATTACTTCTACTTCTAATATAAAAAAAATATTGAAAATGTCGTCTTACTAATAAATGGCATATATCTACAAACATTGGTATTTACAACGAGTAGAATTATTATTCAAGGAAAACGTGCACATTTTCTATCACATGTGACTAACTAGAACTTTGTATTTAATAAAAGCCATTTACGGAACTGTAACGACAATTTTTATATATAATACGAAAGAATCGAGCTGACGGCCCCCCTGATGAGATAAAGGTGAGCACGAGGTCGCCTTTGGGCCCGAACCCAGCGGTCAATAAGGGCCTGCGAATGATCCTGGACGTCTTTGTAAAATGTAATATTTTTATTATTTTTAAAATAATATAATATTTTAAATAACCACGGTCACATGAGATATATAATGTACCTTAAGCAGAAAAATATTGTTACAGTTATTATTGGTTAAAGTAACATAAACATGAATACCAAAAAATGTAAAAAGAAAAAAATAACATTGTATTAAGACCTAAGACACCGTGTAAATGTGTGTGGAACTTTTCTGATTGTTGCACAAATTTCTCTATTTGCTCTGAGTTTACAATCAAAGACATTTGTGCAGGGCGTGTGCCCACTGCAAACCATCCTGATAAATTCATGGTAAAATTATCACGATGGGCTAATTGACCTGACCACATGCTTATCTTATCATCCTCCACTGGGTCCCACCAGCATATACCGTTAGCGCAGGTGGGTACACCATTCCATCCATAAGAAAAAATAAACATAATTGTGCGTGACACGAGTCACGGAAACACAATAATTATTACATATTATTGGATATTATCTTCTCGACACGTGTCGTTGTGTCATGCTCTGAAGGCTCGCTAGAAGAAGGTTGGGGAGGGGAGAGAGTTAGCATTATATATTTGGTATTATTTAATGCGACATCGTTATTAATATGTGAAGTAAAATCACAACCACTAGATAAAATTAAATCTTGATATACTATAAGTATACGAGTATATTATTTAGCGTTGTACATCAACGCAGAAGTTCTGTAGCAATCAAATTGCCTATTTCATTGGCAAGTCGATGCAGGGATGTTAACGCATGAGTGGATCAGCAGTAAAGTTGTCAAATAGTTGGCAATGTCATGTACTAAAAAACAAATCGAAGATTTTTTTTGCAGTATACACGCATACCTCGACCGCCCATGTACTTAATTATAACAACCGCTTTGATTGAAACGCTTAAATTTCGGCAAAAGCCAGATTGAACTGGTACCATAATAATCATTTGCCTACCTAAACCACTTCCGACCTTTAAGTCCACTCGAGTCCACCGGGTCACGCAAGTAGATACACTTGGTTGCAAATAAAACAAATAAAAGATACGTACCCCAATATTAGATTTGATTACTTAGATTTAATTAGGGATGATCGACGTTAGAAAAACATCGATGTTGTAATCGATGTCGATATCGATGTATGACAAATACCGATTGCAGAAAACATGGATGTTTCTCCTTTACCTAAAAGTGTACTTGTTTTTTAGGCAGCCACTACTTAAATTTTCTTTTACAGGTCTACAACTATTTTCGTTTTCATATTTACTGTTCTTAGTGATTTTGAGCATTACTATTTGAAAAAAAATTGAAATTTTTTGTCGATGTTATCGAAAAGTAACCAGGCAACCAAAACATGTATACTTTCCTACTATATATCGATGTTCATTTAACGTCGATGAATGTCATCCCTAGATTCGATGGCTTTCGGCCACGGTGCTCGTAATGTAACAATATGGTTGCGTTACATCATATTGTTGCAACATAAATCTACGCCGTACATTTTGTTGTTTTGACGCTAATGCATAATAAATTAAAGTTTTTGGTTCTTCGAATCTTGTAAATAAGCTGATACTGACAACGCTTATTTTTTGTTCAGTAGACTTATATGAATAACTTGATAAGCAAAACGTTATCGAAGGACTGAAATAGAAACTAAAATTATGAACTGATATTGAAATTATGAATGTGTTACAGCTATAATTTATTACTGACCATGTATACAAAACTGTTCCATCATAAGACCGCGGGCAGCCACACTTTGATACCGACATCGACTGGAGATAGTCATAATTGTATATATAATTTAATTAATGTTAAATTCAATTTAGGTATCAACATCCACAGGAGTTAGACCTAAAATATTAGCTGTAATTTAGTGAATTAAATTAATTATATATTTAAGTTTCTTTTTAATCATCCGGGTACCATTCCTAATTAATGTCAACCCACACGAGTTAATGGTAAGCGATGGCGAAGTGTCTATACTACATAATACTATGATAATAATGTCAGGTCAGTAGTCCTTTGTGGCGAATTCACCAGGAATTAACCATAACCTTCCTAGTTTCTAGTTAAGATACTGCTACCAATATGACCTTTAATAAACCTTTTCAACCCATCATCGTTTATTTCATGATTGAAAATTAGAAAGGAAAATCAGAATCATATCATCAATCATTCATCAAGAAAATAGGTTTCAGATGGCAGACTCGCAATAAATAGCTAGTTCTAGTTTCAATTTAATGTAAACCAATAATGACGTCAATCGAATTAATTTTGTGCACTATGATTTGTCCTGGACACTTATAGAAATACATACTCTGAGTGGGACGTTCATCTCTGACCCGCGTAGGTGATAGCTGTAATAGGTATAGCATTCAACATGCGGCTTTGCCGTGTTTATAAACTCTTGTAGTGGGTGGCTTTAGTTATAACAACTGTATATTCACATTTTAAAGGCAGACTATGCTTCAGTATGGACCACTACATGATCTGTGGAGTATTAATTTAAATATAAGCAACTTTGAAGGATACTTACAGTATATTATATAAAAAAATAATGAAAATTTTGAAATATACTTATATAATTGTAAAAATAATTCTAATTACTTAAATAGTTATGTGTAGGTATTTATTTATTTTTATTTTCTTTTTCATGTAGGTTTATTACAAACTGTTATGATATGTCAAATCTACCGTCAGTTCAGTGTGTCCGAGCTAAGAACTGACAAGAAACTAAACCTTTATGCTTTTTAAATGGGACATCATTACAAAATGAATATTCAAATGTGATTATTTAAATTCATTGAATAAAGATTATTTCTATTTCTAGTTGTTAATTACATATTATATTTTATAATGGAACCACTTTGCTAAATGTTGAGCGTGATTATTCGAATAATTCGCAAAGCATTGGCTTTTAAAAATTACTAATGTATAATACTTATATCAGTTACTCGACTATAGATTTTTTTATGCCAGATGATGATGGAATAGATCCAGCCCATATGCTTACAGTATATGTTGGTGGAGTATTAGTGAATGGTGATAAGATGATAATACAACGTGGCAAATTCACTAGCCGATTGTTTCCAGGAAGAAGCGTGTGAAGGTTTATCTGCATGATATTGAAGGATGATATTGCTAGCAATACCACACCTCCACTAATCACCATCCTTTCCTCGAAATAATGTCTGTACCAGCAGGCATACAATAATTTAATGTTCTTTAGTAGATTAACTGACGCATTAAAATTAATAAAATAACACACAACATTATAATCTCGCAGATAAAACTGACAGAGCAAAGTGACAACGTCTTATTATCGTTTATAAAAATACCTATTTAAATATTATTCATCCATTGACATAACCATTTATCAGTAAGTAGCTTTTTAATAACTTTTCTATTATAAAGCATAAATAAATAAATAGTTACTCAAGTAAAGAAGTAAATCAGGAAGTAGGTAGTAGTAAATCAGGAAGGAGTTGGCACTTAGTAAATCCATAAAACTAATTACTAATTAATTTTTATTTTATTTTAGGGTTTGAGTGTGACTGTGCGCTCTGCACTCGTTTTCGTCCGGTGAAATTGGAAATGCCAGTTACGGTCAACAGCATTAATAGGTCGAAAATGTTATTTATCATCAGGTGAGTCCTCGTGAGCTTAGGTGAGTCCTCGTGAGCTTGGGTGAGTTTGCCATTCAAATGACATAAAAATATATGTGTAAAGTAACTTGGAATGATTGTACCACATCTCAATACAAACCTCTATCAGAAGTGACTGCTACATAAATTCTTTTAAATTTCTTTGTGTCTTCAGTGTTTTCAAGAGTTGGTTCCGGAGGTGGTTGCTCTTTGTTCTTCTCATCCTTCTTAGCCTCCACTCTATCCAGCACTAAGTGACTCGCCTCGTAGAATTTGCGAGGACCATACCCGAAGGGTCTAGCTGCTTGTAGTTCGCGTTCTGCTTTTGTAAACCTGATAAAGAAAAAAAAAATAAATATAAAATTTTTTCTTCAATTTCTTCAATCGTATCGTATTTAGGGCACAGTTCGCAAACAAAGTATTTTGGTTACAAAACAAATATCAAGTACCAAATGACACTAATTCATAATTTTAAATATTGATTTACCAGAATTATAAAATAAATCAGTCATAATGAACAGAACAGACCAGTTCTTACACTTCATGAGTAAAATCAATAAGAAAAACATTGAAAACGGAATCTTCTCAAAATTAGACTTGGAAAATACTCCTTATCCCAGATTGTCTAAAAAAAGGCTTAGTCGTCATGTTTTTAGACAATCTGGGTTAAGGAGTATTTTCCAAGTCTAATTTTGAGAAGATTTCGTGATCAATACCGGGACCAATCAGTAATTACAGGAGAAATGATCCGCATCTTGGATCCATTGCTACCACGTTTAATGTGTGGTGATAAATTGTATCAAGAAGACGGCCATAGGATATCTTCTCTGCTTTATTTTGAAGCAAATAAAGTCGAAAAACAAGTAAAGTGTAATATCTAACACATACACTTTTTCATACGTGCACTTACTTGCTGGCAGAAACCATCTTCATTGTTTTCGTAATTTTCTGAATGTTCTTTATCGACTTCAGGCGCAATGAGACCTGTTTCAGTTGGACCATTTCTCTATTTAATTAATAAACTTTACTGAACATAATTCAATTGCAAACGTTGACATTCCGCAATTTCATTTTTTTTAATCAATAAAAATCATAGAGTGCTTATTATTTATTGCGCTTATAAATGAAATCTTTTTTCCTCCTCGTCGTCCTCTCTTTATTATAATATATGAAATTTGTTTTATATTCTGAATATTGAAAATTAAATATAATTACTTAAATGTTTTTTTCTATTCTATTCTAGGGTATATAGGAGTGTGATTTAGTTTCGTTTCTTCACCAGTAATATCTACTGATAATATATTTTAGGATAGAATAATATATTTTATTGATATACCACCAACATTTGTAGAAGGCCTCAAGATTCAAGGCGCGAATATCCTTAAATGTAAGATACATACAAGTACATATATGTACATGTTACAATTAACATGAACGACAGAAAACGAAAAAGCTTTCTAGAAAACCGAACGATTAAATTGGTTTATTGCAATTTGATATATTTGGCTAACTATATATTCTAACATTGCATTGACTTAATAATTATCAGAGCGATGTAAATCATAACAGAGGCGAGTGATATTTATAAAAAAATACATGTCGGAATATAATTTTATTGTTATCTGGATGAACTGGCATGTTTGCAATCACGTACAAATTGTTTCGACCGCGACCCTGACCCTTCAGGGCGCTGACCACGGACGCAATTATTTTTAACTAATTACAGTATAATGGATTTCTATAAGTTCAATATTTTGCTTAATATTAACGTTTGTGTTCGTAATGGTACTGGTAGCGGCAGGAAATTATTGGTCTAATCGTGTCCTTACGTATACTGCGCTGGCGGTATACGCTGGCGGGGCACCAGTGTAGAATGATAAAATGAGTATGAGGTCAAGTCAGATAGCCTATCGTGTCAAATTCATGAGGAATTTAACATGATGGCAACAATTTCCGGGGGTAACCGAGTGGTGCGTAACCTAACATTACTTAGAATGGGGTTTTTAAATATTCATTATGTTATGTATGCATCACAACCATCACATGACAACATTATATTCATGGTATTTTACAGCTTGTTTACCATTCCTGTTCTTGAATCGACAAAAAATATCACAATAGTCCTATAAATAATAAACCCTTATCTTAGAAAAGTGACGAAATTTATCTGAACCAAATAGAGAAAAACCCGAAGCATAATATTTTTTGTTATGTCCCGACGCTATCTGCGTAGATGGAATGTTGAACCTGTAACCCATAACGTCACTCGACGCCACCACTGCCCCGCCGTGTACCACCGCGTCACATCAGATCTACACATAAATGGTGCACGCTCGCGACCAATTTGTTTACTCGTCAGCTGAGCGTACGCACCTTCACATACGAAATACACCCACCATGGATATCCAGCAGAGGTTTCAGGAAAGGGAACTGTCCCTATCCCCACCTGACAAGGTTAGCTTTTTTTCATTACATATCATTATAATCAAGTTAATTGGATTATATATAAATGCGCTGTGCGAAGTACGATCTGTTATATTATTTAAATGTGCAAATGTGTTATTATTATGATTTATTTGTATAAGAAAAATAGATATTTTTAATGATAATAAAGATGAAAATTACGTTTGTATAAGAAAATTTGCATAAATTTTCTTATACAAACGTAATTTTCAGAAATAACGAAATCCTAACATTTTTTTGGAAATAGCAACGAAATCCTAATATTTTATATATACTTAATATACTTATGGAAGTTGTTATAACATAATAGTATTATTTAAATCTAAAAAATTTATATCATTTCTCTAAGTGATAAAATGAAAAAGAGTGAGAAGAGTTATTTTTATTTAAATATGTTTTGTTTTATATTCAGTAATAAATGCACTCACAGATTTATATAACACTCGCCTATACAGGAAGTACAATCAATTAAACTTGTAAATAACAGCTTTCTATTTTTATTGTACATGATAATTATTATTTTCTTAACATCGACTTGCAAGGAACAATTTCTTAAGATACATATTGTTCCTTATTTTTATACCAAACGAAAACATTTTAAATAGTAGTTTGATTCCAATGATATCGAATCGAATTAAAAATTATTTATTCGTTTAGGATATTTTAGCCGCTTATGTAGGTTATTTATTATTTATGTAGGTTATTTTAGACGTAAAATTTTCTAAATATATTCCACAGAGAAGAACGGGCAAGGAACTGAATCTGTTTTTATAAAGGAAATTATTGTATTATTCTCACATTGTATTGTATTTGAGTATACAAATTAATTCAATTAAATTATATTTTGATTCTCTCTGCAATAGAGTAACAAGCAAATTTATAGTTATTTCTTCCGACTGAACAAGAAACATTTAGGTCTGCTTTCTGAATGAGTGGTGGAATTAAAAATAACAATTCTAATATTTTGTACTAAGTTAACTTTATTGTGGTCAGATTTAATTTATTCACCTATATGCATTAAATATAACTAAAACAATAATAGAAAAAAATCAGAATTGGTTTTAGGTTCTAAATTATTATAGATTATTACGATATAAAAGATATGTATAATTTCACATACAATATACAGAAAAGCAAAATGTACCTCTATAACTTTACGCCTTTACCGCTAAATTAAATTTTGCTTTAAGTTTTATCTATTGACACTATATTATAAAAAATATATATTTTATTTAGATTTTTATTAACTAAAATTCTTAAAGTAAGAAATTATGAGTACCATCATAGGAAGTTGTGTAAGTGTTGTATTTCTAAGATTTTTTAATTGTTAATAAAGCTTAAATATTTAATACGATTGGCATTATAAGTGTTTGTAGATTAACCACAGTTAAATTTATCAGTATTTGTTTTTACTCTATCTGCTTTTCTACAAGTGCTGTATATACCTATACAGCACTTGTAGACAAGCAGACATACACGGAGCCATGCCATGTTTAATACATTTCCTGGAACTATAAAATACAGGAAATACCTACAATTTTTGCACAGCAAGTCTCATAATTATTAGTATGCAATTAATGATAATTACACCTTTATTGTAAAGTTGTGTAATTTAATCTAAGTAAAGGTTTTAACTGCCAGCCGGTTTTTAATCGCAACCAATTTCGATCGTCATTGAAAAGTATCATTGCTTACTCTTTATAATTTATTGATATATGAATTCTATATTCTTTAATTATAATTATTATGTAATAAATTATATAGTAGCAATGTATCAGTTTCATGTTTTGTGATTATTAATCTTCCTGATAATATTATCAATTTATTTGATCAATAATTTAAACTGCATTGAAATCAATATTGAGAATAGCTTTAGAGTCATTTCAATATTGCTTACTTAATATTTAATGTATTTTAAGAACATATTACAAATAAAGGCACTATACGAGCCCGACATAGCGTTGAAAGGTAATATAAACTAAGATGTGTAAGCAATGTGTCATACAAAATTAAATATAGATTTAAGATAACATTTATAGGTCTACGATTATTTATTTTCATTACGTACTCACTTCATAAACACAAGAACTAGGCAATATAATAAATCATACTCTGATATCTATGCAGTAAATCACTGCTCAATGCTTCAAAACTGCATCAAACATCATTTAATCGATTAGAATTAATTAGGGAAATTAATTCTCGGCTCCTTAATTGGTATATATACTTTAGTTAGTATTGTATGGTATATTATTAAGTAGTCACTAGGCGATAAGGTCCCTATGCTAACAAAACGAAAGTGTATCTCATGGCTGACGACATTAGCTGATGTCACGGGTTATCTTTGTAATAATTCTGACTACGACCCCGAATATCAACGCTAAAATAGGACATTTTTGTTATCTACGTTTTTGTCGCCATTATAGGTATTAGCTAAAAGTTTCAAATGTGGATATAACCTTGTCGCATTCAATGGAATATCAGTTGATAGCTTATCTGATGGAAAGTCTGAACCATCACCTATATTCATAAACCGGATCACTGATGAAACAAAGCATATTAAGCTCTCTAATACCCTCCTGTTGCCATTCCATATTGTAATTCTACTACCATATTTCACCACTCAAATCTGCCCACAGTTAGCATTTCAAACTGCTGATCGCAAATAATAAATGCTCTTGGTAAATAATCTTTTTTCCTCTTTCAGCCAAAACTGATGAAAGGCGGCAATTATATCCGAGAAGGCCGTGATTCCACCAAATCTACTTGGCTACTATTTTCTCCTGAAACCCCCGATGAGGCCGGTTCATTGGCCAAGTTTTTAAGCATATTTTCAGCACATGGCGTTAATTTAATTCATATTGAATCTAGATCTTCCGCCAGAAGACCAGGTTACGAGTTTATGGTAGAATGTGAACATGGAGCAGGTGATTTCGGTGCTGCACTGGAAGAGCTTAATAAAAATGTGGGATATTTAAATATTATATCCAGGAATTACCGAGATAACAGATGTGAGTTGTGAATACTGATACTAACTTCTAAATAGAATAAAAAATGTTTCATGTCTTAACGTAACAACAATATATTTTGTTTTTTTATAAGGTTGATCATTTTTTTCTTATTATATCAGTTATTAAATTGTTCGGTTTTGAATGTCAGTAGAAACCTGTTACTTATCTTTCCTTGTTTTTGCAACAGCTGCCGTCCCGTGGTTTCCTCGTCGTATACGTGATTTGGACAGATTCGCCAATCAGATCTTATCTTATGGCGCCGAACTGGATTCTGACCATCCAGGATTTACGGATCCAGAATATCGCATCCGCCGTAAATATTTTGCAGACATCGCTTACAACTACAAGTACGGGCAGCCACTGCCACACGTAGACTACACCAAAGACGAAATTGCCACTTGGGGTGTGGTGTTCAGAAAACTAGTAGAGTTGTATCCGACGCATGCTTGTAAAGAGCATAACCATGTATTTCCTCTATTGATCGAGAACTGTGGCTATAGAGAAGATAATATACCTCAGTTAGAGGACGTATCAAACTTCCTTAAAGGTAATTAAAAGAATATTATACAAGAGCATATATGTTTAATGACAATGAAATAGCCAACAAGCGGATGATGATGGTAAGCGATAAATTCGCCGATATAAAAGAACAGCACCACGGACAACACATGTTGCGACACTAGCGACTCTAAGAGTCATTCCAAAGGACTAAGACGTCATTAACTTGTAATATCATATTAATGGCAAGTGATACTTAACCATGTATAAAATTATAAAATACTGAAATATACAAATAAATAGAATCTTAATTGTATACAAAAGAGCGCTCAAATTCAATAGTGAATCTTTTTATCGTCCTCAGTATTCGATACTAATATACTGATAATATCAAGTCTGTCATTAAATATAATTAAAAACTAAGCCCATTAAAAATACTGTACGAAGATTAAGTCAGTATTATATGATCCACTTCATAAAAATCCTAATTTTTTATTTGCAGATTGTACCGGCTTTACCTTGCGTCCAGTAGCTGGTTTACTATCATCCCGCGATTTCCTCGCCGGCCTGGCGTTTAGAGTCTTCCACAGCACCCAGTATATAAGACACCATTCCCGTCCCCTCTACACTCCGGAGCCTGACGTCTGCCATGAGCTACTAGGACATGCCCCACTATTCGCAGACCCAGCGTTTGCGCAGTTTTCTCAAGAAATCGGTCTTGCTTCATTGGGAGCCCCTGATGACTATATCGAAAAATTAGCTACGGTAAGTCGGTATTTTCATATATTTTTTGGACTCTAATTACTTAATGGCAGTTTGTAGCATTATACTTATCAATTTATAAATGTAAAATTGCAACAACTTAACTATCGTATTAACTATTCTAATGTCCCACGCAATTTTCTTAGTACTTTCATAAGAACTAATAACAAACACAATAAAAAAATAATTAGCGAAATCGGTCCAGCCGTTCACGTGTGACGCCGCCCGGTACCAAGGGAAATCTGGATTTATTTTTATTTATATGGATAATTAGTGAGCATAATTTTCTTTAAGGAGATATTGATCCCTACAAACGCAGTAGCGGTTATAGGTCTGAAAGGAGACCTATTTATCTAATGGATATCGGACCCCTAGTCTGGTCACCGAACAGTGAACACTTGGCCTCTAAGCTATATTCGCTGTATTTTTTAATTTCTTATAGACGAATCGTTCACAGACGAAAAAAAATTGTTTCTCTTTTCAGTGCTTTTGGTTTACCGTGGAATTTGGTCTGTGTCGACAAGAAGGCAAGTTGAAAGCTTTTGGAGCTGGTTTACTGTCCTCGTTTGGAGAATTACAGTACTGTCTCTCGGACAAACCAGAGCTCAAGGAGTTCGAACCTGAAGTGACAGGCACGACTAAATATCCCATAACCGAGTACCAGCCAGTGTATTTCGTGGCCAACAGTTTCGAAGATGCTAAGGACAAAATGATGTAAGTTGATCTGAGAGGAAGTTTTACCAATGGCTTGAAATACAATTTGCTAATCCTATTATTATTAATAATATTATAAAGGATTTTTTTTTGTGAGGACATATGAGGGAAAATTTACTTGTTCTTACGAAAATGACTGAACCGATTTTATGAAATATTGTACAAATATATACAATAATCTAAATTAACTCAAAGGATACTTTTTACACTAATTAATACGAACAGCGCTAAATCATTCGTTCACAGCCAAGTTAACCTGTTTAATAAGAGCTTGTAAAAACCACCAAAATACAAGTTCAGTATAATAAAATGAACTGTAATAGTCATTATTACACAGAACTTAGATTTTGAATTATTAAATATATCCAGAGAGAACCAAGTATCGACTTTAAGATTACTATTTATTATAATCATAATCATAACAACCCATTAGCATCTACTCACTAGACGTCATCATCGGTTCGAGATCGTGTGTTATCTCTACATAAACATGCCATTGCGACTAACTTATTCTCTTCGATCCGGCCGATAAGATTTTAAATTTGGGCTAAATCCGCAGTATTATTGAAAAATAGTCGTGGAAATAAAAAAAAGGAAATCGAATATAAACAATACTTACGTGTTTAACTGAGTTGTCGACATGTGAAATAGTAAAATATTTAATCATATTTCTCGCTCATTATGATATGTTGAGTTTTTCCTTAATTTCCTTTCGGGTGATATTGAATTCAGCATCAAAAGTTGTATTCATGTAGGTCTATTACAGACTCTTATGATATAACAAACTTACCTTAGTCATTAAGGTTCACAAATTAAGATCTAAACAGTAATCCATATACAAATTACCTAATTCCACCAATTATGCACAGGTAGTTATTTTAATTATTACCAAGTAGCAGCAAGACAAGTTGAAATATTTTCAAAACCGGCTTTGAACAGCTTATAAATTTTTGCAAGTTGTTTGAACTGGTTTAGTTTTTATTCGTTTTCTATGGATATCGACATTT
This sequence comes from Achroia grisella, assembly GCF_030625045.1. Lineage (NCBI taxonomy): Eukaryota > Metazoa > Arthropoda > Insecta > Lepidoptera > Pyralidae > Achroia > Achroia grisella. Next base: position 5,759,626 of record NW_026713051.1, read on the forward strand.
AACAGACTCCGTTGGTGACTACAGTAACTAGTTGTCATGTTTATATTACAGCATTATCTTACAGCCAATAATATTAGTAATTATTCGTGCGTTTTCAAAAAATTAATAACTTAAACTCCGGACTATAAAAATCAAAAACTCAGTATGCATTTTCTTGCAACAATATAAGCGTGGTGTCTTTCATCTAGTATATAGCAAGCATTAAATATAATATCTCATTAAAGCAAGTTAGTTAGTCGTACATTTGCTACACAATACTACCTTTGCTGATTCTACAGAGATTTAAAAACATATTTTGGTTACATATGGCTGCATCATTAGTGTATATATAAACAGTTACCTCACATTACTTGAAATCAATGGAATGGAGAACCACCTCGCAATCGTTTTAATTTGTATAATACTGTTACATTAGTTATTATACTTATTGGGTATTTCAGCAAATTCGCGCGAATGATACCACGTGATTTCGGTGTGCGATACAACCCGTATACGCAGAGCATCGACATTCTGGATTCTTCGAGACAAATGCAGGATTTACTACGTGGTGTACACCAAGAAATGGATTTACTCCTCAATGCCATGGAGAAACTATAGACACACACATAAGACACCAACAAATGAGACAAGGGACTATATACCTGAATATTAAAATATATTTTGTAGAATAGGTACTATCGTATAATTTAAGCAGTAAGAAACTATACATAAATGAATAAGTAATAATACAACGTTATAAAGCCTCATATTAGTTTATGTCAGCCTCAAATTAAAAGAATTATGATTTTTTTTGTAAATACTTAGTTAATGTCCTGACTAACAAACTATCATACTCATGAATGTTTGTATTGTCCAGGAATGGGACCGGAGCTGATCGGTTCCTGTAGTGTATAGTTGAAGGTGTTGTAATATTGGTGACGTGATGGTTGTACTAAGTTATATGCTCACTATTACTATTGGGCGATTGGAAATTTGTATAGACAATAACATTTTGTTATATTCTAAGTTATAAATACTTTTTTAAATAACAGATGATATCAAATTACGTTTAAGTATTCTGTTATTTATTTTTATATCTAGTATTAAAATAAAATAAGTAACGATATTATGATTAACTACTTAAGTAAGACTAAGTTTTATTGTCATATAATTGATGCTAGATTATATTATAAAGTTATTTATTGATGTGCATTTTTATATGCACTTAAATATACATTAAGTTATTATGATATATTATTATGAGTTAAAGTTGTTTACTTCTTTAATAAAATGTTTATTTCTAGAGACGTCTATATTCATTGTCATAACCAATCATGGAGTGCGATTCTGACTAGACATTCCTAATCTTGTTTATGTTCAACTACACATGTTATATATGGTTACAATATTTACTTGGTCTTATCGAGGATATGATCGGAATTGTTCCGCATTACTGAATACAATACCAATTAAACTACGACTAATAAAACAATAGAGTGAGGATCTCAGACTCACACTCGCGTCATGTCTTTATAAAGTATTCATCGAATTTTTTCTCTAGGTACCCGTTTGATTTCCGTATAATTACGCATGAGCCCAGGTTCGAATCCCTTGATGTGCCATCAGACTAAAGTCATATCAGTCAGGCAGAAGTTGGCCTTCGGTCACCCGATAAGTCCTTAATCAGGTTTAAAGTGCTATCAGTTGAAGCAGTAATGGTCAGATTCGGCCAATGGCATTAGAATTTCTCTCTCCCTTACACAACGGACTCATGTAATTAGATATAGGATGCTGATTTTCCTCTTAGGTAATAAAAAGGCAAATACAATAGAATCATTATAACTATAATATTTGATCATCCCACCGCTGCGTCTCTTCATACGTGCAGGATTTACACTACCATTGTCACACCGTGTCCGTTAAATTTAATCAAACATACAGGACATTATTACCAGTTCTTCTTCTCTTTTACAGATATACTTGGTCCTTGATGTTTCAAAATTGTTAAGCATATCAGAACGGTGGTAGAGAACACCGTAGTTACGCACTATATTTTACGCATAGATTAATTGTAATTAAAGTTTATATGTAGTTTTAGATTCTATTAACTCAATTTTATTAGAAAAAAATATAATGTACTTTCCTGTGAAGCATATTCTTTGAAAACAGTATGAATAAAACACATTTTGTAATCAACATAATAATTATATTACTCAATAATTTGTACAGAATAATATTATATATCTACACTCATTTACCGTCCGTACCAAGAAGGTTTCAAATACGGTCATATCATTAGAGCGGGTACCAAAATGTCATTCCTTAAATGTATTTTTAACATTAAAAATCTCTATAAATATAAAGTTGCTTTTGTTTACAAATTGTTATTCGTTCTCGGAAGTTAATAATACATAAATAGAAGGACAAACATTTTAGAAACGCCATTATCATTTAAGCATTATAATATTAAATAATTTTAAACATTTCTAACGTAATTGTATAACAGTCTGTACACACACTGATTAACTTCACTGACTACTAATAATAAATATGAGAAAAATTAAATTTACATTGCATTTACTGTTAAGCATAAATTAGTTATTTACAATATAAAATACATACGGATTATAAATACAGAAATAATATAGCACTATTTCAACATAACACGATTACTTACATGTTTGTATACATATTAGATTATTTAGTAGACATAGATTTGCAAAGACTATGAATTTAGAAATTAATTTACTAAAAAATAATCATATAAAAATGCAAATGTCTAATAAACGTATTATGTAGCTAATGAATTATTTTGTCTTTTCCTATCGAACTATTTTTATGATTTGAAAGATAATAAAAAACTTTATAGTGCTTAAAACGTTATATTTATAATCTAAGCAAAGTGATTGAATTGAACTGGCTAATAGCGCCTTTTCAATTTAACTGAGCAATATTATATAGTAGGATATCAGTTGCAGAAAAAACTGACTATGTATTTGTGATGAACCAGACCGGTTTTTCTAATGATAAAGTATTTAAACGTATTTATATCTCGTGAGGGAATTTGAGTATAAACATTCATTGTTATTATACATACGTAATGTGTATATAAGTATAATATATAATGTATTACGTTTTTAGAACAAAATTTTCACAAACTGTCTGAAAACGTAAAGTATTATAGATAAATTATTTATTGCACTTAATTGTATGACAACAAAGAAATTTTATAATATAAATGACCATCATAATTATTAAATTGCTAACCTAATAGAATAAATAATACATACAGACGATTTCACAAATCGATTCTTTTTATGTACATACACTTAAATGATATTATACAAAAATTAAATTTTTTAGATAATTGAAAGTTTAGTAATTTCAATTAGCTAAAAATATTTACTTGAGTACTTATTTACAAATACAATTTCGAATCTCGTGATGAGTTACACAACGTTCAGTTGGGGACTAATTATGTATAATATGTAATACTAACAATTCTCAGTTGCAACGGATGACAATCGCAATCCCATGCAATTTTCTATAAACTCTTGAGAGTTTCAGGTGCATCCTAAGTTATACTGTTTGCAATTACAACTGTGAAATAATTCAGACATAACTACAAAAATGAAGAAACTGCTTCTTTTAATCTGTTTTAAATGCGAAGTATAAGCATTACATAATTAAGCGCCTAAAAGATATCTTAGGTATAGTTAATGTAAAGAAGTAATAGATAGTAGAGGTAATGATCAGGCAGTGGTAGAGTTATAGAGACGACATTATTATTTACTTAATTTAATTAATAAATAAATTGAATTTTTATAGATACATAAATTCGTAAATTTGTTATTGTAACAGTAAGAGAAAATGAAAATGACTATTTTCGTCTTTCCACCAGATTCAAAATGTAATTCGAAAAGAGATGAAAAAACAATTTTTTTAGTATTTAGTGACCGAAGCAGACATTTGGCAATATACCTACCTACATACGTTAATATTTTGGACGTTTTTAATCTAGACAATATACTTGAAGTGTGTGTGCGAGGGAGATATTAAGTGCAATAAGGAATTCATTATGAAATATCTATATACTCTATATCTATTGACGCATTTACAATTATAGAAATCTAAAAAACCTTATAACGAGTACGTTAAGATAATGTTGATTATAGTTACCACATGACATATCACAGTTAATAGATACAAATAAATTATTATAATAACTTAACTTTTTACAATAAATAAAAAAGTTGACTTAAATTATTAAGATAACATTATATTTCATTATGTATTTAATAAGTTATAATTTATTTGTACAATATACAATAATTATGAATAATCTTAATTAACCATTTTTCTCACAATGAATTATGACTGTATAGGTACGTATTTGTAAATCATTTATGAAGTAATTTAAGGAGCGGAACAAGTATATAAAAATTGTAGGTACATCGCTTTTCCAAGAGGTTGCGGAGTAGGCGGAAAGATCTGTGTGTCAACATTTCAATCTTTGACAGTCTGTTCTTAATGCTTATCCTGTAGTGTACTCTTGGTAAAAATACAGATAATAAATATGCATTGTCTACATTATTTTATGAAAGTGGTAAAATACATTTTATTGTATAATTTAAATTACATTACATAGCTAGCATAAATAAAGAAAATCATTAATTAATGGAAAATTTCTGCCACTTTTACAGTAAAAGTATCTAAATATTACGAATATCTTCCACAGTTACTCAAATGTAGAATAGCACGCTATTTATAATATAAATAAAACGTATTTATTAATTATTGGCAAATATTTTTTCAATAATATCCTGATTTTGATTCTACAAAACATTGTTTTAAACTCAGCTTCCTACCGTTTTACTAAACGATGACTGAGTTTTAAGAATGTGCATAAATCAATTCCATAAAATCTGATTTCGTGGAATCAATAAAATGGGTGCTTAAAAATATATTGAGTTTTTATTCGCGGGAGATTTATAGTACAGTAAAAATATTTAATTATTTTTAAATTATTAAGTGAACAATAGAAGAAAAGAAAGATTTGCTTAGATGGCAATTGTAGTACAGGATATATGTACCATACAATACTTCATATACTGTAGATGCAGAGTTTATAACTTATAATAGGAATTGAATAACCAAAATAGTATTCAATATACGTATTGCTAATAAATACGAAAACGGGGAGTTTTCGTATTTCATCTTCATCCTTCCTTCTACATAAATGCTAATACCTCCTACAAACCCACTTTAACTAGTATACTGTTTTATCTTAATCTAAATCTAAAAATTGGTGTGAAGAAGAGCACGAAACAATTAAATTAGTAAAACTAGGTTTATAAAAGATTTTTAGCATTTTCTTATAAATAAGGAAATAAACTTGTGGAATTAATAAAAAAATAGCTGTAAATGCTTAAATTAAAAATATATTAGTTAGTGAGACTTAAAACTTTTTTTGAGTGGTGGTTCCACTGAAAATCAGTACTGCAGTCATACACACAAGTTGAGCGAAGGCCCTATTAGCATATAGCGCCATCTTGGTTTTTAGATGCTTTTATGTTTTCCACATTGTACCACGCTATGCTGAATAAATAATAATAGTTATTAAATCACGTAGAAATTGAATATTTCTAACGGCTTTATCATTTTACAATGTAGTAGGCAGAGAAAATTGGAGATAATATTACTATCTGGGATGCCAACCGCACTAGGACCTTTGTAAGGGTTTTTGGAGTTCGGTTCGAGGTTCGGGAACATCGTTAATTTACGTTGTACGAATTTATATCTGTCTCCTCGCAGATACAAAAAGTCTGTAGGTTGACAACCCTGATTAAAAATTGGAACAAAAATATGATATGCTTACAAATTACACATGTTAATTATATATGACAAAGTATTTACAGATCCAACACGTTTGAATGACTAATTGCAAATTTTAACTCTACGTAATCGAATATAAGACAGTCAGATCTGTGAAATTAGATACGGAAAGCATTTAAATATAATAGTTTCAGATTTTAAATCAGGTTGGCCGAAAGCCTGTCCGCCATTTCCACAGTGTATACAAATATGTGTATAACCGATAGATCTACCGTTTAATATTATAGATCTAATATTTAATATTATATTATAAAATTGAATATAAATTGTAATAGTAATATTAAAAAACATATTAAATATTTTTTTTTAATCTTCCATGTTACTCATATAAAAAGCTACCTTATTGAATAATATGTTATTTACAAAAAAGATGGATATCCTTATAAAAGTTGCACTGTATAAAAATTGGCGGGTGGATAGTAATGAATAAATATATTTTTATGTGACTGGAACAGTATACAAGCTTAATAAATGGCAACCTTTGCATATAAAGGAGGTCACATTTGCTTCATATATACAAGAGGTTCAGTAAGCACCACGGAGCCCACGTAGTTCACGACGTGGCAGCGCGGTCACTGGTGCTCACACCTCGCTCTGCATGCAGTGGATCGAAGAGTCCTCCGACAGCTCGTCCATCGATGAGTCCGTGAATGAGGTGCCGTCTGCAAACACATTATACACACTTTTTAATATTTTATTCGCGGTTATTTATACGTAAAAAGAATCCGATATTTCGGCAGTGTTTCAGCCGCCATCATAACGGGCAAAATGAAGAGCAGCTGGTAGATAATAAAAATATAGGGGCAGCCTTATTCGTCTACGTCTATAAAAATAAATAAAACCTTTGTGATGGTTGTAGGTTAGGCGATGCCATTCCAGAGAACGGGGCTGTTATTCCATGGACCCTGACGAATTTCATTGACGTATCTCCCAAACTTTTAAAAACGAGTATACGAAAGTGTAACAAGAATGATTACAATAGTAGAACTGCATAAGAATCTCAGTCTGTGTATTAGATAATTTGTTATTGCCTAAATACAATGTTGAATTATTTTAGTATACTAGTATGATGGTATAGTCCTAAAGATAAAATAAAGCTAATTTAACTTAAATAAAGAACTATAAACTCCCTATGTTTCTATCTCTATCTGTTCACGACGCACCTTTATACATATTGTTTATGTTTCTTATTGTCTAACTAGCTAGTCGTCACGGCTTCGCATGGGTGTACATGTGTTATATATATAAAACTACCGTCACTCTATCTATTAAAAAAAACCGCTTCTCAATCCGTTGCGTAGATCTAAGCAAACATAGGGACAGACAGCTACAGCGACTTTATTTTATACTACGTAATAATGATGATGATACATATTTTATATAGAAAAATATTATTCTGTTACTATTCTTTATTTATCATTGTTCAATTCATACTTTTGATAAATGCTATTTCTTCTCAAAAACCATCTCGCCGTAATTCAGTGCTTTCGCTATACTATTTCTGTATCCTCTATGTTATACTTTATACTATATATATACAACTATTTTTAGGTATTTGTAAAATATTTTTCCAACCCGCATAAATGCCGCCAGGATATTACATAAAAATGTTCTGCAGTCAACTATATGACGGTATCTTTTTTAACATCCCGTTTATATAAACATGATATTCCAATTAAAACGAATATTCGCCTTTTAGATATCACGGCTGTGTTCGGGTGATTACACTCGCACCCACTCGCTGTGAAATAATCTTCAAGATAAACCCGGGGACACGAGATGATTGCCATGTTCCGTTTTACTAAGTTAAGACTATTTTGGTTGCTGATTGAATTGTTTGTGTATATTTTTTTAGTAATATACTAGTGGTTGCCGTATTCTCTAAAGTTTAAGTTTTAAGAAGTATTACTTGTTGCTACCCGCAACTTCGTCCGCATGTAATTTTACTTCATTTTTATTAAAATAAATAAAATTTGTAAAATAATAATTCCTTAAGTTACTCCTTATATTAGCTATCTATTGAAAGTTCCGTTAAAATCGGCCGAACCATTTCAGATATTGCAGGCAGACAAAAATGATTTAAATTATTTTTTTAACGTTTAGATCGTTCTGGACACTAAATATTTAAGTGAAGTTTACGACACATTCATGACCCGCACCCAAATCGGTTAACCCTCTCTTATTGTTAGATAAGACACAAACGCATAGACAAAAAGACAAAATTTCATTCTGTAGCGCTGATAAAGTTTAGACAGCGATGAATTTAATATAGTGTAATTTTGTAAGTACACTTACCTATCGGCACAAAGGGGGGTTTGTTCTGGAACGAGTACGTGAGGTGTAGGTTGATGGGCCGGCCAAACCCCACCGGGTCGCTATCCCGCGACATCACTGTGAACAACATTCCTATTACACTACGAGACACAATTCAGAAAGAGACTGTACAAATTTGCTACAAAGACAATTAACATTCTAATTATTTCGCAAAGGCAAATAGCAAGGAGATACTGAAAGACAATCGCCAGTAGCCCGACGTGACCAAAAGGGTACATGTTCTTCTACAAATCTACTCAGATACTAACGCTGACTTTGTTTCCCCTTTCCCGTATGCTGGTGTTTCTTCTGCCGAGCTCGACTGTTCTGAAACCAGACTTGTGTGACTCGCTTGCTCAGACCCGTCACTTGCGCAATTCGCTCCAGATCCTGTCCATCGGGGTTCGAGTCCAGTTGAAAATTTGCCTGCAGCACCTGAAGCTGCTCCTCTGTAAACGTGGTCCTGACACGTTTCGCTTTACTCTTGTGGTATCCTTCTGAGTCACAGCCATCTGTTTGAACAAATGCTATTAGATCCAATGCAATAAACTCTATAAAATATGGTGTAGAAAGATATTTTGTGGTGAAATGAAGAACACATTTAAATTCAGCATCGGATAAGAGATTATCAATTACTAATTATACCTCATTTAATCTTTGTAGGACATGTTATTTATGTAAAAATGCTTTACAAATAAAATTATAGTCTTATCAGTATACTTAAACAGGTTTTATAACATATATGGCAATAAAAAAATATTTCTCTCGACATTTCGACTAGGTTGCACTAGCCGTGGTCACGACTTGACTGGAGTAACAGCGCATATTTATATATATATATATATATATATATATATATATATATATATCTATATTTGCGATAACATTATTTGTGCAAAAACCTGTTTAACTCTATTAATAATGTGTACTAAATACGAAGATATAAAACAAGTAATTTACAATCTATTTAAAGTAAAAGATTATCGTGACTTGAAGAAATAAATTGATGGTAGAAATATAGAAGAGACTAAAAAATAACGAACCGACGACTGGAGGTAACTCTTAACTTATTGGTTAGGAAAATAACAAATATGACTTGGAGTCATACTTATATCAAGTGGAGAACGAATTATAAAAATTGTTACAAGCTACAGGTAACATTTTTTCTTTAATAAAATGGAGTTGAGACGCGTCATGATAAGAGAACACTCTTAAAAAAGAAAATATTAACAAACTTGACAAACAAAATTTTTTTAGTATATTGATATTGATTAGGGTCATCACCGTCAGAAGAAATAGATCCTCCGTCAAGTGTCTCCAAGTAGTGTGGTTTGCAGAGTACTCTGTCCTCGTGGAGTGCGAACTGTTCGCCTGTGGACAGTTGCCGTCCACATGCATCGCATGCGAAGCACGCCAGATGGTAAACCTGCTCTCGCGCCTTCCGCACCCAGTCTGATGAGGAGATGCCCCGGCAGCACTTGGAACACTTGGCACCGAAGCTCCTGCGCACAAATGAGGAATCAAATCGCAACGTTGGCGGGATTAAGGGCAACTATTTTTGAAATCAGTATTAACTATGATGGTTTAAAATATATTTTGATAAATCGGCATCTGTGGTTCTTTTGATATTTTTTTAGTATCTACGTCTGTAATATCGGTACAAAAGATTGTACATATTTATATATTCGACATTATTACAAGCATCATTGTCACGTGACTAGTCGATATAACGTAATCATAATAAAAAATATTACAAAAGCGAAAAAAAAATTTAATCAGTAAGAGAAACTATTTAATAATTAAATCAAGATCGTTACAGATAAATTTTATTCTTAACAGAATTGACGCATTATAATAATATAAATAAAGTAATTAATAATATCCTCATGACTGTAAACTTATATCGGGTAGAGACAGATATTTGACAAACACAAAGTTGTCGACATTATGTTTGAACGTTACACTTGCATTCTCGCACTTTAAATTTAAAGACACAGAATTGTGGGCAATTTCCTCTGTGACGTTGAATTGGAAGAGAGAACGCGAACCGTTAGTTGAATATGTCGAAAATGAGTTTTAATTCAGCTACTCAGTGCATATTATTAGTAAGCGTTATTTTTGTTTTTTTGGAAAAAATATATTACCGTCAGTATCAAGTCAAATAATTGTTTATCTTATTAAATTAGAGAAAATAAATTTATTTAAATAACTTTAATGCACGTCATACATGAGTAAAAAGTACATATGGTACCTAGTGGCATTTTCTACCAGTCTACAAATAATAATATATTAGCATAACTGTTTCGTAAAAACATATTTTAAGGTATAGGTATACTATATATAATATATATAAGGTATTGATAATTTTATAACTACGTTTGTATAATGATTACAAACCTTTTTATGTCACGGCATGTATATGCGTTTATTCTATCACAAATAAATTTTAATTAAAGTTTAAACCACAATGAGGCCGAAGTATAATATTAATTGAAAGTTTAATTTATAGTCTAATAATGAAATTGAAATATAATCATGATAAAATAATAAGTAATAAATAGTAACTCTATTACAGGGTAACTTTTTTCGCATACGCTAATGCAAAGGAACTTGGTATATAGGTACTTATTTACGTTACAAATGGATTCCATGTTCGCAGTGCGCACAAAGGTTTTATTCGCATTGCTCTATATGTAAAAAATAAATGAAAGTATGATGTAGGTAGTCGATGAATAACGATTAGTTATCTGTGGGCACGGCATGAGTTATGGCAGGAGCGTGGTGGTCACTTTTTCCAATTACTTTGTTGTTACACATTTTATTGCATTTTTAATAAGCGCGCACGCCTTCTCGAAATTTATGGTACAACGGTCACCTGATGTTGTATGTTTTTATGTATACAATGATTTCCTTTAATTATAATTATCAGGATGAGGTTAAATATAAAGCAATATAGATACCATTTCTATACATTAAATAATATATGTTTCTCAAAAAAAAAAAAAACCTACAGTATCGGTTGTAGGTACGAAGCATCCAAGTCTATGGTCTAAATGCTTCTTTAACGCAGTAAAGAAGAATTTGTCAACTTCGCTTTTATCAGTTGATTAATTAGATCAAGCGATATTATGCTATCTTTAAGCCGTTTCTAGTATCCATGGTGGTAGGTGGCGCTAGTATAGAATAGTGAAAAATTAATAATAATAATAATGGCAATAACATAATAAACTAACAAAAATGTTTTGCAATTTGTTTCTACACTGAGCTGACGAGCTTTCGGTATTGCTGTAAATAACACGTAATGACACAAACTATATATAACACAATGTATTGTTCACCTTTAAATAAGAATAATCATATGTGATTTGTAAGAATTTAAATAAACGCCCTATCTATCTACCTATTACTACGAATGAACTAACACAAACCCGGAGTATTTTACAGAGGTTTGCTAAGAAATAAACCAGTTTATCAGTTACTGCGTTGCGCTCAATGAGTGGGAGATCTGGCGATGCTTTCCTGTGACGTGGACTGGGAAATCCTAAGCCTTGTTTTCATTCTGTTCCTGAAGGGCCAGTAATAGATCTCGATAAGCCTGCCTCAATTCCCGCTATGCTAAAAAATAGCCCTCGTTTTTGTTTTTCCAAAAAGAGATAACTACATAATATAATCTGTTTTTGAATGAAGTTTGCGTTGTACGGATTGCAGCCAATTAATTATATGCTGAATGTTATTATCTAATTAATTTCATATGAATCGTCTGTGGAATTAATAATCAGATGTAGTTTGAGATGCAGCTGCCGTTTGCTTATAGGATTTGTTTTTATACCTACTAAAGCCGTATTCAATAAGTCGATCTGCCAGTTTTGTGTAATGTTAATATCTGTATACACCTATCTATGGAATGGTTTTGAATGAATATTCTATCGACGTATTTCATAAAATTTAAATGCAAGTTTAAGGAAAAAACGAAAAGGTTAGTCGACATCACAAAAGACCGAAGAGCTGGCAGTTACCAGGATTTGGACTTCCTAGAAACTGTCGTGGTTAATTCCTAGTGAAGGCGGCATAGTGAGCAATTGTTTAGACTTACTTCTCATCAACTTCAACTTGTGTTTTGATCGGCCTGACTTTTCGTTATACTAGCAATCCTCTTGTTCCTTCGAACTATATAAGTTACTATAATATGACTATTTCTATTAATATACATAATCCCTTTAAATGAAGTCAAGGAAATATTTCTACAAAATGGATATAACAATCTAGTAGCAAATGTGGGCATATGAAAGGTATTTCCGGTCGCATTTAGTATGTGGACATTTTAGATGTGGCTTGCTCTCTATAATGGGCCGTTAATGGGTTGGTATAGTATATGTTCGATGCACCGGCAACGAAGTGCAAACTCGCGTGTTACTATATTATCAATTCAGCGTAGAATCGTTATCTAACTTATCCACACCGATGTTTCAAAGTGGGATTTGCATTTCAAAACGCAGCGCGCACAGCGCCGCGCGTTATCAGCACTTATTAACATTTTGTCGCCGCCCGAATCAATTAACTGCCGCACTCGCATAATAATTAAACTAAGTGACAGATTAACAAGTTTTAACACTTGGGCGTAATGAAGATGTCGCGTATACCCGTCTGATAAACGTGGAGCCGATGCCTATTCATTGGGAACATGGGGTGGTCCGGCTACTGTTTACTCTCTCAGCGACAGCTTTTTTGTTTCATTGTGGCACATAAATATAGACATTAAGGTTATTCCATCTTGTTTTATCTGTTGTAAATTGTCTACTCCTTATACATTTTTATTTATTACCAATTTCTGCCGCACAGCTGCAGTTTATGTAAACTATCTTTTGGTTGGAAGAGCTATCTAATTATAGTGTATGAGCAATGACTCCGTGGTCATCAGGTATGGAATATGGTAACACGGTCATGTCGGTGTTCTTAAAGAAAGGTGACGGTTACCACTTTCCAACGAATTGGTCACCAGAATCACATTCAATACCTTTCATTCTGTTTGAGTACATTGACGCTATTGTCATACAATATTCTATTGAATATTTGAGCCTTACAAAGAGATATTGTATATTCTTGTTAACTTAAACGGGTTAAATTAATCTATTTTGGTTTTATTTCGTTAAAGTAATTAAAACAAAAAAGAAAATAAGGATATGACATCATTTACAGTTAGATATTTGGCGTGATAAATAAATTGATGGCCGAATAATGTGGTGCGATGACAGTGTCCGGTGTCCGACGCTCAATGTCCGGTGTCCGGTGACCGCAGGCCGGCGCGGGCGCATCGCAAACCACCGCAGGCGCCCGCCATAAATCCTTACTCGTTGATTGCTTTCCGCGGCGCGCGCGCAGTCCGCACCCACTCCGTCCCCCATTTTAATACCATTCAGTACGTCCATTCGACGACATGATTTAAGTTATTTGTTTTAGATACAAGTCCAATCTGAGATTCATTGGAATATTATACGAGCGTTTGTTTGAACAATTTCGAGTCGGGGAGGGCCGCGGGCGATCCGTTGACGAATGGTGCGGCACAATGCGCCACAAACGACGACTGTCTACTTCCCCATTAACAAGCTCCTACGATTGCTTATATATTAACACTTTTAATTGCTTTCATAGTTCGGGCGACAATTTACATTCGGCTGTTTGTAGATCATTGCCGTTAAGTTTACAATTTGTATTAATAATAAATATTTACAACATTTTTATGATGTGTGATAATGAAATGTGTAATTATTTTTGTTATCTATTTAAAAAATGGAATAGAAATATATTTATGCCATTAAATTTCAATTTAAGCATTTTTGAATAGTCATACTCATATAATTAACCCCTCATTCAGAAAGCTCATCATAAACAGAACGAAATTAGGGATAATTGTTGACAGAATACAAGATGATGGATAGATGGATGGATATTTACTATAAAATGGTAAATATTGCGTAGATATTAGAAAATACAACATGACGCCTGTTGTAACTCACATAGATATGTTGTCATACTTGAGATTCAAGGGGTTCTGTCTGTAATTTTACTGCAAGTTCTTACCACGGGAGGACATGTTGCGAATTCAGCTGGTACAATGGTACCCACGCAGTTTGAGTACTGAATAATACGCTGAAAATCTGTGCTATAGCTTCGGCTGCAACAATATTGAGTCCTTCTTAATAAATATTTTATGGTAGCGTATTTGTTTTCATTTTTGTTATATAGGTACGTGGACATGTATACTTGATTAGAGGTATGTGGACTATTACTGATTCACACTACTACATTAGTTTAATCTATAGCTAATTTTAATGTTATATAATTATATGTCCAAAATAAATATATCCACCCGTGGTGGTCGAAAAGAAGAGAATGTGGCCACGTTAGTCAGCGAATTCTTGGCGAATTCACCAGGAATTTATTAGAACTTCACTAGTAAAATAAGGTCATTAGTCGTTATTAGCAATCCCCTTTCCGTCCGATATGGGACGGTTTTTTAATGGATAACACTGGAATGTTGCACCCGTCTGTACTACCGGTATATGCTGGCCGGATATCTATCTACCAGAGGACGATTATAGGTTGAGAATGAGATCAGGTCTTTTTCCCCTTCGTGGTTAAATAACAGGTATGAGGTTCACTAGTCCCATTATAAATATCCCTTTCCCCTTATATCTTCACGCATCTATGTATATATCTAGCGTCGTCTATATATATACATATCTACTATAGGCGTCTATCACACATCAGCAAGATTTATCAACGTATTTGCATAAATCAAATCAATATATTTTTATTCATAGAAACTCGGCTCTTGTTCTTTTTGCACATGATTATAAAATTACATATTAATTTTTAAATCAAAGTAGTGAGAATGGAGTGACCGGCAAAATATGCTGTTGCAGTTTGTCAAAAGAAAATAATTTAACAGAACAGTTCCCACTAATAAAAAAAAATATCGCTGGTACTTAATGTAATTACCGTTAATAAGATATCGCATATATTGTTTGAAACCATCACCCAACAATCATTATGAACTTGGTAACTTCATAATTTTCATCACGTCCGATAAAAAGGTACTTTGAGCCCGATGTGATGTTTATGGAGGCTTTAGGGCCGGTTTATTTATGCATCTAGAGATTAATTAAACTGAGAGACAACAGTGTGCATTTACATAAGACATGGCGCGCGCATTTACGGCCGAGTAGGAGTGTGGGCGAGGACATCGCGTGAGCGAACTGAACGACCAGCGGCCGATATGTGCACAATATTACGCACCAACTGGCCCTCATAACGGACTAAGAACATTGTTCTCAACATAAACTTATAAAGGAGTAAAACAGAGTTACTTGTCACCTTATTTTTTTTATGGCAACATCTATCGTCAAACTCAAAGAATCATCGCTTATATGCAAAGTTTTATAAACATAACGTATTTATTAATTAAATGATATTTTCTTTCGAAGTATTTTTATTATTTTCCTTATTTATTAAATTCTTATATACTAAATCCAAAGAAAAGTCTCAAAATACTTAAGTAATAACCGTTCAGTCGTTAAATAAATAAATATTCATTCATTTTTAGCCAATTTTCATTATTTTCTAACGCTATTCAGCTGGATATTCTGTTGATGTAATAAAATTTTATGTGTTGATACGCGACTAAAAAACAAGAAACCTTAGAAAGAATAGATATCATCGGATAAGATACAAAAAAGTAAGGTAGAGTAAAGAAAGGTAAAAGTATCAAAAGGTAAGGTAAAGAAACATTCCGACAGAGTAGTAACTTAAAAGGCGAGTGGTGCCGGGCGGATCTTGTAAAACAAAAGGCAGGATGGCAAGTGAACACGCGTGCGCCGCTACCCGCTACCAGACAAAAAGGCGCGTTAAATAAACAATGCACAGATGATATATCAACAAAAGCAATTATGATTGTTGCCGAAGGCGACCGCCGATTTACGTACCTGGCAACACCACTCGTTATACGCGCTCCAAACAACACAAATATTATTTAAACTGTGACACGGCTCACGTTTTAACGAGCGCTTGTGCGACTGTTTTTTTTTCAATGGTAACATTATTGGCTGGTGCTATAAAGGCAAAGGAAATAGAAATTCATTAATCAATTCACACACTTATTACTTAAATTTGTCACTTTTAAGTATTTTTAGTTCAAATTTATTATTTTGAAAAAAATATATCGTACTTTAACTATATACTTTTGAGAGTATATAAAGACTTGGAAAGCCCCTTGTAATTATATAAAAATTATGCTAAGAATTGTCCCTTGAAACAGGTATTATTTTTAATTTATCATAAAATACAACTATAGACAGAAGTTACAATATTTTTTTATATTTTCGTGATGTTCCGCGCATTTTTGTTAATTACAATTCATTATTTTAAAATTATATTAAATCAAAAGGAGTAAATGTAAAATCTCGTTACCTCCGGTCGCTGGCATTTCACAGTTTCAATTGCATACCGCACTCAGATTAGCTTAACTTTACTTGTAACTGCTACTTCCAATTAATACATACAAAACCGGAAACTATCAGTTACTAGAAAAGTTACTACAAAAAATGTTAAAATTATTTTTTACTGGTTTTCATTTTGCCGCACGATACTTATAAGAAATATTTTACAAGTACAAGTAGATAAAGTTCTTCTAGATGCTTATTAGATGCATGATTTTTACAAAGATTTTAATTTATGTGATGTAAATATTTTGTGGAGTCACAGTATTAGTATATTTCTAGATTATTAATATTATTGTAATTTGTATAGTTGGTGTTGGTATTTTTTTATTTTTTATTTTGTTTTTTTTATGACCTTATTGTTATCATTATTATTAATATATGTATTGTATACGTTTATTCCATTATAGTGACTGCATTGGTATTGTACTGTAATACTCACTGAGAGCATGTAATTTTATAAATAAATAAATAAATATTTTGGAATATTCTGAATAAAGAAAATATTCCGAACAAGGTAATGTGTATATATACATAGGTACAGTCTTAATATATAAGTTTTATAAATATATGTATAATAAAATACACATTCAGTGTAATCAGAGGTACCAATTCGGTATAACTTACATCTGTTTCCGAGATAACGCGTTTGTAGTTACTTCTGACCAGACTTATAACAAAGGCTTCGTTTTATATTTAATAGTAAATATATACAGTGTATGTATGTGTGTGTATACGTTCTTGCTCTTGATATCATCGATCCACACTTAAAGTCAAGAATCCACTTGAACGTTCAAGCGGCGAGAGGCTTCATACGTTTGATGGGTTTGAAAATGTACATAGATTCTCGCGTTACTACATAATATAATATTACATACATGTTTCGCATTACCGGTGGTAATCCGAAAATACTGTAACTACGGACCGATATATATATTAGGTAAAGTTATTATAATTTTCGGGCGTGTAATAAGTAATAAATATTTGGTAGCTCCAATAATTGATAAGGCATAAGGTAATGTCTGTAGTAAATAAAAATAGTATACGAGAAAAATAAATTTAGTAATGAATATATATTATATTTATATTTTATATACATGTATTTTAGTTACTTTATGTAGATAGAATATACTTACAAGTATAAATATACCCATGTATATTTTTTTGGAAATAAATTGCATGTGACAATGTGTCAAGTCCGAGTACCTCTAAGGGGTACTTAACTAATTCCTAGGTATTTTGACACAATGGCGTAACATACCTAACCTCAAGCCCATCTTATCATGCTTTACTGGTGCCCAGCCACCATATTCAGTTAGCGCGGGCGGGTGCACCATTCCATTATCATATAAAAAGTTATTGTTCTTGGGATAAAACGTTCCATCAACGATCTGAAGGTGGTCCTCTGTTTCGCCGTTGCATACGCTGTTGCCACGATTAAAATATATAGTATCACGTCAAATCCAGTTATCACAATCAAAATAAATGACAAATGAAAACGTGAGTGTTGCAAGTCATGGCGGGCCGCGGCGCGCCAGTGTGTTTTTTACTCTGGCAACATTCCCACTGGCCGCTTTGTAGTCCTACATTAAATTAAGGTGAATGTACACGATGGCCCATCGTCGATGGGATATCCCAGTGATAGTTGCAATGTATACTACGTAATAAATTTAATTTTGGTTTACTGCATTACTAAAAAAATAATCAAATAATGCTGACCATATTACCAAAAAAGTGATGACCATTATCGACAACAAGCGGACAGAGGAGCGTAAAAGTATTAGAATCGCTGTTCCCAAACAGAGAAACCGCTTTACTTCCAACGGTGGGTTCAATTCTTCCATGACACATAGGTATATATAGCATATCAGTTGTCTAGTACCCTAACACAAAATTTATTTAGCTTGGGACTAGATCACTGATTATCGTTATTATTGATTAATATCGTGCTGACAATGAACTGCACTGATACATCTTTTACTAATGAACAAAATAATATCATACTAGTACATTATATCATTTTGCCTTGCCGTATATTAGTGTAATCAAGTTAAATTATATTTATTTATGTGTGTGTTTTTATTATTTGTGCAATTCAGTTACAGGCTATTATGAGATGAAAAATCTACGGTCAATTATAATATTGTTAGACCATCGTGTAGACGAGCCATTAGGCCGTCGGATTTTCAATAAAACCACTCATCGCCGTCTTGGATTTTTTTCTTATTTGACATCCAATATTTGGATCTGAGACACTCTCACACCTGTTGGCGTGACCTATATCGATATTTTGTTTATGTAAGCGCTTTGTTGTATAAATTCAAAGGCAATCTGCCCTAATATCTATATATTATTATGTAAATAAAACAAAGTCGATTTGTATGTCTTATCTTACTTTTAAATTATACCAACTATGTGTAAAATAAATAAATAAATAAAATATTTTCTGAGTGTGACTGAATTTTGTTAACATTTGGTCGACGACCACAGCCGAGGTGCAAACCTAGTCGGTCCCCTCAGACTAAAGTCAATTAGATATGTTTTATTACATTCTGAATAAATAAAAAAATACTAAGTATTCTTGTATATATAAGTATGTACAAAGTATGTCTATATTAGGGTTACAAAATCCAAATTAAATTAAATTAAAAAAAGGTTTTGACTTTTAAAAAAAGGACGCAGTATTAACAACAGTGAAATTAATATGTATGTATTATTTTAATAAGTGAAATGATATTCAAGTAAAAACATAGGATTTTTTCATAATAACGTTTTATTTTTAAAAAAATTTTTGTGTTGAAAAACTATTAACATTAAGAAAATTTTTAAAATTTGTAAACAAAGGACTTATTAATATAAGCATACTTTTAAAATTCGAAAATACAAAAATATAATATTTTAACAACTATCCTTCGATTAAGTAGGTTCACTAGGTACCTATTAGGCTTGTATCAGGAATTATTTATATATATATATGTTACAATTAGTGATTACTTTAGTAGATTGGTATTTAAATGTTACAGTTAGATTGTATGTATACTTATTAGAGAGCTATACACAATCTAACTCTATAATATAGGACATTCAATATAATATACGACTATTGTAAGCATCTGGTTACAAAAGAATCCCTGCCGAGTTTCTTATAATTTCTTCTCGGCAGATGTCCATTACGAAAGTACGGTAGAATCGCAAAAGTAATACATTGAGAAAGGCATACAATGATATGAAAGGAATAAATAAGTTGAATAATATCTGCTATATTTATTTAGTTACCTAACAAATATTCGATATTTAACATATTTTGATGTACTAAATGTAATACATTCTTGTCTATGCATAAACGATGTTTAAAGTAATAATTACGAACAACGATAAATCAAGACTTTATGTAGTTAAGTTTTAATATATATCATAAACAGTGATCATAAACTAGGCACTTTAACTACTACGGCACTACAACTTTCACAGATAAAAAGATTTCTTATTTAGCACGACGCTGTGTATATGACATTGTAGATCACTAAATGGATCATATACTAAATACAAGCTGAGCCGACAAACGTTATTTTGACATATATAATAATAACGCAATTAAAAATAGGGGTTGGTAATAGGTAAATTTTAGGAGTGTATGTATTTTTAATACCGCAACATAAAAAAAAAAGTTCAAAAACTAAAAATGGATAATAACCTATTCTCAGAAATTTCGAGAATACATATAAATTTTCATCAAATTCGGTAAATAGCCGTTTCGGAGAAATATGGCAACTGACACTCAATTTTACACAAGTATTTTATACATATACAAACGTATAGAGAAGATAGAGATATAAATAAATATCGCTGCGACTATTATCTCTTATGTGGTAGTCAGAGGTAGTGTAAACTGTGTCTAGAACTCTTGACATTATTTAGCCCTTATTTCGCTAGGTATATTTGAATCCAAAGTGGCAGAGATCGCACCTCCCGTCTCTCGAATTTTTGATTTGTCTTCAACGGAACTATAGCCAAAAATATATATATAAAAACATGACACACAAAAATTTTAAGCAGGGTTGGTATAGGTCAAATTTTTTTTTATTACACACAACATATATGTATAAAACATCCAAACAGTCCTAATCATGAATACGAATGTTTTCAATTTGCATCATGCGAGTAATCGAACTCACGACCTCCGGAAGTTAAGCGGTCTGCTAAACCGCTATACCACCGGGGCCGAATATTATGCGCTGTACCTACCCGTTATTCACCTATAAAAGGCTTACAAAATACAAAATGTCATTATACAGAATATAAGATAATTTTTAGAAATAGTTATGTAGATTTTCTAGGTCCCCAGAAGATCTTACCCAAGTTTCATCAGTGTCATCAATAGGTTACGAACGCATACAGGACAAACATACTGATACAAATTTTTACTTATAGGTATACTATATGTACAATGATCATTAAATTAACTTCTCTGTTGGTAGATTACCCATTATGACTTAACTAGTAACATATAGCCATGTAACTGCAGTCGCCTAACATTATATGGCTGCAATAACTGAAAATAAATTACATGACCGCGGGGTAAGTACGGACGTTGTAAATTTATTGCACATTGAATATTGGCCATGTTCGTGAAATTAAAAACTCATTAATCTACATTTATATTACAACGTTACGTTTTATTATTGCATATCCGTACCAGTCTATAAATATCTATGAATTAATAATAAACTCGACTGTGACTGCACAGCAATAAAACATGATAAGTCACTTCGAAATACGTAACGGTTTTTAGGCTTAAGTTAATTACAGTATGTATATTCACGTACGGTAATCTAAATAGGGTAGTTAAAGGTATTGTTAACTGTCAAAGAGGTAAACGCAACACAACATGCCCACATTTCACTCGGTATATTTCTATATATAATGTGTAAATTAAGTTGTTTTGCCAGAAAATGTATGTCACTATTATTAGAAAAGTGCCTGTACTATATTGAATATATATATATATATATATATATAATAACTTCTAAACTTGTAAATATGTATAGGTACTTACTTTAAAAAATCAAACACAATATATATTGTTTATGTATAAATAAAATAACTCGGAGACTTATATAAAGAAATAAAAATAAAGGTTGTTAATTATATCTATACATATATAGGTATAGGTATAGATTATATATTACATAGATTATACCTACGTCATGAAAAATAGTTATAATTTATTTTATATATTCTTGTAATTATGTTTATGATAAAGTAGTTACGAGTACAAGATGTGAACTCTGACCCAACATGATTTTACATGTGACAAATTTCTCTTTTACAAAAAGGTTCTATATCTAATATTTAGGCACTTCCATGTGTAATAAAATAAATTCACATATGAAACTTATCTCTGTGTCAGTACATGCTTTGATTGCAGAAATAAGATTCGTGAATTCATTCAAAATATGACCTATGACAATACAGAAAAAATATTATATGATGTAAAACTTCAAATTTTCAATGGATGTGCCGATATTCATTTATAATATTACAAATTAAGATCTAATTTATCTATTTCTAATACAGGATATTGATTAGCTTATTCAGGAGACCAGTTTTAGTATATTTATATATTACTTTTATTAAAATCAATGACACTACAGAGCCTTTCCTGAATCAATTAATTTATTTTATTTAATTTTACATTCAATATTTTTTTTAAATAGTCTATGAGAGATGATCTCACACTATTACTATCTAAACAATATATATCTTTGTAAACACATCTCTAAACGATATAGTCGATCTCAAAGATCAGTTTTGATTTCATTTCCTTGTCACCCTGTCAATGTTATGAATAATGGTACTCAACGATTCCAATGTAAAGACTAGTAACAAGCGATGAAACAAAAAAACGAGAGATCAGATCGGTGCCTGTATCAATTGTAAATTTTCCGGCGAGTATCGATGTCTGTGCGTGCACAAAAAGGCCGGCGCGGTCGCATGATGGCGATGTTGCAGCATCATGGTCGCCACACAGCGCGCAGGTCACAGGTCACCTGTACACCGGACCGCCTACCCTGCCGGCATTCCTCGCCACATACCAACTATAACCCTGTCTAGTGAGCAACGACTAGTTGAAAGAAGCGCACCGTCGCCGGCCGGGGTCCATCCACAGCGGAGGAGTGCTTCGCCGTACGGATGACTTGGGAAACGATGACTGTGTATATCTTTAATACGTCGAAGGTTAATTGGACGTAGGATGAGTATTGTAAAGGTATTAACGTGCGGACCGTCTCACTAAACGATGCAATGCATGTAGACGGGGATACGTTTTTGTAAACAAATAGCTTTCTGCGTGTCTGTCCATGTGTGCAATAAGTGCTAATGTAATGTGCACGCTAAGCATAGCTTGTATTATGGTTACTAGACAACTGATATAAGTAGATAACTAGATTGAGGCAAACAATCGTAGTCAAACAATACAAAAGTTTGTACCTTGCGAATAATTGAACCTGCCACCATCGGATCTAAGGCGGTTCTAAACCGCTTGACCACCGACGCCGTCATATTTTGTGTTATAATAACTACAAACAAAAAATAATGGGATTTGATTTCTGTGCGTTTAAATTAAAAACTTCGCCACGTTTCTTCGGCGAGGTCGATTGAGTCGCGCTGAGGCCGCAAGGGATATTCGTTCATTAAAACTCGTCATTTGTTAAATTTAAGATTATAAACTGAATGATAAATATTCCGAAGATCGATTGTGTGATGTGAAAGCTCAAGACTCGACAACGAGATTTAACAGAGTATAGAGAAGGCCTTGAAGGCCAAGGTTTTAACTGTGAGCCAGTCAGTTTAAGATAATTAATTGTTTACGGTTTTTTACACAATAATATTTATTTATTCTATCTATATAATACTTAACTAAAAATGTTATAATATTAATTAAAAAATATACTATTGAGCGAAGTGGGTATATTGTTGATTTGTTGAAAAAAATATTTTTGTACATATCAGTTTATGTTTATGTAAACTTTATAAAGCCTTTCATAAACAAGTGTGTATATGTAGTGTAATATAAAGCATGTTAATAATTACATGGAAATATAACTATGTGTACGTAATTCATTATAACGTTATAATTAAAACACGTAATTACATAACAAAAAACGTAAACGTATTATAAAACTGCGCTGCCGAAAGTATTTTATTTCCATTAAATACATATCTATTTTATTTTTAATATAAATAAAATTAAATTAAAATTATAAAAATATTTAGAAATTCAAAACATAAATATTATTAACACAGATGTTATGGTATTTTTTGTGGTACGAGAATAGTAGTCGCCGGCGCAAATGGCCAAGTTTGACTTACTTGGCGTAATCCTGCTTACAGTAGACCTGCCGATCCCGGAGGAAGCAAGACGGGTGTCGGTCCAACTGGACGGCGCAGACGCAACACCTCAGACATCCGGTGTGCCACGCGCCGCCGCCCACCTCCAGAAGGAAACGGTCCGCTATCGCCTCGCCGCACGCGCAACATGTGCGGTGCTCCGTCTAGAAAAATAGTACAATGGCATGTAGACATAGATAGTTAAATAATAATAACTAGTGGACGAAATTTGATCATAATTAATGAGAAATAAGAATATATGACCACAGACTTTAACAATATAAAAAAGAGTATGTATGCATGTCCGTTAGAAATACTATGTATTGTGTACATATTGTTTATACATAATTAAAAAAATATAATATATAATAAATATATATTCTGCACTCCTTGCCATTTGCAAATATTTTTTTCTCTCTGTATAAACTATCATATCATCAGTATGCGAAATTTTCTACTCAGCCGTCCGCGCAATTTTTGGAAAAAAGGGTAGGAACAATATAAACTATTTCCTTCACTTATTAATATAACTATACAAAAAACAGTGAAAAGTAAAAAATACTTATTATTCAGCCTACTAAATATTTTGTATACAAGTTCATAATACTGAACACCTGCTACATCATAAGAAAAATTCTAACTTTCTCATTGATATCCGCTCGCAACTCTCCACACTCAGCTAAGGCTCGTGTGAGTGAGTATTACCTTATTTTATACCAAATAAAAGAAGAGACAAAAGAGGCAGTGCCTAAATATAATAATAATATTAATTAAAAAGAATTACCTTCTTTTATATCAGATTTTCTTAATCTGATAAGTGAGAGAAGTAATAATAATAATAACCCTGGCAACTTCACACAACACCATCTTGTCCCAAGCTAAGTAGAGCTTCTGTTATGGGTACTACACAACTTATAGAAATTTACTCGAATACGTAATATACAATAGGCAAAGATACATCGAAATAATTGAACTAAATTGGAATACAATCAAAAATTACAATATTTAATTGTAAAATCAACACCGGAGCGCAACAAATAACGAGATTACATGTAATAATGCAGTCGCGTAACTGAAAATTAGTTTATCGAGTGGCGCACATGTGCGGCGGACAAAGCCGGGTGCGTGCATTGTTTATATGATTGGCGGGAAGTCGCGGGGGTGTCGGGGCAGAGCAGGGGGTGTCGGGGCAGAGCAGGGGGTGTCGTGTCGTCTAATCTAATAGAGATGTTGCGTAAATATATACACCCCTTGCTTTGATTCAATAATCACACGTGTTATTTGTCACAATTGCAACAAGCGTTTGTTTTTGTAATTTTATTTAGGCTGTATTTATGGCTGGGGAAGGACTGTTGACTGGATTTTCATCATTTTATAAATCATATATTTACAACTAAACTTTATACTAATACTAGCCGAGCGTGTAACTTCGTCTCCGTAAAAGTAATAAAAGTTGCCTGGTGTAGGTAATTACAATAATTAAGGAACGCCAATTAAACATGAACTCTCTCCGCGCCTCCCATCATTACATAGTAAAAAACAAAGTCGCTGTCGCTGTCGCTGTCCGTCCCTATGTATGCTTAAATCTTTAAAACTACGCAACTGATTTTATAAGCGGTATTTTTAATAGATAAAGTAATCCAAGAGGAAGATTTATATATATATAATACATGTACATCCGTGCGAAGCCGGAATGAGTAGCTAGTTATTGATAAAAAGCGATCAAATGAAACTACATATAAATTAGAATGATAGAACAATATTATTTCTTTGGGAAATATTATGATTTATTTGTTATAGACATATGCAAAAGTACTTAACGGATTGTAAAAAATATTTGACTCAATTTATATGCAAATATGTGCTGTATTTTATTATTGGTTTATTTAAAAAGAATGTTTAGGCATAAGCTGAGAGCACAAAACGGCTACCGATAGTAAATGGTAATCGTCAAAGGCATACATAAAAGTCGTTCTCTACCATTCTTTACCATTCTTGAAAACTAAAATGTCATTCTATACTGTAACCTGAAAAACATCAGACAAAACAAGCTGCTAGTTGGCTGAAATAGGTGTGACTGAGTTACCCACGCAAACGAACAAAGTCTGTCTCGGTTTATGATAGATAATAATTGGCATGCAGCTAGTACATAAAATTTTTAACGTTTCCGCATTGTATCTGCCGTTGGTGTTTTTAAATAAATAAATAATTCGAGCTTCGCTATTATGACAGGTACGGAATCGAAGCTATTGACTCGTCGAGTGCGCACCCGGCTCTCGGCTCCTAGCCACATAATAACAAACAATCCATGAACATTAACGTTTAGTGCCGCTCTGGCACCCCAAAACAAATTCACAGCGTTTTGTAAGCAATAAATATGTTATGCGTTGCGCGCACCCGTCTGCCGCGTCCCCAGCCTCCAATCGTCCCAGGACAATACCTATAATAACCGCACATATGTAATAGTCTCGGCTCTGCACCCTCTCGAACAAAAGCAGTTGGCACCTATCAAAGTCTTCGTAACAAATTTCTTGAGGGGCCCATTGACAAAGCATAATAGAGCCCCGGTGGCCGCTTTGTCCCGGATTCGACTTCAGTTGACTGATATCACTTTTTTTCGACACTTTTTCTGCTGGACCCGAAACGAGCGAGCTACTCGTGTATAATAACGTTGTTTGAGTATATTTAACGCGTCATTTAGAAGGGTTTGTTTGCTCTGCCTTCTCGTTGAAATTATGCAAATGATCACTTTTTGTTGGTCACTTCTGGCGTCTTACGAGGTGAATGTAACGTCATACTCATGGTTGCTATTTAAAAAGGGGCATCCTGTAAATGGTTTTAAAACTGTTCTTTCTGATAATATATAAAATAAATTAATCATACCTTACCAAGCCCTTGTGTTTCTCGTTCTCCAATCAAGATTTATTATGACCGAGGGAGGGAGGAATATGAAATAAATATTATTGTATAAAATAATTAGAGACTGTAATAATTCTAAACGCAACATAGACGTACTGGTTGCTAGTTTTAAAATATTACCGTCATATCAAATTTTCTAAATTTCCTCACATAATAAAAAATATGTGACATAAATCAACATAATACTTTAGCGACAGTAAAAGTTTCTGTAGATCTCAAATAAATTTAAATTTAATACTGACTTCCATAACGTTCTACAATATCGATGTTGCCACAGAACAATTAATATCTATGGGGTGTCGTTTTTAACCGTCATTGAATTCCAATAACGTCTGACAAAAGGTACAGAAACGTTTAGACGACAGCTACGAGACTGCACTAGTGTAATATAGGGTTGTCAACATTTAGATTTTTATCTTCTTAAAAAGGACTAAAAATGCTTGTATATTAATTTAATTTGACTGTCTATCCTCGTATTCTGGTAATTACATTCCACCTACATATTTTGGTAGTTCAAAGTCTTGTACAACATGCGAGCAGGAATATGAAAATGTGTTCGTATCGTAAACCAAAAATATAGTACTTTAGATACGGTTGACATCCCTAGTACCATGTGAATTCAACAAAATCGTCGTGTACAAAATTCGCATTGTGTGTTCGATTAGGCGGGCGTGACGCAGGGTCCGCTACCAAATCGCATTGATTGGTCGGATATTGGAGTTAAAACGAGCCAGTAATCCTGTGCATGCATGCGAGACATTACTACTCAATCAGAGAGGACACCTTCAAGACATTAATCCAAGATAGGGCGGGTAGTCAGAAGCATTGCAAAATATCTCTATGTACTCTTGATTTTTAATCTAGTCTATCAGTGATAGCAGCAGCAGTAATATATATACCATTTCTCGTATGAATTCTTTTGTTATCCGAATATGAATATATATTTTTTTTATTTGTATCAGCCAGTTTGTAACTCATTACTTTTTGAGTTCTATAAATAGTAAACCTAACATTAATGTCCATAATTTTGTGTACAAATAGCATTGGAGGTGAAAATGAATACAAACTTACTATCATATAGTTTGGCATCCAATTGCATAAAAATATAATTTGTATAGATACTTATACGATGGATCATGAGTTATGTGAACAAATAATATACAATAAAATATCTCTTACAAGGTCTGGTTAATTAAGTTAATAATATTAAGGTAATTAATTTAAACAGTATCATTTAGTCCCAAATGATACTGTGTGAGTTATATTGATCTTATTATTATACAAGAAAAGATCAATTTTACAGATAAGTATTCCTTCCTTAACATTATTTTTAATAATAATGTGTTTAAAGTGCAATAAAAATAAAATAATTATGAATTCACTTAACGTAAGAAGTACGTTTTCTATTCATAGTAAATCTGAGTATATCATTTTGCAATTTTACACACCCAACACTGAATAGAGTAAATATAATGGCACGAGAAATTCACGAGCATTAGTGACTCTATAATCCATAAAGTAAACGTAATTGAATCGGACACGGGCCAGCCGAGGGCGCTGCTTGACTGACAGACAGTCGGGCGGACGGAGGCGTGATAGCAGGGTATCCAAACTGTCCTGCTTTTGTCCCGGGTTCCAACCATTATCCAGAATTGTGGACCTAAAGGTGGCATCACGGCGCCTGCCTACGCCATTGTCATGAGCTTACGTTTGCAAATCCGATTTATATTTGAATATAATTGACTTTCGGCCCGTATCAGGTACCAAGCTTGTATCTCATTGTGTGCAGCTGATCTCAATGGCATTTTTATCGGCTGAACATGACAAATGTATTTAGGAGATTAAGTTTAGTGGGTGGGTGCGCTTCGGTGTGCCGATGGGCACGCTTAGCTATTTAAATAATTTTAAAGAATGTTGTTTGAGCTCCTTTTTTCTCGGTATCGTTGTCACTTCGATTGCAAATCGAACTTATTCGACTTATCAGTAGGGAAATAAAGGCATTAGAACCATCCTAAAATAAAACTCGCCTAAGTTATTGTAAACATTTATATTATAACAATTATAACATTTGCTATCTAGATTGAAAGTCCCGTCAAATTAGCAAGAACAAACAAACAAACAGACAGGTAATTTATGTTTAAATATCTAATATTTTTATGTGAGTAACGTACGTCACACGTACGCATTTAGTGAAAAGCTTAAAATTATACAAACAGACACTCAATTGTATAATTAACGGAACTCTTTTATGGTAATCTAGCTGTTTGCCGCGACTTTGTCATTTTGTATATACCATAATGATATAGGTACCTAAATAAAAAAACAATCATGTCAGCCTTGCAGTAGCTCTGGTCACGGCTTGACTTTATTAATAATAAATTGTATCGTTCAAAGTCCAGCTAGAATGTATGTAGAGTACATACATATCTATACACTATAGTACCTACGCTAGGAATATAAAGCTAGACAAACGGAATAAATTCAATTGTACCAAACTATATACCTACTCCATACAATTCTGGGTTTACATTTTATATTAGCATAACAATATGCAATCCTGGTGACTTGCGAATAGAAATTTTCCTTCCCTTTTATATTCAGGGGGTGAACCGTTTGTAGGCGCCGGGGCCGAGGCACAAATCAGAAGGAAATCGCACGCGATTTATTCAAAATATTTGTCCCAACAACCCTTTGATGTAACGGAATGCGAGATACATTGTTTTATGTCACTTTGAACCCTAGAAATCGAGTTGGCACCTTTATATTGATCAATTTGTGTGGGTGTATTATATGTAAAATCGAGTGAGAAATAGATATACATATAAGACTGACAAATTTTGTTGTTAGAACATACTAATCACAAAAACAAGTAATCGGATTTGTAAATTTCTTTAAATTAAAGAATTTGGTACATACTACACATTTTTGGTACATGGTAATGAATCTTTCATTTAAAATAAAATCATTGAAGCATTGTTTATTTATGTCCATAAAAATGCAATAACAATAGCACGTAAACAACTACATTAGATTAATTAGAAACTGTGCTGCAGTTATTAGCGCCCATCTCCAGAGCAAGGTACTCGTATATATTTAAACTAAAACAAATTAGTCAAGCTTCTTAAAAACACAAATTAAAATAAATATATTTATAACTGGCTTTTGCCCGCGGCTTCGCTCGCATTATTTATCCTCTTAGGGATGGAATTTATTAAAATTCTTTATGCATGCAAAGTCTCAGGTTTAAAATTGACAAAGTTTCATACAAACTTTCATCCCCTATTTTATCCCTTTGGGGGTAGAATTAATCAAAATCCTTTCTTAGCGGATGCCTACGTCATAAGGTCTACGTCTATGCATGCCAATTTTTAGCCCGATCCGTCCAGTGGTTAGGGCTGTGCGTTGATAGATCACTATGTCAGTCACCTTTGAGTTATATATACCTATTTAGATTTATGAGAAATAATGACTATGTATATATTTATGTATTTATATGTTTTCGTGTGTAAGTAATGTAGTAGGAAATGACATAGGGGCTGCAGTCCAAGTGGCTGGTAACAGCTAGTCAGTTATAAATTACTTGGCACAGATAGGTGTGCGTGATGCTTACACCACGGTGTGGTATGGTGTGGAGTTTGCTACGTACAAAAGCATCGACGAGAATGGCCCAGCGGGAGCCGCTCCGAGCACAATAGGAAGAGTTTCACACTATTCACGCTACGCTGTCGATTTTTTCATGTGACGCGGGTCATGGTGACTATCCGTCATGAGAGAAGGCAGAGACGCGGCGCATGCAAATGCAAATGTCGCGTTATCGCGCCCTATCTCTTAATAGCCACGTTTCTATGAATTGCTACCTTAAAAATTGAAAAGCATTTATTTATATTGACGTCCTCGGTGGTCTAGCCATTGAGCACACCGCCTTAGTTACGATGGTCGCGAGTTCGATTCCTCGTACGGTACAAACATTGATTTTCGTCAGTAGGATTATATGTTGGCATGTTTCCTATGTATATAATATAGGTATGTATTTACAATAAAAGTATTTTTAAGAGTTATCTAGTACCCTTAACACAGGCTTTACTTATTTTGAGTAGATGGCGGTGTGTGAATTTTCCTGGATTGTTAGTATATGATTAGGAACATCTACTTCTCTGTTCTGTGGATAGGACGTCATTAGTAATTTTCATCTCGAATACATTGTTTTCTTCTTAGATCGATAGCACTCCTAACTGATGGTAAAGTAGACATAGGTATAATAAGAGTCTGTAACAGGCATAAAGATTTTGAATTGATTTGATTTATTTGTGAAATAATTATTAAAATTTTTTTTACTTTGTTTATTATAAATATATTTTAACTTTTTTATGTTAGTATGTAGGTATACTGTATTCAAATACACAATGCTGCTTGAAATTTAACAAAGATTTGGAACTAGATTTTAAAATTAAAAGTTTAGAGTCGTATTCCAAATTATATTATTTTTTGAGATAATGCAGTATTGTATTGTATATACTTAGTATAAAATGAAATAAAAAATAAGTGACTTTGAATGCATTATTCATCCCATCCCTAACAGTTTGTAATACACAAATTACACGTAATACAACACAGTAATGCCTCCCGTTCACGACTCTATGCAAGACTAGTTATATTTGACAGAAACAGTATGCTGTGCAGATTATGCTCAAATAATGCTCGTTACATTGATACCTCGATAATGAACTCTATGAGTTTGCAATAGAGTTTTAAATAGAGGTGCAATGGGAGACGGTGGTTCCGCTTGGCAGCGAGCGCCGACAGTCGGGGCGGGGCTGGGCGTGGCGAACGAGCAGTTACCGTCTACGGGACTGTGACGTCACGTGCTCGATCGTCGCCCGTATGTGCATTGTTTGCTATTTGTGACGTCACTATGCGTACTCCACCATCACGCTTAGAGAACGAAATGTTGTACGAAATCGTTCATTGGCAGGCTGTTTATTCTGTGGTGTAATGTTAACAGGATTGGTAAGTTTTTTTTATAGTATGAGCAAACGATCTTTCGGCACACCTGATGGTAAATGATTGATAATAATAATTTATTATTATTTAAATAATTCACACACCGCAATGTAGTGCCCAAATTAAGCAGAGCTTGTTTTATCTTGGGTACTAAATAACTTATATAAATACTTACTTTTTTCATCGAATGAACATGAATCGAATCCGCGACCATAGTAGGTAAAGCGGTGTACTAAACCGCCACACCACGGGCCGTTGGTTTACCGATGCCCGTAAGCATGCGCAACACCAGATGAGTTGCCGGCAGTTTAAGGAGGAAGAAGCTTTTTTTCAAGGTTTTAATATTACGTTAGTTACAAAAATACCAATGCTGGATGCTGATACCACAGTCTTCTCGATAAACACGCTGTGGAGAACCGCCATTTTACCTTCTATAGCTATCTTTATGGTTTCTACGTTTTATACATATATATATCTATGTTTTATACTAACCTACTTACGTAGTTTACGTATATTATCATAAAAAAAATCTATCAATCACTTTTATCAATTCATTATGAAAATTTTAAATACCTGTTTTCATAAATTTCCATATTTCTTCTTTACTTATTTTATTTATTTCTTTCTTACTCATAGTTATTCAGATTTATGAATAACATCAGGCTGACTTTCTACCCTATAGGGTAGGGTTGGTCGTATACGACCAACCCTGTATAATTCCAAACATTCCCACAGTCCATAATGATGTAACGAAACTGTATGTCTGTATCTTCACATTTCTCCCTACAACATAGAGGCCGGCCATCATAATATTAAGCAATAAACAGTCCATAAACGCGAGAGCGGGCATAGACAAATGCTAATTACGAACAATTATAGGCCATCTAGCTGCCCCCCGCCGCGGCGCCTGCTCACCTCGTTATTACTCTATTTATTGCATATTGGAAACAAGAAAGCGATCCTAAAAAGTAGCTGTTATTGTTTTTTGGGCCTCGCACCCGCCACAGTTTTAAAAAGCCGACTGTGAGGTGTATGCTATTAATGTTTTTTGTGACTGTAAAAAAAATTACGGACACGGTGGTACCGCTACTATCAAAAGTAAACCTCTAGGATTTACTTTTGATGGTAGCGGGTTCGATTCCTCGCAGGGTACAAACATATTTAATCATGAATATGGTTCCTTATATCGGTCTGAGTGTAATTTTTATATTATTATTATTAGTTTATATATTTTTTTATGTGACCCGCATGGATAAAAGTCTCCATCTTCCGCCAACCTTCTCTGTACGTGGCAGTCAGCATCCAACCTTTTCCGCATTAAGTATACTTTATATCATCTGCCCATCTTATTTTCTGTCTTCATATTCTTGTATTACCTGTAAAGTTACATGTTAACACTCAGCAATTTGAGTGCCAACATAAAATAACTGCTAATAAACTATAAAATATCATTCGACATTAATTACTATTATTTTCCAATGAGCATATAGTTAGCCGGCCTAAGTCAATCATCTGATATGAAAGAACATTTTACTTTTATTATGACTCCGATTAACATGATAATATGGCTCTATTTTGTTTCAAATTCGACGGCACTGACAACTGTGATGGACCTTAAATCATGGATCGACGGTCGTAAAATTTCACACGGCTCTCGCGTAGTAATTATTTGAACGCCCGCGTGGCACAACTCTCGACCCGCTCACCGGCTTCGCTTGCTGCGAGCTCTCGGACACTCTGAACCCACAAACACTATAACACGGTGAATAAACTCATACTAATCTATACAGAAGAGTCGACTTGCAATTATTAAGGAAATAATAATATCTGATTGTTTGGATCAAGTCAATTGTTTTATAGGTCAATTATTATTGAAATATTTATGAGTGCTTTATTTTTTTTGTTTATTGTGTTAAGTGATAAATTATAGCTGTCTTTAAATTATTTCAAATATTACATCTTTTTGCAGGTGTATTGCAAAGTGGAGCCAAGTTTAGGGGTCTGTAGAGTGGGAGGTCAACTCCAGAGGTGACGGTGACAAGCGAAGCCGGCTGCAGCGGCTAGGCGAGCGGTGCCGCATGCCGTCACATTACAACTGTCATATAACTCACACCTTAATAGGCGCGGCTTTCCTTGTGCCAACTATTAAATGCTATTCACATTTTACGATAATGCCCAACAAACTCTTATTGACGTATAAATTCCGGGTCTTTTTTTCTTACCAAACAGCCGAGGGCGCCAGTTGTTTCCCAATATTAATAACGCTATGCTAGTTCTGTTTTTCGGGTTTAATTACGTCCAGTCGGTGATAGTCGGCGATCCGACGAACCGAATGGGTGGAAAGTAGTAAATTAAACGATCGGCGAGGCCCTTTTAATATTCATAGCGTTTTCAAACAAAATTTTAAACTAATTAAAACTTGTGTTAATATTCGGTTGGGATTGAATGGCCGCTCGGGGCGTTCGCTTTGATTTGTTTGCGTTTGGTATATGCGACATGAACGTACAGATATGAGAAAAGGATTCTTTATTGATAGTAGCGACAAAGGCCAAGAAAACTAGTGTCTTGTGCTTGCATTCTATAATACAGTTATGTGTTGGACTGCCGTGATGCATTTAGAAGTAGGTCCGTAATACGCAGTTTCGCCCCCCTAAGGGTTTTGAGTTGATGTCCAAGTGGCCGGGTGGAGGAATATTGGTAATGAGTATAGTACCAAAGTACAAAGTCAGTTCGAGCCCCTGGAAATCAGTACTTTCATACTAAATATTCTGTGTGAGCGAAATGACCTTTAAATGAAATTTCACCCTGACGCTACACTTTTTTCACTGACACTAATGGAAGAAACGGCGCATATCATTGTCGTTATCAGTATACTTTTCTACTAATCTACATTCTATTTATAACTGCGCCTGAAGTGAACAGAGAAGAGTTTATTGTGAGTTTTCTATGCACAGACTGCATTCCGAATTGACGGTTTAGACTTAGCGTAATTTTCTGAACGGATCTAGATAGTAATCGTTTTGATTTTAAGTAATGGAGCGCATGAATCCGGTACTAAACAAAGTTTTAATAACATATAATATAGTTTAAATTGAGTATACATATTTTAGTTACATTAAGATTATTAACTTACATAATGATGATGATGTTTGTATTCACACAAACATTTTAGAAATGTAATGCTCTACAACATTTATTTAAAAGAGCAACACACAAATAATCATTCACCCTTCATAAAACAAAGTAAAACAGCTGTTCATGTAGATGTCTATGTAAAAACTCTACAAGGGAAGAAAATACCAAGCGGTTCCTGTCGTAGTTTATTTCAGGTGAATTAGCCACTATGAGCTAAATGACTTCATTTGATACTCATCTTATTACTACTACTACTAGTGCCCTGCTAGTGTATACCATAAGCGCAGTTGAATGCACCATTCCATTAATATCAACTAAAAAAATATGTCATAGTAAATACTTAAAAGTTGATATGTTGTATCATACATAACGAATTTCGAGAGAGGAACATAAAATTCGGTGATCTAGCGGTTTACCTTACTTCCGATGGTCGTGATTTCGATTCCATACAATTTAGAAACATTTGGAGTCTAATACAAATAATCATACTCATGAAGAGTGCTGTTGTTTAGACTGGGTGTTTTCTATGTAGTCTAGTATATAATATCCATATATTTACAAAATATGTATCAGTTGCCTAGTTAGTACCTACAATAATACTCTAAGGCTTTGCTTAGATTGGGACTAGACGATGTTCTGTGAAGTGTCGCAGGTTATTATTATTATTATAAGCGTACAATAATATGCGTAAATGAAAATTGTGTGATAAACAAATGGGTTTTAGTGATAACACGACAGGCAAAATATCGACATTATGTTTGGGCGTCACTATTAACGCGTACAGGCGACGAGCTCAGCGGGCCGTCTATTGCCGTCATCCAGTGATGTCAGACTAATAGGATTCCCCCTAAATTTGGAAGAAGTAAATTTTTGGCGCATTTTTTGGAGAAGAAAATTGTAATTGGGAGAAGTGGAGAATTTTTATTGAAATAATCTAATGTAATGCTTTACTACTAAGGCCGACTTTTTAAGAAATAAACTTACGTATACTGCACCTCAGTTTCTGCACTGCACTTCAGCTGTCAAACAGCTTGCTTAGCAAGCTGAGATAAGATAATGAAATTATTATTATATATCACTTCCCATCAGGTGAACATCTGTTTATTTAACATTCTAATTACTTAAAAACACAAAAATATAATAAATTAAAATAAAATATAATATAATATTGCACAAATAATAGGCGGAGGCTATAAAATCAAGATGGACATTAATGTTGAGATGATATCAGCATCAAGTTATGTGTGGTAGCTCAGTACTGCCGATATAGACTTTCTTTATTGATAACTTTATGTAAAATTTGGGGAGAATGTAAAACTCTCATATGGCAACACTGCCAATATCCAACCGCTCGTGCGACGCCCACGCACCTGCGCCAACCATTCTTATTGTATCAAAAAACAATACACAATATCTATTGTGTGGTGTAATTATTTTGGCGATATTTTAGAGTTTATATTAAACCTGGACAATTCAAATAGTGCCATCTAGTCCCAAGCTAAACAAAGCTTGTGTTATAGGTACTAGAACACAGATATAGTTTGTAAGTACATTCATAATACATAGAAATCGTCGAGACCGACACAATTATACCTACTCATGAATCAAATCCGCGACCATCGTTAGTAAAGTATCTATACTAAGCCGCTGCACTGAGGCAGTCAAGTTATTATTCAAGGCATTATTCGAAATAAAGATAGGTAGGTATAACTAAAAAGCCTCTGAAATGATAACGTAAGCGTTGAACTACGTACGTCAAGTGATGACGTGAAGTCCATATTGCTGATTATGTATGCAGGTAATAATTTGCCATTTGGTGTCACTTAATTGTTACTGTTTTCCGTTCAAATTAGAGAAAAAAAATTAAAATGCTTTTACATAATGTAGTAGGTAATGGAAGCTCTGTCAGTTTCTTTAAGAGATCACTCGAGCTAAAATTTGAGGGGAGAACATATGTAAATTTATTTCTTAATATAGATTAGTTACATATATTATTATACTATTGGTCTCATAGTGTTCGAAATTCGACCATAATTAAAAAATACTAAAAGATTTTGAACCTGCAATAACAATTAAATAAAAGACTATATATGTTTATGTGATAACTTTAATTTAGACTGAATAGAAAATGTTATATTGTTTGTAATTAAGATTTCATTTATATTAATAGACATTTTTTACATACTTTTATATTTAAACTAATTAAAAATTTTTTTGTAGTCCTAGCTTCTTAACTAGCTTAAAGATTTGATATTATGTTTGTTTGTTAATATTATGATGACATATACAATACTGAGTACCTACTGAGAAATGCCAGGGCGTGTGACAAATATAAGAATAGAAATACAACAGTTTTAATGTAAAATGTATAATGGTACATTTACATATAGGGAGTTAGAAGCCTGGACTAGACTTTAAATAATTTGCACACACGATCAAGTTGTAAACAAGTTTAAGAAACAAGCCTTGAAGGTCGTCGCAATGAAATCAACTGGCAACTACTCGATGGGGTTGCACAGTTTTATTTGAATCTTATTACAGACAAATGCACAAATACCTAGATACTTCTTTTTACACATTACATACACATAGAAAACACCCGGACCGATCAAACTATCCCATTCATGTTTGTAACGTGTGAGGTATCGAACCCGCAACCATCGGAAGTAAGGTGTGTTAAACTGTTGGGCCTAGGCCGTCATATTAATAAACATGACAATAAAAGTCTAGTCCTTGACATATTATTTAATTCCTCAATATAATATGCATTTACTCCATATATTCTTTAGCCTCCTAAAATCCATTATTATTAGAAAAAGTAGAATGACGTACCCAGAGGTAAGCAAAGGGAATACTGCTTCCATGTTAATGGTGTGCGTCACAATACATACAAACACATGGATGAAACAGCGGCCACGCCGAGCCGCCTGTATAAACACACGTGACATTTCAATATACGTGTCAACAAAATTAACGTAGGACTATAAGACACGCCGTACATTATTCTACTTATAACTTTAGTAATGATAAAAGCATGCCGAATTGGTCTCCTCTGCTTACTTAAAAAAGTACTTGTACTTGAATTAGAGCCTTATGACTAGAAGAATTCGTTTTTGCTAGCTTGCAGCTACTTTCCTATCGCTAGCATCTTGCTTTGTCAATAATCCTAAAGATATGTGTTATCTAAGGATGTAACATTATAGAGTATGAAATTATAACAATTTTCTGACTAATGCGTATCAGATCCCAAGTTTCTGTATGAATATTTTTTTTTACTTACAATTGCCAACTCATTCGACATTCATGTAGTACAGAGACCTCTTGAATAATTTGCCTTAATTTTAAAGCGTTATAAATCATGCCTAATTATAATTATAGATTCATTATATAATAATAATTCACACAGCACAGCTTTAAGTACCACATGAAGCAGGGCATTTAATATGGGCACTAAAAATATTTATAATTTCATACATAATATAAGTCGTAATTTTAAACTTTC
Organism: Achroia grisella; assembly: GCF_030625045.1. Lineage (NCBI taxonomy): Eukaryota > Metazoa > Arthropoda > Insecta > Lepidoptera > Pyralidae > Achroia > Achroia grisella. The sequence goes on from NW_026713051.1 coordinate 5,798,254, forward strand.
AATTAAAGTTCATAAGAGAGACGATGTTAATAACAGGAAGATACTGTCAGAAATCTCCAGCAAATACAAAGGTAATCCCGCCCATGAGAGCAGAGGTGTTTCTAATATCTTTTAATGTTCTATCCAAAGCATCTATGACTCATGGTGCATTCATCCAACATAATCAATGAGGCATTTTGTAATAATTTATCAAATCAACATGTAGATTGTTGCTCAATATTTAAGGATAGCGGAAGTTTAAAAGTAGAATGAGCAGTTTTTCCATCCAATGAACAATTCCTGACGATGCAACTGCTATCACTATCTTCCCCGATTGTATTATCTTAGCAAGTATCCCCCTACCTGTGTACCCATACCCCAGTGACGCCCCTACATCGCATTAGGTTTATAGCTAACAGAGGAGTAGGTTTTTTTTTCTAATACTTGCATTGTTAAATACGTGATATATTTGGAATGGAATGTCCGAATTGAATAATTTAAAAAAGTTATATACAGGTACTGAAGCAGTTGTTAATATGAGGTAATTTATTTTGATAAGGATTAATACCAAGATAGAAAATAAAGAGACTTTTCGGCGGCGCTTCAATTAAATTTATAAACAAAAAAAAACACTTGCTGTGACGTAACTGTGACAGATAGACATATGCCGCGACACTTTTTATAGAAAATGATATGCTCTGGTGGTGATAGACCAAAATAATATACTATTGGTGATAGAACAAAATAATGTACTGTAAAGTTGTAGTACTTTATTTTGTTCTATCACTAATAGTTTTCGCAGCGCATGCGGTGTTAGGTATTTTTTGTGTAATTTTTTCACACCTTGGGTTATATTATCGGAGATTTCGTAGGGATTCCTAATTTTTTGGAAATATAATAGCCTATGACACTCACGGATAGTGTAGCTTCCTAATGGTGAAAAAATTTTTCAAATCGGTCCAGTGGTTTCGGAGCCTATTCAATACAAACAAACAAACTTTTCCTCTTTATAATATTAGTATGATGAAACGAACTGCGATTGTCAGAAATAAGGCGATGTGCTAAACAGCTAGAACAGCGAAGCTTTCGAATTTATTGAGTTATATAACTAAGGCTTATCTAGAGAAATCATTCTGATTGCACAGTAGCGGGAAGGAAGGGATTATTAGTAACGAGGAATGTTAGTGCCATTGCCAGGATTGTATACCGTAATAGTTACAACAATGAAGACATGGACATTGCTAAATTGAGTACATTATTAACAATAGACGGCCCACTTTCGATTGCCCTTTCTAGAACCAAGGCGACAACTAAGTTATGTCTCTATTAAGAGTACATACAAAGGCTCATTAATATATTAATTAAGTTATATTGACAAATTAGATATTTAATATACTTTATACGTTGTTTAATAACAAATATTTGACGTATGAAGAATAACTACGTTTATAGATATGTAGGAATAGTATTAATGCAAAGACTATTCTGTCAAAAATTGTAAAATAATGACATCAAGGACAATTCCCGGGATACGATGTCGCTCTGATGTTAATATCAGAGCGACATCGTATCCCGGGAATTGTCCGAGGTCATCGAAACATAAAATTTCAATTTGGAAGTCAGTTGTATGATTTCGAATGCCTGGTATCCTGTAAAGGTCTCTGCCTATACTTTTCTTTACCATCTACGCGCTGTTATTCAGTTTTAACCTGATCAAAGCGGTTGTAACACTTTCGAAATATCGGAAAGTCATAATAATATATAAACTAATAATAAAAATAGTAAGATAAGAAGACAAATTCATAATCAAATTGTAAATTAAATAGTAAATAAGAAAACAGAGATTCCACAGTTTAACATTGTTCTTCTTCAATGCTATATGTATTGTACTTATATTTTTTGTTAGGTTTTAATTATTTAAATTATTTTAATGTTACTCTCTCTCAACGGCCTGATCCAATAAATAATAATATTGAAGTCAATAAAAAGAAAGGATTATAGAATAGGGCAATATATAAATCCACAATATTCGATTAGAAAAATCATGCGGTACGCAGACAAAGTATAAAGACTTTATTAAATTAAAGTACTTAATAACCATGTCATGTGACCAGGTGACTGAATTCAAGTGACAACAACAAGTTTAACATTATTTCGAAGTTCCAATAAAAGCGATTACCAAGAACAATACAATGCTCATGAAAATAGCGAATTTTGTAAATAATAACATTATTTACATAGCCGTTTACTTGATCACGGAATAGCCAAAGACTGTACCAACTGTAGAATTGACACAAGTGACTCCCGCGCAGTACAAACAAGCCGTAATTTTTCTCTATTCGAATACCTATGACGTGTGTTTTAAAGTTGCTATTTGATTGATGAGATGCTACAGATGTGACATTATTTTATATGGATGTCAGTATAATATAGTTGTCAAAAGAGTGTTGCTGTTATAGTTTGCGTTTCACACGCATTTCTGTCAAACAGCCGCCGCCTGCGCTGCCGACCTACATTCCTATACTGGAATTCGATAGCTTTTACACTGTTCTATGCGCATGGAGCGTGTCAGTAATTTGGATGAATTGTTTTGAAAATGCTTAAATAGCGCCGACCGCTTGCCGGCGCTCCTTGTAGTGCACACGAGCTGATAGGATATTCCTATTCACATGAGTTGCTCGTGGGGGAAAGGGATTGTTAGTAATGTGGACTAATATCCCTATTCGTAGCAATATACACTTTGTCAGGTAGATTATCACGCTGTTCCTCCTGAAAAGTATCATGATCGTGATACTTTTCAGGAGGAACAGCGTGATTTTGTCACGATAGATTAACTGATCGCTTATCTTATCATCCTACACCAGCGTATACCAATAGCGCGGGTGGGTGTACCATTGCATTATCACCCATTAAAAAAAATAAAAAGGTGTTTTAATAGGTAAGATGAATATTTTTATCAAAGCTATCAAAGGTAAATATAGAACTAATGAATATACATGAAATTCATTTTCAAAATTTATATATTCATGTAGGACATTTTAGCCGTTTATGAACGTCGATATTTTATATTATAATTTTTTCCCTACCGTCCAGTTTAGTATATAGATCCATTTGAGAAGATCTAGCAAGAAACTCAATTAAATTACTTTTTTTAAGCCAGTTATTTACCATGTATATTTATGTCTACATGGTGTCTATATCTAAAATTAAATGAAAATCCCGTGCATGATCAACTATTGCCATGCACGCTCGTCAAACAAGTAATCTTTGAGTAATATTATTGCATGTAAGATCTAACCTGAGTTTTATCCGTTTCCGTCGGTAAATGGTCGAGAAATATCTACTTGTAAATTCGCTACGACTTAAGTGACAGATATATTATTCATGCACTTGTCTACTTTTTTTTTGTTCTCTTGCTGTTTGATATGTAGTCATTTACTGGAATATAGCCTATGAATAAAGGAACTGTATTATTATGTTGGTGATATGCTTATGGAACGACGGTTATTAGGAAGAAATAGTGTGCTTATTATGTATAAAAAAGCCAAACAAGAAGAAGAATGACAATAAAATTTTCACAATAATTTTCTATAAAAAATAATGGACAATAAATACAAATGATGTGATGATAATATAATACAACTTTCTACGCTAAAAGTAAAGCTAAAGTAGCCACAAGCATATGCTACTGCATTTTTGTCAGAAAGAAATTAAAGATGAAAATAATACGATGCCTCTTCAGTTGTATTGCACTGCATTTAAAAAGTATTGTTTATTATTTATTATTATTTAGATCTGTTTAATAACTGATAAAAATAACAATAAATGTATTTGCAATTATAACATCTGCGTCACCATTACCTCTGGTACCATGTAATAGAACATAACAAAACCAGTTTTCATATCTGCCCCAGTAAATAACATGCAGCTTGTAAGAAATAACCCTACAGGTTACCCGAGCGCCACACATTTACACTTTTATTAAACAAAATTGATAAACTACACCGCTTGGACACAGTTAATCCTGAGGAAATGAACACTTATGCGGGGATTACACCTCGGGCTCCCTGACCAATGGCATTAACCACTTCAACCGACACCGAAAGGTTTAATGCCGAACCCCGAATGATGTATGGCGCGCATTGTGCACCGAGACTCCTCTCATTTGTAAACAACACGCTCAATGGTACACGGTTCTGTTGCTCCAATATTCAGTTCCATATGAAAAATGTACGCACGTAACATATATTAATAATTAATGAGAAATGTCTCTTTATATTGGAAAAGAAATTGGAACTAGTTTTCCTGTACAGCGTTCTGAAAATAAAGTTCAAACATTCTTGGTCAACTTCAATAGGGCGTCACAAAGCATTGGGGTCGAGTTTGGCTTGGTTTAAGAAGGTTTGCAAGCGCTTGTAGCTGTTCCGATCGAGTATCATATAGTACGTCACACCTTGGGCGAAAGAACGAGGAGTGACAATTTTTGACAAGGAGCGAGAAGGTCCTGAATTTCATGACGATACAACAAAATTTGTCTCAAGCATTTGCTTGTTGAGGTTTGGAGTTTGAGGGAAATACCAGTAGATATACTTCTAAAATACTATCTTATCTTAGTAGGCATCAATTATTAGTTTAAGACTGGATTGTGATATGTGATATATCCTATATTATAAAAATATGTCTACAAGAAAATAAATATGACTTGAAAGATTCATCATTTTAATTGAATACATTTTTGTGATTGTTAAAAATATGGATATGTCATATAATATATAGATAGATAAAATTTAGTTAAATTATAGAAACAAAAATAAAATCTGACTTTGTGGCGAGTTTGGTGCTGAGTACATATGGGTGGTAAATCATTGCACACAAAAGGCTCTCGCCGCATTGTGCCTAAATACTGAGAAGTGAGGAACGCACATTATTTATCACGCCCGGAATATAGCGTGTACACACGGGCCTAAAATCGGCAGCGATGTCATACAAGTCGCAGAAGCACTCTGGACTGCTTCGTAGATTGCCTCGTGTGTAGGTTAAATTGTATTCGTTACTACTAGTGGTCAACATTCACCGTTTGTCATTCTAACTTCAATGTCTATAGTATTAATGTTCCCAGAATGTAAAAAAATAATAATGGACTAGTGAGTACTTAATGTCGGTATTTTAATATATTTTATGTACTTTTTGGCTTTATAATAATAATGATATCTCAGGACAATTCACGTGGTGTAAGTTAAGTAGAATTTGAGTTATGAGTACTAGACAACTGTTAGAAATACATATATGTTTTTTTTGTAAATATACTACTTATATAATATATCATATAAAACACCCAGATCAAAATTGTGTGTATTGGTCAGGTCATCTTGCTCATAAATACAAATGTTTGTATCCGTACAAGAAATCGAACTTGCAGCCCATCGGGAGTTATGCGATTTACTAAACTGCTAGAGCGACGAGGCAGTCAAGGCGTATAAGCTTCATTATTACAATTTTGCACACTTTCTCTATATAAACTTAAACATGCTAATTTCTGCGTCGTAAAGAGCACGCAGTACGCAGTTTAAATATACACTATATATATGTATAGATATAAATCTACATCTATATATATATATAGCCCCAGTGCTCCGATATTCCCTCTTTGTAAAGCTATGTGTAACCAACTTTATTTTGCAGTGTTTTAATGCTGATTGTTTTTCGTGACGCTGTCTAACTAATAATGTTGTGTAGGAGATATATAGAATAGAATAGAATAGAATAGAAATAATCTTTATTCAAATAAACTCATTACAAGCACTTTTGAATAGTCATATTTTGATTCTACCACTCATTCGGAATGCAGATTCATCACAAGAAGAATGAGCAAGAAACTTGTGTGTTGCTCTTTTTAATAGATGTTTTTTTTTATATAAATAATTACAGTATAACAAGTAAGAGGCATGCGATAATCAACATAGAAGTCGCTACGCACTCATTATTAACGTAATCAGATAATATTGTCAGTGCTATAGATTTAAAGTTTTTCTATAAAAACATTATTATCGTTAACGAATTCTTCAATTTTATAGTAAGCTTTTTTGCAAAGGAACTGTTTTATTTGACATTTAAATCTTTTTTCTGGCAGATTTATAACAGACTCTGGTATTTTATTGTAAAACCTTACGCAATTGCCATAAAACGAATTACTAACTTTAGCCAAACGACATTTAGGTAAAATCAGTTTGTTATTGTTACGTAAGCTTTTATTAGTGCAATCACTAACTCTTTTGAAACTGTCTATATTCCTTCTGGCATAGATGATATTTTCATAAATGTATTGAGAAGCAACGGTGAGGATATTTGATTCCTTAAAACACTCTCGCAATGACTCCCTGGAACCCATACCATAAATGGAGCGAATGGCCCTCTTTTGTAAAGTAAATATTGTATTTATATCAGCTGCTTTGCCCCATAACAAAATACCATACGACATAATGCTATGGAAATAGCTAAAATAGACAAGTTTAGCCGTTGCCACGTCTGTTAATTGTCTAATTCTTCTTACCGCGTAAGCGGCAGAACTAAGTCGACTCGCCAATTTAGTAATATGAGCACCCCATTGCAACTTGGAATCTAATGTGATACCTAGAAATACAGTATCGTCAACAAAATTAATAGATTTATTGTCCAATACGATTTTTGAATCTACCGGCCTTACATTGGGGAGAGTAAATTTGATACATTTAGTTTTATTTGCATTTAGTAGCATATTATTTGCCGTAAACCATTTTAAAACATAAGAGAGAGAACCGTTTACTTCGTCCATATCATCAATATGTCGATTGACTTTGAATACTAATGAAGTATCATCAGCAAACAGAACTATGTCAGCTATCTTTTCTACCATATAAGGAAGATCGTTTATGTAAACTAAAAATAAGAAAGGACCTAGAATAGAGCCCTGAGGAACACCCATTTTAATACTAGTTCCCTCAGACTTTACACCATTTATTTCAACAACTTGCATTCTATTATTTAGATAGGATTTCATCATGCATAGTGCTTCATATCTAATACCGTAATATTCTAATTTGAGTAAGAGTGTTTCATGATCAACGCAATCAAATGCTTTTGAGAGGTCACAGAATACACCGATAGCATCCTGTGACCTCTCCCAACAGTTAAAAATGTGTTTCATAAGCTACACCAGCGTCAGTAGTTGATTTACCGGCCGTGAAACCAAATTGCCGACTGTGAAGCAGTCTATTTATTTTAAAGTGGTGAAGCATCTGATTGAGCATAATTTTTTCAAACACTTTACTTAGTACTGGTAAGATAGAAATGGGCCTATAATTACCTACTTCAGTTTTATCCCCTAACTTAAAAAGTGGAGTTATTTTACTATGTTTCATTAAATTGGGAAAAACACCGTCAAAAATACATTTATTGAAGATAGTTACTAAATATGGAGCAATAACATCTATAGCGGTGTTAATAACTTTAACAGACATGCCCCAATGGTCTTCAGTATTTTTTTAATTTAATTGTTTAAATGTTTTCATAATTGTAGCAATGTCAATAAATGTAAATTTAAATGTAACCGGACACGAAGCAACATTGTCAATAAGGAATGATTTAGCTGTACTTGGAGAAGAGTCCAAAGAGGACGTAATATCAGTTGGAATACTAGGGAAAAATTTTTCAAAAATATTGACTATTTCTTTTGTGGACGTTACTAGTTTATCATTATAATTTAACGTAAAATCATTATATGGACTTTTAACTTTGCCAGTTTCTTTATTAATAATATTCCACACTGTCCTAATCTTATCCTTGGATTCTTTAATTTTTTTATTTAGATAATTAGACTTTGCTACATTACATACCTTTTTAAAAGTTTTTGAGTATCTTTTTACATAATTTACGAATGTACTATCGAAACGGTATTTTTTTTGATCATATAAATCAAATAATATATTTCTACTTTTAAGAATTCCCTTTGTAGCCCATTCTGAAAATTTTGTTTTGTTACTAATACTGATAGTTTTTTTGTTAAAAGCCTTATTATATTCGTAAGAAACAATATTGAAGAAATCTGTATAAAGTTTGTTAGGTTCATCAGATTGAGGACAAAAATCTAATTTACTACGAACTGATATTTTAAATTTATTTATCTTATAACTAGTCAAGTCTCTTTTTAATAAATTAATTTTCCTAATTTTGTTTACGTGATTTGGAAAAATTACTAATTGACTATGTAGGATAATCTAATTGATATATGTAGGATAATCTGCCATTCCAAATACAATGCTTTATACTTAGTTTTAATTTAATTAAAATTTGTCTGCAAACGCTGACAAATTTTATATAGAGTTTTGAGATAGGCCTTTATTTAAAACATCGATCCTTGTTATTTGAGCCCTAATACAATTAAGTAAGAGAGACCACCAGTTAACAGAAACAAGCTATAAAATCTTCAATGAAACCATGATGTCCGCATAGTATTTTTTATACATCATACCTTTTCATAAAAAGTTGAATTGAACAAAAAAGCGGACCCAGAATGAGATATGCGATGTTTTTGTACCTAAACCATCAACAATCAAAATATGTTTTTTTGTGTCAACAACGAGACGCGCATCACTGTATAAAAATTATAAATCGAGCCGACATCACAAATCGAGAGCGCTATTAATATTATCGAGGCGCGTCCGTGGGCTCGCATCTGTTTGATGAAATATTAATAGTGTTGAATTCCTGGAGTCTATGGTGCGAGAACGTTAGGGCATAGAGCACGCAGTGACCGCGGCTATATTAATCATCTTCGGTACATTGTTGAGGCCCGCGCTCGCCGTGCGGGCTGGCTATTGATCGATCAGCGGCCGTGGTGCGGTGGGACTGCGTGCCGTCTGCGTTGCGACTGCGTTCCGGCTGCGACCGGCCACGTGCACCCTAATGCTGAGCACACAAGTCCGCGATAAACGTAGGTGTTAAATGTTCACGGCGAGAGGTGCGTCCATCTGTCACTGTCCCGACGTCGGAGCTACACGTGCGATGCCACGCCGCCCCGCTCCCGCTACTAGCGGCCCGCCCGCCGCAATCTATGGCTGTTAGTTTTTTGTGTGCAATCAATCTTAATAAATTACTGTTGACCGCCGGCTGATTAGTCGGTGCTGTTTTACATTGTTTTTGTCGACTTGACAGTGTAGACGAAGCTGTAATATGTTATGTTCAAGTTTTAAGTATCTCATAACAATGTCCGCCCACTGTTTTTGATTTGTAACTGATCCGTTCGAGGCGAATTTTTAGTATTACAAACATAAATACAGACACCTATATCTATTAATTTGTTGAGGCTGGTTTGTGTGCGTTTCATAATTGTTTCTGCGCTACGCCGTAATCTTGATGTTACGAGATTATAATTCTATTGTTTTTAATTAAGAACGTTTGGCGAGTTATTCTTTTTATCTGTTCTTCATTTGGTCATACCATTAATGAAACGGCTGATTTAATATTAGTCGTCCTACACATAATGCGATAACAATAAAAGGTAAATGTAATGATACAAACTGATGAATATGATATAAGCTTCTATAACTGTAAAAAGACTTGTCCTGACGACTAATAAATCGGCATACAACGGCTATTTAAAAACAAAAAAAAAGCATCTTTACATAATTTCAGTGACAGAAACTTTTTCAAATGTTTTTTAAATTATTTGCTAGCGAGATTAGAATGAACGTTCATACTGATATGTAGATAATATACTACAGCTATGTAGTGAATGTAGTAGAGACTAGTTTAGAGAATTTAGTATATAAACTGTTTGTGTAAGAATCAATACTGAAATAAAGTGTATTCAACTAGTATATTACAGCAACTAAGATAATTAAAATTTATGTAATAAACAACTACAAATGTTAAAAGGACACAGCAGGAAATCACGAGAACACGTATGGAAAAACGATTGAAGCAAAATATAAACTATCAATGTGACCTTTGCCAGCTCTGAAAGACGGCACGGGTAGATATAATAATAATACATACATATATATATCATAATAAATACATAGCGTGTGTTGTAAACTCCTAAAAAATAAGTTCATCAGAACGATTTGGTTGTCGTAATTGATTTTTTAATAGTTACTTAATGGCAACAAAATTAATTAAATCCACCATCATTCTCGAATGGGAATTTAATAAAGAATGTAATAAGTTACAAAACATAATCGAATATTTTTTAACATTTACGAATCGAGGTGTGTATGCGTCTTTTTGGGTCTGATCTTTATAACCTTTATGAGGACAATTGATTAGTGAGCTCGTCATCGTATCAACACAAGGCGGGCTTATTATAAAGTGTAGTGGGGAGCGCGCACCGTCGGCATTTTGACGGTGTTCCGTATATACCATTGCTTTTATAATTTATAGACAAGTCAATGGCAAATAACTACAAATTAATGACGAACTAATATTTCAACCAGTATCCAATGCATGCATGCATATATCAGAAGAGTAAGAAAAATCCATCCTTTCATCCATTTTCACAAACTTTCGCGGTTTATAATATGTTATTATATCTCAAAATGTTATAATTAGTTCGGTGAAGGAGGAAGGGAATGAATGGTAGGGGATTGCTAATAATGCACAAAATCAGGTTGACTTTCACGCGGTTCCCCTTGGAAACTACTTGGTGATAAATTCCTAATAAATTGTGACGCTGTGAATTAGTTGACTGCCCTGACTCATATTTATCTGTACAACCTCCACTAGAGTCCCGCCAGCGGCAACAGTCCATTAACATCCACAAAAGAAGAGAAGGGTATTATTAGTAATGCAAGCTAACCCCATTGCTTGCTACGTTGCTATGTATTAAGTCAGCTTAACCTTCAAGCAGTACCCCTGAAAACCATCGTAGCAAATTTCTATTTGCCAAGATAACTGATGTGGCTTTATACTCATTTTATCATGCTCCACTGGTGCACTGCCAGTAGCATAAACCAATAGCGTTTATCATCCTTTAAAAAAATGATGCATAAAGGGTTGCGTTCATTCCACCGTCTGATACGGAACCCTATGATAGTAATGGTAGAATGGTCGCGTCATGCCGTCACTATGCCACTATTCACAGTTGACGGGCGCTCAGTGCGTCCACGCTGGGCTGGTGTTTGCTCAATAAACACACCAAAGGATTGGTGCCCGTCCGTCGCCTGTCATCTGTCTTTGTCCCTTTTTTACGTCACTGGGAGACGGTAGCGGTTCCCATGCGGTTGATGGATCCATTCCAGGGTTGCCTACTTTGAAACTTTTCTCTCGTATGAAGGTAGTCAAAAAGAGACCAACCAATTTTGAAGGCTTTGATGGTGCAGCGGTTATGCACACTATTGTGCTTCCTATAGTCGTGGGTTTAATTTATCGCACACGATAAACATTTGTATTCTTAAGTATGATTGTTTATATTGAGTGTTTTCCTATGTAGGTATAATATGTATATATTTAAAAAATGTAACGAATAAAATTAACACAAGCCTGCTTGTGTTGTGGTTATACCATGGCGCTGAGTGAATTGTCCTGGGAGTTTATTATTATTATATTAAATTAGACGCTCTATGTTAACTGACGAAGCGAAAGAACGCAAACTCTTGCTAGATCACCCACCACATGTGCCTGTTACAAAGTTGTTATTTTACATCACTGTGCCCGCTTATTATTTTCATTACATAAAGGACGGACTTCAGCAAAATAACACCTAATTCAATAAAAGATATAATTTTCTTCACTGTACCGATATTGCCACAGAATTCAGAGTTCTTACGCTATATATTCTAAAACAGACGTACAAAACAGGCCATACATACTTTACACAGGTCCAAAAATTATACAAGAATGCTCCTACATTTGACATCCTTGATAAACGTTCTAAACGACGCGTCTTGCACACAAGTTGGTAAAATTCAATGAATTATAACAGCAAAGACCTCTTCATTTCCGTTTGATGAGTAACAATAGACTTATATTTGTTTTCTTATTTTCAAATACGTTAGTGCCTAAGATGTCGTAGCTGTTTACCAGTTGCTGTAAGATTACGTGATTATTACTTATTTTATTAGTACAGTGACAATTATAACATTATAATTGAACCCGGTTTTCAGTTAGTTATCTTATCAGATAAAATAGAACTCTGGAATACATTACTAATAATAATCTTTCTGTATAAATATAGGAGTACATTAGTAAGTATTGGATTTCAGACTGAGGTAACCTAGAGGTTAAAAGATAAATTATTACATATTCATTCATAATTTAAGTGCCGCGCTCTTGACGGTGGAGCATTTTCCAAGACTCAGTCAATCTTTAACTTTTTCCTGTGATAATAATATTATCAACATGTTAAGAGTCATGTTAAGAGCCCCAACACTTCCCCGTCTATATTCAATAATATTATGAGATCTTTCTTTTCTTTAACCCTGTACTTCTTCTTTTATCTTTCCAGATAATTCTTTCCATGTTTTAAGTTCCACATCGTGTTGGAGAGAGGGAAACTCCATACAGTTTCCGGGACTTGTGTCCCGGATGTAGGATCAATCGGAAAGCTGTCTAAAAAAAAGTATGACTATTCAAAAGTACTTAAATTAAAAATTATTTTGATAAATATTTTTTTATTAGATTCTACTAGAGATAATTCTGCTTTCAAATGCTATAATGTCATTGCATTACCTCAAAGCGAAATAAATCTTGCAAACAGGTTGGCTGAAATAGTTAAGTAGTAACCACGCTAACCACTTTGCACTTTGTTACCTAGCCATCTGTGCTATTGATTAGAAGCTAGGTGAGTGAGGGTGTGCAAGCTGTTGACCCATCAAGCGGCTAGAAGAAGACATTTGCGGGCCACAAGCACTGGTGATACATTCCGATCATTAATATCAGCATTGAGGTGGCGGCAGCACCGCGGGGCTCCGCGGCGGCGCGCCCGCTTAAATAACATATTAGTCTCCAAAGCGACCGCCGCCATATTTCTCGATGCATCGAATAAGTTTTTCGTTAAATCGGTACGTAACGAATCGCCGCCGATGACAGCCGACGCAGGTACGATTTATCGCGTGCACCCGATTCCACAGTAATCGGATTTGATGTAACTCGGCCGGATTACGGCCGGTTCGTTGTTCTCGCGTGATGTACGACCGCAGTATATGTATATAGTGCGCAGCGACGGTTGCTAATCAAAAACAGGAGAAATTTTCCTTTTTTGTTAATCGACTGATATAGCAAATAAACTGACCCTTGTTTATCGGTACTCGTCTTTAGACATGAAAAGAAGGATGTTACATACATTGTCATTTTTCAATTTCAACTAACTGGAATGACTAACAAGATGGTCCTTACAACTAAAAGTGGTCGCTCTTTTAATACATACTTTTACAATGTAGTTAACATACAAGTCAAGTTATATTATGTGACATATAATATTGACAAAATTTCCAAGATCTGTAGAGATGGGTCTCTTACTGTAAGGGAAATATAGTATAATCAGTCTTACTCTCTTTGTTTATTACTCCCGTGGTTCTAAAACTGAGAAGTGTAGATAGTTCATAATATTAGTCAGAATATTTAATACTACTTTAATAATATTGGAAACGGTTCTGATAGGAGAGAATGGGATTATTAGTAATGTGAATTAATGAACCTGCAACTAGCAATGTATACTATGTAGGGTTGACCTACTGAAAACCGTCGTGATTAGTTCCTATGAAATTGAATATGTTATGATGGGCTAACTGACCTAACCTCATGCTCATATGTCATGATGATAAGATATCATCCTACACAGGTGCATCGCCAACGTCAACATGTGTTCGCTAGCGGGTCCACCATTCCATTAACATAATTAAAAACAAATGGTTCTGATATCATCTATATACAAAGACCTATTAATGTTGTAAGACAAGCACAATACAAATAGCCATCATTACAATTTTTTGTGTCCGTCAAATGAAGCGATGAAGTCGACTAGACCTTTGGGGTAATGAGAAACTGAGGTTTCTCGCCCTCCATATTTGATAACATTTTGTACGATAAGTAGTAATAAGAAAACTTTGGGACTGAAATTTTTGGGAAGTTATGGTAGGAAACAAAATTGATATTCTTGACGCGATAATTTTCTCAAAAAGGTATTAAAGCAAGGTTATCATCTGAGGCGAATCATAAAGATTGACATTCTAAACTTGCATACATTCTATACATGTGTACTTAAATAACATTGTGAATTCGCCTAGCACGATACAAATTAAAATATTTACATTTATGAATATTGTATTTGTATCGGTCTCGGTATTTTATAGGTATTTATATCAGTTTATATAGTATCCGCGCTGTGTAAATTGTTTACAGATAATAATTCTAGAGTTACATGACAAAAATTGCTTATAAACATCAATTTCAAAAACCTTGATACAGAAGAAATAGAATGAGTTTTATAACCTATATCTATATCAATACAATGCCGTCAAGGTAACTATAATTTACAATCGTGGTGGTGAATATATTTTTCTGAAAAGGTACGTATAGGTACGCTTGCGCCCGTTGAACTCTTTCACATCAATTTTGTAAGTACAAAAAAAAACAAATGTCTATTGTATTATCGTTTATCGCTAACTGTATTAACTGGTTTAGTTATGTGAAATTCAACCTGTAGTACCTACTCGCTTATAATACCCTGTATTCGTAGATACTACATCTTTCAATATAATTAAGTATTTCTTTTTATATATTCATTACAAATATATATATATAAAAAATAAAAATAAAATTCCTCTTTACAATATTACTATAGACTGGTTTATATTGTATATGCAAAGTATATTATACAGTATAGTGTAGTAATAGCTATAGTATAGATACTGACTTCAAATTGATGATGACGTCATTCAATATCCTCGGTGCTGTTCATATGTAAGTGTGGGACAGGTGGGCCAGTCGGTATGTTGTTACAGTTACATAAGAAAATATTACGTTATATTCCTGTAAATACAAATACCCCAGTTTGTCTGAAATGAATATGAAAACAAGTTCGTAAATTTCGGTAATAATCGTCGTTATTATTAGCGGCTCATTGAATGGCCAACCGAGACCTAATGAGACCTATTTTACCTCCAATTCAGATCTGAGAAACACAAAATTATACCACCCATAGAGAAACGGTTCACTGCCCTGCGTTGTATAGGCAAATTTTAGGAATCAAATTAATAACAGATAGAATATAGAAGAAATCATAAGTCAATAACATTTGACCTTATCATTTTATTTAATTTGTCTACTGTAAAGCCGTGCCCCGCGGTATCACCTGCTGTTTTATTTATAACAATGAAACTGATGACAACGTTTCATCCGCTTGAAATTTTGTCTCTTTATACCTATCTTCTAAGGTTACCTACCCTAAAGAGAAGACTTTAACCGCTTAAAAGCTAGGAAACGTGTTTTCATATGAGAAAATTATTCTTCAGAACCATTGCGTTTATCTAATTTTTGTTGTCTGGAAGGTATATTATTCAAGATAAACATAAGTATTATAATACATACGTTAATATATACAAAATACAGAAATATATAGGCGCTCGGGTGAAGCGAAACTTTCATCAAGCATAATGTAACACACCTCATACAGAACGTAAAAATATATTTTATGTCCGACTAGTAGTTTCAGAGAGCATTATTTTCAAACAAACTTGAGAGATGGGTAGGTAGGAGGTAGAAATAGATGCGGTATCTATTTCTACCTCCTACCTACCTATCTCTCATGCGCTGGAAGACCAGAGGACAATATGCATTATTTTTTCCGCACCCTTTATTCTTTAATACCACTGCCAAATTTCATCCAGGCAATTAGCAATGCCTTCTACATTACCTACCATAAATTGTCATTTAATGAAAAAATATTTATTATTGGCATCTAGTTATTTCCCTGGGTTCAACGACATCCATGGAATACAGTTGTTTTTGTATAAGAGTTCTTTGATTGTCCGACTCATTTCACCGGCGGGTGGTAAGTATCATCTCAGTAATTTATTCTATACATACACCATAAAAAATTACTGTATTAAGTAATTGGTTTGATTTACTGTGAACGAAATAGCCTATATTTCGTAGTCGTAATAGTTCGTAGATATATGTAGATATGGACTTAAAACGATGTCGCAACTGTACATTAGTGAGTTGGTTAAATAAAAAAATAGTATAGAATAGATGATTCTTTATTCATATAAAGTTACATTTTAGAACTTTGGAATATTAAGAAAATGTATATAATCCTAACAGTGCCCTTGTCTTTTAAGAATCGATTACTTTAGTAATAGCTAATTGAAATTTATTCTTAAATCTTTGCTTGGAAAAAACATATACATACGTTCCACGACTATATAAGAAGCTTCCATCATTTATTAAAGATCTTGTTGTACTGCATAAATTTAAGAATGCACTAAAGTCTTTTTTTATTACTAAAGCCTACTATTCCGTCACTGATTATATTGATGACAAATTTTAATAGTGACATAAATATATAAAAATAAATATTGACATTTATATTGTAATTTGTATAGGTTCTATGTATATTATGTATCTATTTACAAAAAAATATCTAAGTACTTACATATATATAGTAAGTTGTCTAATATCTACCCATTAGACAAGATGCTTACATTAAATATATTATGTAAATATATTCGCATGCAATTAGGTCTTATGTTTTTAATCTACGTTCATTCGGAACGGCTCATTTATTTAATTCTGTCTCATTACAGGTAGAACGTTAAATAATGTATATTTAAACAAATTGAATTAAATATATTCATATATATTTGCATCCACAAACATCGGTCGTCATTCCTTGTTAATTTGTTATATTGGTATTTTACTTTAATATTTTTTAATAACATTTATGTCCGCACTATATAAATTACAATTAAAATAAATTAAAGTTTAGATACAAAATCAGTTAATGACTATTGAAAATTTAATTTACAATAAATTTATTTTATTTTATAGTTTAAAGTATTTGACACAAACATCATTATAGTAGCAGTACATTATAATAGCTGTGAGTAATGTTTTTCTTAAGAACAATAAAAAATTTTGTATTCATTTGGTCATTAATACCTAGGAAATACGCTCAACAGATGCTATGTGGTAACCGTCTTTTATATATACAATAATAGCACCATGAACATAACGTTGTCATGTGACCCATGATAACATTCATGCGTTGCATTCAGTAGTTCTCGATTCATGAAAGTAACAAGGAAATATTTAGTTTCTTATATGTTTATACTATTTTACGCTATACGTTCTTAGCAGAATGATCATGGTAGTTATGTAGTGTAAGAAGCTGGTATCATCCGCCGTACGACAGATTGCCATTTGTCTATACTAGCTGCCATTCTGGACACTCGTGGAATTTACCGCCTACCGCTGCTATGACTGCTTGGTCGGTCCAGCGCATGTATGATCGAGCACGGGTTCTACTACCATCAACCTACAACCATCTGAATGATATGGATACAACAGCCAAGTCCAACTATTTAGTTGGACTTGACCAAAGTTTTGTAATAGATAAAAGTACTTCACTCATTTAACAACTTATAAGGTTCACTTATATAGGTATACTAGCTTTCGCCCGCGGCTTCGCTCGCGTTAATTTATCCCCATAGGGGTGGAATTTATCAAAATCTTTTCTTAGGGGATACCTACGTCATAGTAGCTTTATGTATGCAAAGTCTCAGCCCGATCGGTTCAAAATTGACAAAGTTTCATACAAACTGTCATCCCCTATTTTATCCCTTTGGGGGTAGAATTAATCAAAATCCTTTCTTAGTGGATGCCTACGTCAGAACCTACCTGCATGCCAAATTTCAGCCCGATCCGTCCAGTGGTTTGGGCTGTACGTTGATAGATCACTACATCAGTCACCTTTGAGTTATATATATTTAGATATTTAACGTATTACAGAGGTTATTTACGTAAAGCAGCTATGAAAAAAAGAATTCAGACAGGGATCAAAAAATCTACTACAAAGGTAAAAATTAGGATAGATAGCATTTATTATTCAGTTAATTAAATTAATGTTATATAAAATAGGCATATTAAGTTTTCCAAAAGAAAACCGACCCAAAAAAATTATAAAAGTAAAATTTATGTGAAATAGCTATACGGACATTAATGCGTTGCTATACCTAAAGATTGAGATGTCGACTTTCTCTATGATTTCACTACTGAAATGAGCTGATGATGATCATACGCAAAAACTCTACGTCATTAGTGTGTTAGGACGAAAACGAAATCATGAGCGTGATTGAACACAACATAAATCACGGATTGTAGGTCTACCGATTGAACATTATGCATGCAAGTCCGCAAGTCACGTATGAGGTAGATTAGATGTAGGCATAACTCCCTGTATTGGGCCTATAGACCTGTAAGATCTATATGCCCAATACAATAGTGTATCCAATGGTGTGCGCCATCTATTATATAGTAAATATATGCTAAAATTATTACAAGTGTATTAAATTACGAATTTATATGTCTGGTTTGTGTGAATTCACAATAACAACATTATACGTTATATGTTATATTACTGAACATGTGGCATACATAATATAGTATTATAAAGCTATTCTGTTTTTAACAAACAGATTAAAAACAAATAATTTTGGGATTATAAATAAAAAAATAAATTAGGAACTTTTTAATCGTCAATTAAGTGTGTGCATTTACCGGCATTTAGCCGGCCACATGTTGCACTCATTAATGAATGTTGTTGAAGGGTTCACCGTAAGAGTAAAGTTAATTGATAAAGACAGAAGCTAGCAGACTCTATTTTAAATCCTATAATGTTATGGTACCGAGTGACTGTTGTGAGTATTTGTAGGTAGGTACTACATATTTACATTATATTAACAAAGGTAATAATGTTATTGTCATTCTTTGGTAGGAGTTTCGGGATATTTTATCAGCAAAAATACCTATTGCACCATTTATTTTTTATATTGTGTATGTGTGTAACTTCATAGCCATATAATCAACATGCAAAACACTTCTTTATTTAGAAATTATAAGCGAATATATGCATATATCATGTACATATAAACGGATAAAATTATAACTATTGTTTTTGCATTTCCATAGTAGGTACAGTACGACAGTGTGCACTCACCTTCATTTCCAGCTTTACGCCCAACACTTTGCCGGTTGTATCAGCGGTCTCTCACAAAAAACAAAACGAGACCAACATCAGAGTCCTTCCACTTCAACACTCTTGTTCAACTAAAACAAAATCATTGGAACTCGCACTGACCGGTGAATGCCAAAACACAGTATCTGACAAAAGCGATACGGGCTCCACACGAGCTCACTTCACGATTGTTAAGTACAAACTAAGGTTTCACGGGTGCTGAGGCGGCGCCGGCCGACCCCCTAGCTGTGTGCAGCTTCCCATTGGTGGCAACTGCGACGCCGGGGCGTGGCGCGTTCATACCACAACGATACACTCCACTCTCACTATGGAAAGGTGTTCGATTAATACAGTAAAAAGCCGTATCTCGCCTGAATTATTACATGTCCACGTTTTAATATTATTTTAAACTGATTAAAAGGGTTGGCACTGCTATAGCATTACAGTTATATAATGCAATGTTTGTTTTATGCAGCGTATTGTTCACTCCGAATGTCATTGTGTTCAGATTCTGTATATCAGTTTCTGTTTAATATGAAACAGAAACTGATATACAGAATCTGATAATGTGTTGGTAATCTAATATGTAGATTAATTTAAAAGAGGACTCTATTAAGAGATAAAATATAAAGTAAGAAATGACAACGTACCTACGTACCTATAATATAGGTAATAATAGGTAGAAAACGGCCACTGATTAAATTATTTCATTCTGACAAAAATGCAATAATGCTCGATGCGTCAAATTTAAAAATAAATCTGCTTTTAGGTAGTCATGTAAGTACGAGCTCATTTGAAAGAATACGTAAGTGCTGAATTTCTTGTCAGATACTTAAGAGGAACAAAAAGCAAAAGCACTCCGAACTGACGGTAGATTTGATATATTATGAGAGTCTGTAATATACTACATCATAAATATATTTTGATTTGTTTTGATATGAAAAAATATGAAGGAAGACTTACAAAAGGTAAAAAATTTAAAGAGCTGTATAAAAAATACATCAATTTTTTTATAACAAATATATATATATATATATATATATATATACAAGTATTCCTAAATTTTTATGTGTCATGAAAGTGGCAATCAAGCAGTTATTCTTCTTGTTATTTACGTATCGAAATAGTACGAGTATATAGTAGAATAAAAAAATGACAACAATGCAATAAAATGTTAACTTTATTTTAATAAAGATTACTTCTGTTTCTATTTCATATAAATTAAGAAACATTTATTTTAGACTTTATTATAATCGTATAGTAGCTATCCATTCTATAGGTAAATATTCATGTTCATGTAGGTATACTATGATTTACTTACTCTTGACTTTGTATATATATATACACCTACTTTTTACAACTAATATGTAATCATTAAATTTAATAATAATTGCTTATATTTTATTATAGATATGGATAATAATGGAATAGTACCTGCGCCACCCGTTTACGCTGACCAGTCACCAGTTAATGATGATAAGATTTCAAATCAAGTCAGGTCTACTAGCCCATCGTGACAATTCACTAGTAATTTATCACGATGTTTTCCAGCCGGATCCAGTCGAGGTCAACCTGACATGGTACATCACTAATAATCCTCTTCCCAGAATTGTCTAGATTAGGACACCCAATATGACTTTTCGAATTTTGACCTAAGCCTTACGCCTAATACGCCGCATCGGTTATAACTAGAATTAATAGTTTAACCAAAGTTTCCATTATTTTCAACTTTAATAGGTCGCTGCAATATAAACAATATTTATAAGTGTCCTCAGTCAAAAATATTTATTATCTACATCAAGTTATTATTAACTTGTCTTGTATTTTAAAATATTTTTTTTAGTTTTTAATTTTAGCTTATTTTAAATAAAAAAGCTTAACAAACAAAACTTTTTTGTCCTATTTAGCGGGCAATTTACACAGATCATGGGAGAACTCACAGGATGCTCTCGGCGTTTTTTATGAGCTATCTTTTTTTTCGAGGCGTATCAATCTTTTGATTGCGTAGATCATAAAACACTTTTGTACAAGCTCGAACATTATGGTTTTAGGGATAATAACCTAAATGTAATGAAAACTTATCTAGAGGTGCAAACTGTAGATATTGATGGTGTAAAGTCTAAGGGAACTAATATTAAGATGGGCGTTCCACAAGGTTCAATCTTAGGCCCACTTCTCTTTTTAATTTATATAAATGACCTTACCTACATAATAAAGAAAGTTGTGTTATTTGCGGATGATACTTCGTTAGTGTTTAAAATTGGTAGCCAAAGTAATCAATTAGACGATGTAAATTATGCTATCCCTGCTATATTAAATTGGTCCACATGTAATAAGATATTATTAAATTCCAAGAAAAGTAAGTGTCCTAAATTCACGCTTCTTAATGGAAGACAAATAAATACGCAGCTATTGCTTAATGATGAAATATTAAATTTTATTAATCATACAGTTTCTTTAGAAATAACATTGGACACGATGTTACAACGGGGGTCCCATATTACAAAATTAGCAAGTAGACTCAGTTCTGCTGCTTATGAAATTAGAAGAATAAAGCAATTAACAGACATGGCGACGGCAAAATGTATATAGTTTAGTTATTTCCATAGCATTATATCATATGGCATACTGCTGTGGGGTAATGCATGCCGCATTGCATGCATGGCGCAAACTGCCGCATGCATCCTTATGTAAAGTGGGAATACTGTAATTACCATATAGTAATTTTAAGTAGCTATGAAGTGGTTGAGTGGAATGAGTAGTCATGCTCACTAAAATATCCAGACATGTGGCGGCGTGATGGGCCGGGTCATTGGGCTCCCTAATATGGTCGAGCGCAGAGATGGCTGGCTTATCTGTCATACTGGTGAACGAGTGCTGCTTGTCTGGTCTGTCGATGAATGAGTGTTGGTGTGCTCTTATCACTACGACTAATTTAATTTTATTGTGTATTTATATTTGACCCTAATAAATTAGAACCTAGAACCCAGACCAATACAAACAGTCATACTCATGAATACAATAGTTTATCGTGCATCATGCGAGTAATCAACCCCGTTACCATCGGAAGTAAGACTAAACCGAGCTGATGCATCGAGGTATTTGTGCATAATACACATGACAATACCCAAGACGTGAATATATTATATAATAAATCACAAACATTAAACATTGTCTGTAAGGCTAATACACAAAAATTTTTTTAATCTGTTCAAAATGTTAATTATTTACACATAATATTGCCTGTAGTTTACAATGCCTTTTAAAAATTTATATCAGTTACCCATACAAGTTTCTCTTAGGCTTAGACTAGGTAAATATATTTAATTATACATATTATATATATATATTTATTATAGGAAATATTACATTCACATAATTTGTACAATGCAAAAACTACATAACGAATACAAATAAATTTCCTATGCAGATAGATCATAGGTTCATCATTATCATTTCTTTTTATTATAGGTACAGTTATTTTTGGCTTCTCGTCGCTTTCATACGGATATATTATAGGTATCCTAGACTGTCGCAAAAAATTTACTAATTATGCTTTTACCAGATCGACTCAAATGAAGTAGCTAACCAAATTAGACTTAGCAGCTGTATTTGTGTGTATATGAAGTTGTCGTTAGTCGTCGTTGTGATTCAATAATTTTGTCTTTGATATAGGATACTTTTGATCTGAAGTTACATGTATATATGTGTAAATTAACTTAATATTTGATATATGTGTAGGATACTATTAACCTGAAGTTACCTGTATATGTAAATACAGCAGGCATGTTTGCTTCTATATGAAGTTGTTGTTGGTTAGTGCATAAAAAAATATCTTTGATATAGAATACTTTGACCTGAAATTACATGTATATGTAAATATAGCAGCTGTATTTGCGTCTATATGAAGTTCTCGTTGGCTAGCACGCGAATCATCTCGTAGGCAATTACCGCCGCTGAGCAGATAATAAGTGGTATTAGCGAAGCGTACACCGCACACCGCGCGGCACGCAATCAGCGCGCTTGTTGTGAGCAGTCGATGACACTCCACTGCTTTCGTTACTGTAATTTTGTCGCATTTGGGGTGCGCTCAGCTAGGGTAGCCAACTCTCTCCGGTTTATACAGGATGCCTCGTATTTAGATAATTACGATGCAACATCGCACTTATATTAGGATATGTTATTTTTACGTATGGTTTATTACTACGACTTATAAAAAAAAAAGTTTCAGTTTAAATTCAAATAAATTAGAAAGACGGCGGCAGTCTCTTCATCTGTCTAAATAGATTCGAATATTCCAAATGTAAGCTTTATAGTCGGACTCACGGGAAGACTTTTTTACCATGTGTAAAAATATTTAAAAGATCCTTTCTCCACGGGATGGGTGATGAGGGAGTGTGTGGTATTCTTACCCACTAAACTAAACGGCTAGTACGAGCGCTGTGAAGAATAGCTGATGACAAGTAACTACTGACTATTTCATAGAAGCCGAAAGGGGAAATAATTAAGAAAATATTTTAACATTTCAAAAAATATATGCTAGCATCTCATTTATAAAGTTTTGAGGAGGTTATTGAAAATAATACGGGCTAGCAATGTGTATTTAGAATTTTTAAATACACATTGCTAGCCAGTGCCAACTTAATTTTTTTCAAAATCTATAATCATTTATTCATGTAGGACATTTTAGACATTTTAGTTATGAACGTCTAGTTTTTACATCATAATTTTTTTCCCTACCGTCCAGTTCGGTACATAGATCCAATTGAGATGAACTGGCAAGAAACTCAATTGAATTACTTTTGTTTTTTAAGCCAGTATATTTACAATATATAGATTTATATAGGTGTCTATGTCTAACATTAAATGGAAATCCCGTGCATGAACAACTATTTCCATGCACGCTCGTCATTCAAGTAATCGTTTAGTAATAGGCTTTGCTCCGTAAATATGAATTAACAGATGTTTTGAATTTATTTAAAGGTAATTCCATTTATATTCTTTTGGTATCTTAGTGTAAATTTTTATACCTATTCCCATAAAAGACCTATCGACTTTTTCTAAACGATACTTGGGGAGAGCAAGTTTGTCTTTAAATCTAGTATTAATTTTGAAATACGTCAAATTGTTTTAAATATAGAAACTTATCCAGTTATTATTTTTTTGTATACATAATATACTACAGCTATTCATTTATATTAAGACTTTAAATTCCACCAACACTTTATTTTAAAAAAGTCTCGAAAACTCCCTTAACATAGTTGGTCCGCCCAGCCCCCGCGTACAGAGGCTCTGGATTAGACAAAGCTGTCCTGCAGTCTTCAGCGCCCGGTCAATGGGCTGGCAATTATGATTTCGTCTCGATTTGATCCAGTGGAACAAATTTAAGGGTCTGTTTATTACTGTCACGTGTCCTTTTGGCGATTTCATAAGTTAAGGCCGTAATTATGTAATTGGCGGTTTGGGAGGAAGCATTTCATCGCGCTTTCTGATTGACTGACAATTTTCATTGGTACAGTCTTATAATATATTGTTTACTGACTATATAAATATTTAATATCCTTATTATTAAAACAAAATAATATTGAGGGTTACTCATGGTCAAAAATGTATAAAATTATTTAAAGTGATCGAAATTTTATAAGAAAATATAATTAGTGGAGAAGTTCCTGCTATTTCGGCCAAACATCGTAACGCAAAATTCTTGTTTTATATAAAATAAATATATTATAATGTCCTTAAATTAACTTTTGTTAAAAAATTTATGTATAATGCAGTACAGCAAATTATATTGTGATTTGATATAATTCGATATTGTTTTATTGATTTGATTTGATTTTTAACATTTGTGCATTGTAATTTGTATGAAAATAAAATCACCTGCAGGATGATAAGATGAACATGCCAGGTCAGCTAGCTCATCGTGACGAATTCAGCAGGAATTTATCAGATGGTTTCCAGGGAACTACGTGAAGGTCAACCTAACATAATACATGCAATGGGTTCATGAATTCGCATTCGTAAAAGTCACATTCCCCCTACTACTTGTAATATATATATAACTTATATATACGTACCAACATAGAAATAAAAATTCTCATCTAACTATCTATCTAACTTTTTACAGAAACGCGAAATGGAATTAGACATGGCAGTAGGTGCTATCTATGTTCATAGAGCGCCATCATAATTACGCGCTATTCATCCGTTCAGCCGGCGCCGAGCATCCGCATCCGAGGACCGCATCCGGTGCTGCGTTCATACTTTTAATTTCACTTTTCAAAAGTTTTTCACCGAATATTTGATATCTCCGGAAGCGCCTCCGGATTGGCCGGAAGGATCGATTCATTTCGTTATTCAAAATTGCAAATCAAGAATTTACAATTCCAATTTGAAGACTGCCTCTCTCCCCTTTCTGTTGGACGGAGGGCAAGTTGTCTGGAATGTACCTTCCATTTAATGACAAGCTACCGTTTGGAATTAAAATAAAGAACACTAAATGCTTATTAAGCAAATTATTGTACTGCTGTGTAAATTTCTATACTGTAATAAAATAGGTTTTTTATCTATTTATTCATCACAATAATTTGGTATCCCATTGGTTCCGATCTGTTGAATCCATAAACATATTAACATATTGGCAACACTTTTAGTTACTTGCACAATACTACAACATGAAAAGTAGGTATTAAATAGGATAATGTGATGTCTGTACATAAGCGAAGGTTACTACTTACCATTAGTTGGACCGTCAACTTGTTTGTAATATTATGTTATCTGTGCCTATATTATTAAATCTGTTTCTGAAAATTAACACAAGACGTTTCTAACAAAAAATTTAAATAATAAATACAAATTAAATAATATTGAAAGGGATCTGTAAATTTGAAATACTAAACTATAACTAAACTATAACAACTAGTATAACGTATAATAACTGTTAGATTACCATCTACCCTCGAATATGTAACAATTGCAATAGATATCTTGTTATTTTTACGCATAAGTGCAAGTCTATACAATCATGTGCAGGTGCACTAGAAATTTGATAAACTTATTGTACTTAGTTTTGTTATAAATAACCGTACTATTGTTTGTTATTTGTTCAAAATATATTAAACATATTATTTAGGAATATTCATTCATGCACTAACTCAGTGGCAATAATTGGGTATTTATATGACAAAGTTTGTTTTCGATCCCAGCATGGAGGAAACTAGATATGTTCAGATAGCAGATAGATGGTACTGTATATTATATTGCTAGCGACTGAACTCTAGTCTATCATCTTTATATCTAGTGATTACTTAAGATCGCTTTCTCCCTTGTCAAAGTTAGTCAGAAGTGGAAAATGGAAGATGAAATATATTATTTTACCGTTTATCAGATTCAAATTCGCGACCATTATTGTTGGGATTATAGCGCGCTACCTGGCTTTAATTGACTCAAATCTTCAATATCCCAGATTGACTGGATGATATTGCTTTAAGCAAAAAGGCCGTCTTTTGTTAAGAGCATTTATGTAAAGTTCTTTATTTGTAAATATTTTTCCGTGTACAATAAATAGTTATATTACTTTTTTAGTAAATCACTAGTCCATTGCGACAAGAAACTAAGAAAAAGGTGCATACAGTAATGTAGGTATTTACCTCGTGACTCCCCGGGAGGCGAACACAAATTATCAATCGTTCGGGGTTTCTCTGCAGCCATTGATTTGGGATACGCTCCCTGAATGCCAATTAAGCTAGAGGAGCAACCCACAAGGCCCTCCGGATAAAATTTTCTGGGTTTTCTTTTGATTTTTGTTTTTTTCGGAGTTTTGATAACGTTATTTTTCCCTTTATTTATATTATATATTGTTAGTTCGTTTCTAAACCAATTAGAAATGAAGAGTTACATTTTATTTCAGAAGTTTGTTGTTATTGACATTACGTTTGTTGACATTAGGTCAACTTACAAAAAATATATAATATAATGACTATTAAATACTGTATTTACAAAAAATATAATTTCGTCAATATGTTAGTTCCATAGAACAAATTTTGCTTAGTTTTGAACTGCGTTTTGAATTGTCTTGGATGATTATTTTATTATTTGCTTGTGATATCATTCCATATATCTAACTCCGTCTGTATTGATGTAGGACTTTCACAGACTCTTATTATATGTCAAATGTACGGTCAGTTCAGAGTACTCAGACTCTTTTTTTTAAGATGTGCTTGTATATCATTACAAAATACAGTTAGTTCCATTTTTAAATTCAATTAGAGATAATGTAGTGACCACCAGCAAAATAGCAATTAAATTTCTATTAAAGGGAAATAATTTAATCTATAGCCGTAACACGAATTGATGAAGACTCGGCGATTTTATATGAATCAAATGAAACGGAATGCGCTACGATCGCCACAAAAGTCATATTTCAACAATAGCATGTAACATGCACTGTTGGTAAGTGGAATTTAATAAAGTGTCATATTTGGTCGCAGAGGATGTCCCAGTGAATAGAACGAGCCCCGGACACAAATGGACACAAATGGACCGGAGTTGTGGGACCATTATCGCCATTTAACCACCCCGGGGAACGTCAATTGTTGAGAATAAACCCTCTATTTTGTTTCGCAAACGTTGCTATTATTCTTTGACAACTGTTCCACGATGACGCGATTTCTTAATGTAAATTTATTTTATTAATTATTGTTTAAAAATTAGATCTTTTTTTTATGATCGTATTCTTTAAGCTTCATCACTCTGCTTTCTCATTAATCCGGATTTTAATTCATCATTTTTAATTATTGCCGCATACTGGTCTAAATTGGATCATTAGTTTAAACATATTTATAATATTGTAATTAGTGAATTTATCGTGGTTATGTTTGACATTCAGTAAGACTACACAAATAATATTAAAGACAAGCAATATTAATCTATTCTCAATTTGACCACAAACTAACAATAAACAAAAGAGTATTAATGCATATGTGTTTTTAATACATGGCATATTTTATTTATTATTTTATATACTCTTTATGCATAATTTTAAAAAATATTAGTATTCTGCAGTGCATCTACACTCTTTTTCTATATAAGTATTCGATATCTTCAAGACATTTGTAAACAAGCGCGTGCTACTGACTCCTACAACAAATAACACAAGTGGAAGATGATTATGAAGATGAACTTAGTTCCGTTTCAATCATAGAGGCGAATTTACGAGCTAGTGGCGGGTCTCTAGGGGTCCGAACTGAAATGATACCATGCAGCAATACTGTCTCTAGTACATACTAATAATGTCCTCCCTCCTGCTACATAAAGTTAGCAAATATTTAAGTGTAGGATGGAATCCCTTATACAAATATTTGTCACTCCAAGCTTAGAGTTGGGGTTAATTTGGTGTATCCTATTTTTTTTTATTTACGATAATGGAATGGTGCACCCGTCTGCGCTAACGGTTTATGCCGGCGGGCACCAGTAGTGGATGATAAGATAATTATGAGGTCAGTAAACCAATCGAGACAAATTCACGTGGAATTTATGACGATGAAGCCTAGGTAGTCTAGAGGTTTAGCATACCTTCTTATTTCCAATGGCCGCGCATTCGATTCCGAGCACGATACAAACATTTGTATTCATAAGAATGATTATTTGAGTTCATATGTATATTATGTATGTATTTCCAAAAAATATATATCTGTATATTTATACCTATTGTCTAGTACCCACAATACAACCTCTGCTGAATATGAATTGTGAATTGTCCTGTGATATAATTATTATGATACGGTATTTTTTTAATAGTAATAATTAGAATAGGGTGTGGCAATAACTGTAATTAATGTTATAGTACAGTATATTTACAGTTTTACAGTACAGTATGTGTGAACTGATTAAAATTAAACAAAGTCAGTGTTACAGAAAGCGTGCTGCATTGAGTTATAATCTTAACAGATGATAATGAAAGGAACGGTCTATATTGCTTGGAATCAGAATATCGTCAATAATTAATGACTGTGGTTTCCAGGAGATATGAGCTGGAGGTCGATATGACATAGTGCATTACTAGCAAAGGGGTCTCTAATCCTCACTGCCACCTGCTTTAGGTAAGTACCTAAAGTAAAGCAACAAATTTAGAATACACAAACTCATAGATAACAATAGGGACTAAGTTTGAATAACTAGCGACCTAGCTTGACTGCACACGGAACACAAAGTTCGTATAAAACTTCTAACAGAAATTTTCTAAACGATAGTGAAAATTGTATCAAAGTTCTTTGCATAGTTTAAAAGAAGTATTTGGAGAAAGCGACACTAAAACTTTTTTAACTCGACTTTCTTTTATTCTATTTGCGATGATTTCGAGGTGAATTTAATGTAAAATACGCAATGTTTTTGAAATTAAGTCGTTTTTCGTAAAAAGGGGTACAACATTCTTGCGTCATGTATTAAGGTAGAGATGTCCTTGGATATTTTATACAACGTCATCTAGTTCCAAGATAATAATAATCTAATCAGCAATTATGTCATACCCATGACTAGATAACAAATAAAAATATCTTTTTTTTATAAATACATACATAAACTCTCTGACCAATACAAACAACTTATGAATACAAAATTTGCGCAAACATTTTGTGCAAGGAATCGAAACTACAAGCATCAACTTACAACTTACTTACTTTCAATGTACAATAAGTAAGTAGTTGATGTAAGTTAGTAGCTAATGTACGTAAGCACTTCTGATATCTAAGTTTTTTATGCTTATTGGCAAAATCAACACATGACGCACATATATAGTATTCTAAACGTTCTCCGTAGGTGACAGAATGCGGGCGACCACGACATTTGGCGCGTCAAATTGCAGCGTTTGATCAGCCCTTTGTACGCCTTAAGACTATTAGGACAACGAGATTACACGGGAGGCGCGCGCGCAGCCGACCGAGCAATGCGATTACACCCCGGTTCGGCCGCTCCAACCCCCTCTGCACCCCTATTTTTTACTTCTAAACGGATTTCGCTTTGGGAACCTTTGTATTAAAATTGTTACTGCTGATGATTTGTATTTGAGGAATGGCTGGTTCTATGTTCATTATATATAGATGTTTCTTTTTATATCCATGAATTCATTTAAAAATAATATAATATCTACTATTATTAGTAATGAGTATATTCTATATAAACTTTATAATAAAAAGTTAGATTTAATTCGCCATTGAGTACTTTTTTATAAGAAGATATAAATACAATTAATATTTATAAGAAATGCGTTGAAAAATAATTTAACTATGGCATTGTAACAAATAGAAATAATACACTTCACAACCTATTTTATTTTTAATTATTTGCTTACTTTACAATTAGAGGGCGGTTTGTAATACGACCATGTATATATATATATATATATGTGTATTTTTTATGAAGTTAATATGTACATATTGTTACTCTTACATTATAGCGTCAGTGTGTTTAGGATTTACCAAAATAATTACATCACAATTAAACAAGCGGTTCATCTGTGACGGGAGAACATTTTAGCTGACATCTCTATACTTCAAATATGTGTGAGGTGAATAATAATGTCTACACTCGTGTAATTGTTACATTCGGTATCAATACAAGCGGGCAAAGTCCCGAGGGACTTGTTACTGTGTTACTATCAGTTTGCACCAATTGTACGTGTTATTGTTTTTAATTTGATTCCTCTAGAGGCTCAGGCCATAACGCTATGCAACCATAAACAGTTTACTGATATAAATGTTACTAAACCGGTAATTTTAAGATATTTACCTTCAAAATAAAGTTTCTGTATATATCTTTATCTTTTTTAATTAAATATTTAGTCCTCTATGGTCTATTGGTTTACCACACCGACTTACTTCCTATGGGCGCAAGTTAGATTCCTCACGTGGTAAAAAAAATGTTTGTACCTTGCGAATAATCGAACCCGCGACCATTAGGAGTAAAGCGGCAACAACAACAACATACCACTTTTCTCCTAACCGTTAGATCACCGAGGCCGTCAAATTATTTATTAGTAATTCCGCATGTTTAATTCTGATAAGTAAATAAAGACACAAAATCATTATAATAGGACACGCACGTGCTGAGTGCGTGATCAATTATGTACAATTTTATGCACCTATTCAAAAAATGTGCACAGAATCATTCAATATCGAATGAACCGCGTGAGATCTGTTGCGACACGCGACTTTTCTCGCACTGCTAACTAACAATATCTGGATTAACTGATGGATCAATGTTTCCTTATAATGTATTATTTTCCCTACTTGCAATACGATAATATTCAAATGTAATAGATCAGTTTGTACCACTTAGACTATATTATGCTCTATGGGTAAGGAATATGGTATAAAATAAATTATTTTTCATGATATACTTTTAATCAATGCTGAAAGTAATATATTGGTAACTTCTAAAATTTACTATAGATTGTACACACATATCAATAGCTACAAATACTTACTAGTATTAATTTATGGTAACTATATTGTATATACATTTGCAATGCCCTCATTTTGCTGATTTTTAAATCTTAATTGTAATCTTCACTGTTATTCAAAATTCGTTTGTTTTTATTTTAGCAGACTATTATTATATTTTTATACTACTATGGTGGCAAAGAACAACATTTCGTTAAGTTTTCTCTAACTAAAAATTATCACAAGTATATATTATTTTGAATATAATAGAATATTGATTAAACTTTAGAACAAATAAACAGGAACTTTCGAATGCACGTACTGATGTTTTCAATCTACCGCTCATTTGGAAGACTATTTCACCACAAGAAGAATAACCAAGAAACTTCAGTGTTGCTCTTTTAAATTATTGTTATAACTTTACATTTTTTTAGTAGAAATGTGTGAAATCAAACTACCAACTGGCATTAATTAATTCGAGTCAAAAGTATTAAATACACAATCAACTGGTTAAGTAATTAAATAAGATCAGTCGTAGTGAATAAAGCACACCGGTCCCAATCAGCACTAGTTTTCGTTTATAATGGATAAAAAAATTGAAAAATAAAGGATAGCTTTTGTTGAAGCAATTGAATTTCCTAACAGAAGTAAAATTATAGTGTGGAAAGAGGAAAGAGTTGTATTTAAGAATTCTATCAACTATAGTTATCCATGCGAAGCCGAGGAGAGTTTATATTAACTAATAAAAAACGACTAATAGCTTGTAAATAAAAATGGTTAAATACAGTGAACTATAACTTTGGTTTGTGTTTTATTAGTCAAAATTGTTTTACCACAACACAGCCCCCGCGCAGTCGTACGTGACTCGTATGTACAGGAGTATACCGCCCAAATATGCTACTAGTGTTTCGACTAGATTCAATCAATATTGCCAGTTCTTTTGTCATTCCCTGTTTTTGCCTGAAGTCTCCCTAAAAGAAGGAACTATATACACAGTATTGTATCATCCATTTTGTTTTAGTTCTACTATAATTAGCATGTGTGAGACCCCAAATTTTAAAATTAAAATCGAAATAACTTCATTCATGTAGGTCTATTACAGACTCTTATTATAATTATGTCAAATCTATAATTAGTTCGTAATGCTTCTTATTTTTTCAAATGCATTTTTGTATATTTATTATTATTCTTGTATACGAAAAAACACATTCATTTTTAAGTTTAATTAGGGAGAAAATAGTGATCAGTGCGGAAATCTAATCACTGGCAGTAGAAGCATCACTACCCTATATATCAAAGCTTAAATTCCAACCATTATTTGATCTGCACCCATATTGCATACCTCTGAACAAAACATGATCATTCAACCAAAGTACGATTCAATTATCCATTACTTATGGTGTAAATAAATTGATTACATGACAAAAAAAAGCCATTATTCGATCGTAAAAGATGGGCTGCATTTTAGCTAATTATAATGACAAATTTAAATTCAACAGTTTTTCTTTTTTTTTCTTAAAGAAGTTAGATACAATATAGCCAAAAGGTTACGTATAATTTTACTCCATTGATATTTTCTTTTCTGTGTTTTAAGTCACTTTTCTAAGAACCATACACGATATTTGATCTTATTTTTAGACCTGCAAAAATGTATCCAAGCATTTCTCTCATCAATTTCGTATTCTCCCGAATTTTGGGGAGGTCTTCTTAATATGGCATTGCTGCTTCAATACACGATTATCGATCAGCTACTCGCATTCAGATCACGCGCTGTCCGATTCTGATACCGAAATAAACAGCGGGAAAAGGCACTGTTTCAACGCGTGGGATGTCGGGCCGCGATGCACATCAACAGCCCAGTAGTGTAATTCCTTACAAGAAAGTTTTTATTTTAGAACATTACTGCTGAAGATTATTGTTATAGATTTTTTAATATAAATTATTGTACTTAATATTTTGAGATTATGTTTCGTCCTACTGTTTTTCTAATGCCATATTCTTTGTATTATTTTCTCTAGAAACTGATTATATACATTTACCTCACCAAGGACACATGTTTCATTTGAAACTAACTAATACAGTCCTTCAACACAACTATATTTCAAGCTGTGTTCAAGTCTAGAAATAATTCAAATTATGAACATCGACTAGCAACATGTACAATATCGGGAAGTTATTATAAGTAATGGCGGAGACTAGGGGTCTTATCGTTAACAATGTTATCACGATCTCGGTGTGGTCTCGGTGTGGAACCTAGAAATCGTTCTAGTTCATTTCTGGTGAATTTACCACAATTGGCTAACTGATTTGGCTACATGTGCAATATGTCATGCTCTATTACCAGTTATCCAATGCCGTTGCTGGGACACCATTTACCAAGACCATTTTCATCCATACAAAAAAATACTCGAGCTGGATATCCTTCAAAGGTGTGTTAGTTATGTACGCAGGATATTCTTCAATGTCTCTTCTTTTCGGAAATGTGTTATTATTATTATAAGTATGATAGTAAGCAATAAAAGAAATTTGTTGTAACTTTAAGCGTTTATGTATAAATGTGTACCTAAATACAAACTACCAACTAGCACTAATTCATTAAAGTCAGAATATTTAATACACTCGTAGTGATCAAATTAGACCAGGCCATACCATATACATCACTCGTACCCGAATATGAGCGATGACAAGTATGAGGAATAACGAGCATGATGATGACATTATTTAATAATCGTGAATCAACTTTATTGAGAGTGTACACGAAAATACTACTACACAGTAGTACTACTGCGTAGAATATTTTAGCATACTTGGCACGAGGGAGCTGGGGGTTCGAGATTAGATTACCTGGCCCACGGTTGCAAACAGTTCGTTACGGCACAAGACGAGTAACGAACTCCGTATAAGTGGAACGGCCCCGGGATTTTATATTATTCTTGCTGATCGCCTTTTCTCCCTCCCCCCGTACTCCTACATCACAACTTTCCCCCTCGGTCTATATACAGCTGTATATAAATATAATTATTAAGGAAATACAGGAGGCTTATTCACGTGGAATTTTTAGAATGTGGAATGTAGAGCGTATATTTGTCTAATATTCTTTTTGTCTATTATAAAATGTTTTGCACTCGTTATATACTAGACGTTTCTAGAATTATTTATATATTTGCCAGATCGAAATATAGTATTTATTTAACGGTTCTGAATACAAGTTTTTTTGAGCCCTTCATACTAAATGTACACTAAACTGATAAGAAGTTTTACAATACAAAAGTTAAGGTCAGTATCCAGACTTCGGGGTAATATTTAATACGTAATACTTAAACAATCTAGCTAGTGATAGAAACAGTTGATCCAGAGGTATCTACGACGACAAGACGAGTTTATAGAAACTACAAGTACTAGATGGTATAAAACAAAGATCTAAATCTTTGCCACTTACCATCTGGTATGCAGTCGACTTGTTTGTCTTACTGATTACATCTAAAAAGATATTTTCTAACTAATTAAAATATTTATCAAAGAATAAAGATTAAATATACAAATAGTCAGCAGTTGTATCGGGATGCTCCGATAAATTTGTGATTTGTAGCGCTGTAGCAGCTACACTGTGACTAGACTGAATAAATTTGAATAATGAGGACGGCTGCGGGGTACTCTCCTCATCAGCTACAAATCGACCCTCACTATTGTCATTCTCGCTAAGTTATACAATCCCTTATGTTAACATTTTAGGGTCCTGTACTAATATTTTATAACTGTATACGGGAATTTAATGAACTTATGTTAACAGTATTATACGCCAAAAAAACTCAACGTGTAATACTGTCTTCACTGTACTATGGGAAAAAGATATACCTAAAGATCAATGCAAAAACAAATAAATATTACAAACTAATAAACGTATTAACGAAAAATGGCTATACGGATACGGAGAGAAACACGAGGGACGAAGATGACTGTTAACATACATTCATGAAAGGTTTTACCTATACCTGATGCGGAGCATTTGTGGTGATACATGTGATGTGGACAAAGTCGTTTTAGAAAGCCTAAACTGACGAGTTCTCCAGTAATTTTGGTTTCCTAAGTTATTTAATTAACATTTTGTTCTTATGTTTAACTTTGACTGACGTATACAATTGCAGACAAGGGGAGCACGCAAGCGCGGGCGGTGCGCGCGCGGTTCTGTTTACTCATAGTGGGATTTATTCGTCCGCTATCATAAATAATCGCGCTCGCCGCCCGTCGACAGATATATGGACTCTCGTATTTATTGCTGTTTGTTCGCAACCGTACAGACAGCAGATGGACTCAGGCTATTTGATTGTTATTATCTAAACTAATACATGTTGTTAAGAAACAATCTGATGTTTCGTTTGAAATTGATATATACAAAAGTACTTAAAAGATGTTAAATATTATTTCATGCTCATAAATGACATATTAGCAAAAAGTCGACTGCGCGGGTGCTTCTGTGTTTCCAATTTCAGTTGTCGTGCAACTCGCTCTGTGACTTGTGTTTCAATTGCAGATGCAGGATACAATGGAATTGCATCTTAGATATACTCGTACTGATTTGTAACATACTGTGAAGAAAGGACAAAAGATATAATAAAGAACACATGTATAATCACATCAAGGCCTTATTAATGAAAAAATCAGTCTTGGTGAATTTCTCATGATGAATGAACTCATGGTCATCTTATTATCCTCCACTAACTGCCCTGCCAGCATATACTGTTAGCGCAGGCAGAAGAAGAAGAAGAATTCCTTTATTATCCATTACAAATAGTGGTATGTTCGATTCTTTATTTTAATTAGGTCTAAAACGCTCAGTAGGTAAAAGTCTACATAAAGAATAATGAACAGTTCAAATATTGCTTTTGTTATAACTATGTATGAGAATTTAATGTACTTACTATGTTATTCTTTTTGCGTTATTTTCTACTTATTCTGAAAGTCTTCTACAGAGTGAATACTTACGGCTCGTTCGTTACAGCGTCTCGCCTCGCAAGCGTAACATAGTAAGTTTATTTTGAATTTGCTTTGAGTATGTTAGGCTATAATGAACTGCGAGTTAGGATGAACACAGTATTAGTACTTCGTATTCGTTAAATTATTAAGGACAACACTTTTGATGATGATGATCGACGCAGGCCGTGGCTGGTTTTACTGATACATAGAAGAACCAATCTACCTAATGAAGCGCCAGTAACGCGTGCTTTATATTGTTTAAATTTCATAGCAAATTCATATAGACCTGTTATGTTGTGCTGTGAATAAATTGGAGGATAAATTGATTGTAAAAGTGAGATAAATAAGTAATGAAAAAATATTATTACAAAATATTGTATACATAATAATATTATTGTACTGACGTTACTACAAACATACCTACTAACTTCGTTTCTCAATGAGAGATGTTTTTCGCGCGGCAGCATCGTCCACTCCGAACACAACCACTCCATTGTAATACTTAGATATTTAGTAGTGCGATGAATAAATTTGCCGCTAATGAAAACGAGTTTTTACCTAACATCCAAGCTTACATTTTAAGCGGCTTGAATTGTGGCTGTCGTGGACGAGGCAACGTTTTTTATCCTATATTCATAATCAAATTTTTGATTTACTACCTTGCAGATATTAAATCCATTTAGTTCTGGCTTCGAGCGGAGGTCCGTCGGCCCGTTGTCACAATGTAAGGTAATTGAAAAACAGTTTCGCTGCGCTATATCGCGTAAATCACTGGAATCTTGCGTTACTAAAATCAAGGCTTGTAGTTAGGTAAAATTTCGATAAAACAAAATTAAAATCATTTTTTAACATTGTGTATTTTGTACGAAATTATACTACATAACTAGGTACCAACGTCCAATTTCTATTCCTATTTCCGACGCTTAGTAACTTGCTTTGTATGTTGATATTAGTTAGAGGTTAAGATATAGTAGTAAAATTACAGTGTACGGTACTGTTATACCTTAGTCTTCCAGAATAGCAGTAGATGCTCATAATGTAGTTCTTGTATGTAGGTGGCGATTACCACTTACAATCAGGTGGATCGTCAT
The DNA here is from genome assembly GCF_030625045.1 of Achroia grisella. Classification (NCBI taxonomy): domain Eukaryota; kingdom Metazoa; phylum Arthropoda; class Insecta; order Lepidoptera; family Pyralidae; genus Achroia; species Achroia grisella. The sequence goes on from NW_026713051.1 coordinate 5,835,942, forward strand.
CGATCCTGATAGGCAATCCAGTTCACTTCTAGGCATTAATACACTAGTTTCGTGAATTTAAGACACGTCTTGAGAGCTAACCATTTATTGTGTGACCATGGTGTTTGTATGGAAATTATTTTTAACTATCACATTGTCTCTTTGGGGTACTGTGATTCTATGTAAGGGGTTTTCCATTTCAAGAATATTATCCCTGACTTAGCGTAGATATATGTATTTACACATATACTACCTTTACAAATAATCCTGTATATTGGTACAGTGCCGCCAGTTGAGGATAAGGAATAAATCGCGTTTACCGGCGTGTCAGATCGCGATCGAGCTAAATCACGCTTATTGGTAACGAAGCGTGGCGCGGCGCGTGCGCCGCTCCTGCATGCTGCAGTCGAGGAGGGAGGGGAACTCACACAGTCGCCTTAGGGGTCTCGAAGACTGTTACTGTGATCTGTGTCCTGCAGGATTGGCCGTCTAATCATCATGTGTTTGTCGCTTTATTTCAACGTCCTCTGCGTCCTCGTACTTGCATACCGCCTTAATTCCGTGGGCCACTGGTTCGATATTCTTGGGATGAAAAGAACTGATAGTACTTACATTGTATTTTAATTTAACTAATATCGGTCTCTATTCTATCAGTACGATAAAAAAACGGAGGAAAATATCAACATTGAAAATGAAGCTCCGATTGAACTATTTTCACCGTGTACGGCCCGCTTTCATGGACCGCGACCCACTCGTATGTCTTGAATGATCCAACTTTACGAGATCAAATCGTGGGCAGATTCATTGAATCACATCTTCGATACGGGTTTTCATCTTCGAGTTTGTATTAAACTTGACGGCCTCGGTGGTCCAGCGGTTTAGGACAGCGCTTTATAGTTCTATGATCCTCGCACAGTACAAACATTTGCATTAATGATAATTGTATTGATCTGAGTATTTCCTATATACATTCAGTATGTATTTAATTATTTATATCAGTAGTCTAGTATCCGTAACACAAGTTCTGCTTAGCTTTGGACTAGATGGCGCTATGTTAATTGTCCAGGGTTGTAATTATTATTTCAATACCTTCATGCTTGAATACTTAGTGTAAATATTGTCTGTATAAGCTCCGATGGTTTCTATGCTTACAAACAGCTATTGTTTCATTCACATTATGGAGACAGAATTTCGCATCGAATACTATATTACACAAATACAAAATAATGTTATATAAAAATGTTAATGTTTTATACAAAGACCACGGCACCGTGAAATTACATTCTAAGTCAGTAATTTCACATTTCCTGCGCTGTTCCTTATTAAATACATAGTATCTGTTGAATATTCCGTAGCGTTAAAAGTTTGAGAACAACTGAGTTAGACAAAGGTTAATGACTCTACTACTCTTTTAAAATTTTCATATGTATTTAAAAAATGTGTTAATATTTCAATAAATGTGTACTTTACATCTACAATCTTTATATACTAGAAAAACAAAGGCCCCTGCCGCACCTGTCTATAGTTTTGCGATAATCTCAAAAACTATTTAACGGATTTCATGCGGTTTTTGTTCATAAAAAACTCTCTGAGAAAAGTTTGAGTGCATAAATCTCGGTCTCGATGGTCTAGCGGTTTAGCACAGTGTCTTACCTGCGATGGTCGCGGGTTCGAATTCTCGCACAGTACAAACATTTGTATTTATGGTTAAAATTATTTGGATGTTGTCTAAGTATACTATTTTTGTATTTACAAAACAAAGTAACTTTGTATTCATATCAGTTGTAACCATAACACATGTGCTCAGCTTGGGACTAGACTAACTTTGTTACCAGGAACAATACTATATTATAGTAAATTATGATTATTAATAAATTGCTTGAATTAGATGATAAAATCATATATTTTATGTTTACTTAGCAATCAATACAAAAATATGCTTGTTAACATAATTCATAAACCGCGAGCTGTATTCGAACAGAACAATCAAGCAGAAAATTTAGTTAGGGCTGCACGTATACGAAGGCCGTGGGCCGAGGGCCAAGGGACGCTGATCCTTCGAGAGGGCAGGACGGGGACTGCAGGGGCCAACATATCCTATTTATCGAATTAGGGATGTGTAATCACCGCTCATACTCATAGTCCACTGGAGTAATTGTAGTGCATTCCTTTTTATGTTTGATATTTTTTGTCGACTCACATAGTGTTCTGCTGAACTGAGCTAATACAAGTAGTTTTAAGTTTGCCAATTTATATATATATATTTCATACCGGTTAGCAGTTGTTTTATAGATTCCTGTTTGGAATAGTTAATAAAGTAAGCAGAGAGCAGTTTAATTATACTATTATCATAAAGGGATAAAGTTTCTGAGGTTGTAGGGGATAAGCTCTGGATCTGCTAAACCGATTTTGAAAATATTTTTACCAATAGAAAACCACGATATTTGTAAGTGTCATAGGTTATATAACAACACGTTAGGACCAATAGGAGCGGAGTTGCAATAAAAACTGTCAAAATTAATCGAGAAAAATGTGACGCAGACGATGTGGCGCGTGTATACTGTCTTAGTGTACTGATTTGTATTTGCCGAAATACCCTAATAGCAAGCCGAATGCTGTAAAAGAAAATAAACTAAATGAAAGTATCAAAACTATTTCTAGGGTATACCGTCAGCAGATCAGAGCGAAGTGACGCGTGCTTCATATGATAAGCAAGTGAATGCACCAGGAGCACCAAATTGTGGGCTGCTTGCTGCAGTAATGAACTCCCGCTGAGAACGGAACCTTCAGCAGACAGCCACCAAACGGTATAACCCTTCCTGCTTATACTGTCAATAGGTATGTGGGATTAGCGGGGAGACAAAGTTTTGATGATTTTTTCACACATTAAGAAAAGGTAACACAAGGTTTCAATTGTTTTATTGACCAGTTTATGATCAATTTATTAGTGTATAATTGTATCGTCATACTAGAGAAGAAGTAGTTTGACATATGACAAAGACGATTCGAATTAAAAACAAATGAAATACGTGTACTATAATTTTTGTAGGCTCTTTCGTATCTGTATCATATGTGTGTTTAAGTAAATTATACTGAGTACTATTATACTGAGCTACAATTATTGTTTTATGTAAATGTCAATCAGTAAAATACCGTTTCCATCGAGAACCGAGCTGAATCGAAAATCAGATTTATGTTTTCGGATGCACACAGATGTGAGAATACATTAATATCAAGGATGCGTCATTCTGTTTATGTATTTGCAACAGCATAGGTATGCGCCCATTCAGGGAATGGAGATAAATGTAATCCTCTTTCCTCTAACACAGATTTACACGACATATTCTCTCACGCGCAATCATAAGCGCACATGTTTTAGAGCGGGAAAAAAGCGCGCGCAATCTTGCGCATGTAACTATTTTTTGTGTTCACATTTTTGAGCGTGATTGCGTGCATGTATCATAATATCTTTGCCCTTTCGTTTGGAATTTTATTTTTTTTATTCCACTGATTTTACTTTTCAAAGACACGTTTAATGTTTATTAATTATAAATAACTCTATAATTATGTCTTTGAAGGTCTCCTTACGCTTGAATGACCCAGGAACTTCTCATTCTTTATGTCACATTTACAAGCACACTCTATCCCGCGGAAAAGCCTATTCACACGTGAAAAAGCGTGTAGCGTGTCCGTGTAAAGGCAGCTATTCAATGAGGGTTTGTATTGATTAGAATTATGTTACATATTTTACCAGCTGCCCACCTCAGATTCATGCGGGTGCTGATAACTTCGTGACTTTTGTATCTACGAGTGTTAGCATTATTATAGAAATATAATAAAGCAAAATATAGCCATATAATAATATACAGCCTATATCATTCCTATATAGAATGTGGAATAAAACAATGAAGAGAAGTAGTTTCTCTTCGTTTTAACTGGAAAAATGTCTCAAGGTGTAGGTAAGTCGGCCCCACATGCGTCTTTATTTGTGTCATAGAAATTTGAATAAATAAATATAATATAATATTGTAGTTTACTAATATAGTGTATAAGTTGTTTATTAACACAATATAGATAAACGAAATTTATGAATGATTAAATAAATAAAAAGAATTTTTTAAAAGGTCTACACGACTGTAAAAACTTAAAACTAAACAATGGCTACATAAATTGCTATTCGAAATTAATGTTCATACGCTGCCTCTGTTAGCATTATAAATAGCATTAGGTAAACTGATTAGTTAACAATTAAGTGGTAAGAACCGTGACACGTGTTGGTCATAGGTGGTCACGTGTCACCGCGCGTGTTGCTCATCATCCCGCCAAAATATTGCTGTGTCAAACCCTATACGACTACAACACGATTAATTTCATAGTATTCAACATGTACATATACATTAATAAGTAAAGCTATAACTTTGTACGTACCCCTTTTTAGGAAAATTGCGCGAACGGAGGAGTATAAACATTCGCATAATTATAGTTTATTTATAGAAGGTGTGCAGAATGCTAATATATATTTTCATAATTGTCCTTACAAAATATTATATTATTATAATAAATCAATAAAAATCACATTACATACACTTCCATTTATTTGACACATATACACATATATGTATGTTTATTCTTTTTAATTAATTATTAAAGTACACCCCTTTATTATCTCTGATCAATGCGACAATAGATTGGTAGAGAATGCTATCAGGCATTAAGTCCGCCATGTATACACTTTTGCGTGCAAAAGAATAAATAAACACACTCTTCCTTTTTAAAGTCTATGGTCAAATTGAGAATAAATTAATATTATTTTGTCTTTAAAATTATTTGTCTACAGTCTTACCTACTGCATGTTAAATTAATTATGGTGGAATTTCGACCACGTGGCGACACTAGTACGCATAGTTATATCGCACCAAACGGCTTCGATTCCTTGTACAGTACAAAATTTGCATTCATAAGTATGTAACATTTGTACGTATATTTTAAACTATGAAAGAATTTCTGGAGTTCTTGCAGTCATTCGGGAGATTACGTGGTTAATAAGAAAATCAGTTGTATCTCTCTGTAATATTAATAACAAAAATATGTATATAGTTCAAAATAAACCTAAGTATATATTTTGAATAGAACCCAAATGGTTCGTGGGAATCAGCAACTTTTTAATATACCTATGGATGTAAGGACTGACTCCTTGAGTCCGTTTGCTCACGAGACGTGCCTCGGGGCACTGCAGGTCACTCAGGGTTGCCAACTATAAAACTTTAGACTCGAACGGAGAATGCTATAAACAGAGTCAATCTAGCTCTCTAACTTTCGTACATTATTGTATTTTCAACAATTTCATTAGGTCTAAAACTCATAAAACGTGTTTACCAGTTATGATGACCAACAACCTGGTACTTATACAAGGATCCACATACGGTTGACATCCCTGAGGCTGCTCGATCGCCTGACTGACGTTCCGTCAAAGCACCGCGTCACAGCCTCTCCATATATCATTCTCTCTGTGCCGATACCTTTTCACTTCGCCAGTACGATCTTATACAGATTACGAAGAACTAGAGAATATAATTAATTAACCAACTTCAAAAAGGTGAGATCCTGAGCAATGTGCGTGAGTTATGTTACAAAGGTCTAAAAGTTACGGTTTGCCATTAGATATGCTTATTTTTTCCATCTTCATATGACGTTCTCGTTGATCAAGCGGTTTAGCCCAAAATTTGATAGATACGATTGGTTTTTGCTTATTATTAAGGTATTTTATTTATTAATAAACATATCCACAATATCTCGGTTATCGGAATGGCAATAAGTGAAAATATTTAAAAATTGTCTTTCAAATATAAAAGATTATAATGGAAATATATATTTTTTTTGGTTAATGTTTGATTTCTTATCATTCTTTGCCTTTTTTAAAAGATGTGGCGCCTTAAGTCCTTGTGATACAATATATTTTTACGTTCTAATCAATAATTCAAAATCCGTTCAGCTGGTTAGTTATGACATAACGAAACACATTCACAATAATGTTAGTCTATACATATAATATCACATATTGCCTCTGTTTTCTTATATATTACACTGTACTCTGAATCTTGTCTAGTGGTCGGCGATTGTTATGAGGACCACCGCGCCTTTGCAAGTCACTCCAACTCGAGACCACCTTACCTGTCCACAGTCATCCTTATATCCAACCACTAAGTTCTATATTGTATTGCACCAATCTAGTATTGTATAGTATGTAGGTTTCGACAAAACAACTCGACGCAATATCGATATCTGTCATTTTTGATTTCGGTAATCGTGCAGTGAGAATGATAGGTACCTAAATACTCGTATGTTTTTTTTACTTGTTTAAATAAGTGGGAACATTACGTCATTGTGCTGGGAGATGGATTTAAACGTACAGTCCATACTCTGTGCAAATATTATTCTTATGTTCATATTTCAATCTAATAATTACCGTACTTAGTAGACTTTGAACAAAGTATTCTATACCAACATGATTGTTAAAGACAATATATAAAAAAGAATATAAAAAGAAAAATATTACAAGACGATTAATAACATACCGACTGATATAAAAATACCAAATTTTAGATCTTTCAATTTGATTGTTAGAATTTGCTCAGAAACAGATTAACCACATATTTAGGGGCTATTTTTATATTCAATCCTGCATAGGACTAAGTGGCGTTACGTGAATTGTCCTGGCCTTTAGCACTTAATTATTATGTTGTGGGTACTATCTAACTAATATAAATATATTCCTTTTTTTGTATACTAAAAGATTATTTAAACTTTTAATATATGTACCATGGCCTAAAACTGAAAGTCACTTGCCATATTGCGACTTAGTATACATTTGAGTATTGGAAACTGTGTCTGGCGCCAACTTAAAGCTTAAACACCATAAATGGAAATGAGTACATATAATAAAAATATAACTGATCCTGTCCATGGGAGATAATATGAGAGAAGAACTATTAAGAGGCGATTTTACCTTTCTACGTAATAGTACCCAAAACTATGATTGATACAATTTTTTTCAGTGTCTGTGGAAACTACTCTCAGAAAAGGACTAGGTAATCGAATTTCACTAATACGCGTCTATTGTAGGTACCTACTAGGTAGACCGTAATTTTATTGGATTTTCATACTAAATACGAGTTAAATATACATTATTTTTTCTATTTATCCATATAAACAATACTCAAATGCTTCCCTTGTACAAAACAGGTAGTTTAGATGAATAAAACACAACCATGACGAATAAATTAAGTAGAAAGTATTTTAGAAGAGTTTTCTTGCGAATACTTTTGCTATTTTACGGAGTTATGAGATAAATATAGGTACTATACTATCCACTTTGCGATAAGGGTAGATAGGTATATATTTACGTAGACAATATAAATATCTAATTATATATATACCATATCAAAGAGTAAGAAAGTAGAAGCAGAAAGTACTAATTTAAGTTAAATTCCGTTAACCTGTAATAATAAAATAAATCTTGATTTTTTTTTTATTTATTGTTATAACCCATATCTATTGTCCCGGGCAAATGTCTCCTCTAATTCTTTCTATTTTTCCTATTCTACTCTACCCCAAACACGCCCTTGTTACATGGATTTAGGTCATCGTACCTTTGCATTCTGATCATAAGTAAAAAAATGAATATATTTCTGTGTTTTGGTTTAACCTTATAATGAAATTTAGCATATAGGTACATAGCGATTATGATAGAAAAGCCCTAGTTTATTTTTTATCTTGGTTAATTATAGTCACGTAGAAGAAGTCTTAAGCTAGCGGTTTCTTTAATTTATTGTCATGCCTAGACTATTTTAAATTAAGTTTATAAAGAAAACATTTTTGGAACACGGGTACCGTGCGTTTGTTTCAAAAATGTTACGGGAAAAAGATATAATAGAGAATAAAAATGTATCTCACAGTTACCTCATTATGTCTCAAAGTAGGATGAAAATATATTATACGAAAAAAATATATAGAATATAAGGAAAGAATTCAATTTCATGTTTAGCGCTAACAGCCTGTCGCTAGCCTGCGCAAACGGTTCGGGGTATCACTGGAGCGTGATACGACGACGACGAATACGAAGTCAGGTCACCACGATACTACGTTACCACGACAGTTATATTGCTAGCAATGGGGTTATTAAAGGGAAAGTGGTTGTTAGTAGTAAGGACCTCATTACTGCAACGTATAATGTCAGTACCACTGCGAGTTCGAATTTATTACGATGGGCTAACTGACCTGACCTTACTCCCATCTTATTATCCTCCACTGGTGCCCCGCTAGCGTGTACCTACCTTTAGTACAGGCGGGTAAATCATTCTATTGTCATCTATTTAAAAAAATTGGGTTATTAGTTCAAATTACTAATAATTCCATTCGCCCCTCAATTTCGCATTTATAATGTTAATAATAATATAGGCCTTATATGTGCAGAATCGATCCCCTGTCCCATCACACAAAGATCGTAATGATGACGACCTAAGCAGAGGTTGTAACTACTAATGGTGTGCTAAGATTGAAGTCGTATCAGGTGGGTTTAGCCTGCAACTGCTCCATAAGTTCTTCCACTTGTCAAGTTTTAAAAGCCAACTGCCATCAACATTATCGCGTTGTCCGCACAGAGGACAAAGATCTGTAGACATCTATTTCACCGACATTAGCAGGTTACTCGTCTGTCGATTAGAGGGGCGTGGTGGGCGATCAGATTGTGAGCTGCCGACAGTCCGCCCGCACCCGCGCTATTTGCATAGTTAACGAGGCCCCCTCTGCCCCTCGGCGGTCCTCTCCTGTCGCCTCCCCTGTCAATCCCCCACCAAATCCCTCCTGTAACGTAGTTAGATATTTTTTTCAGTGTCAGCACTGAGTACTGCATTATTATACATAATGAATTCAATAGATGTTAAAACTTATTGACAGGTATATGATAATTTATTGTTTTTTATAATAGTCCATAGTTTTGTCAGAAGTTTAGGTCGTTAATATTTCATAGTGATTTTTCGGCGATGTGAAAACTGACAACAAATCAAACTATTGCTCACGGATAACTATGATAGTAGTCACTCAGAACTAAAATATATTATACACAAAAATATATTATATTAGAAATGTTTATCAAAATAGACTACGTAGGCACTACACTAATGGTGTGTTTAGACTGCCCATTATAATAAAATCACTTGGTTTCCAGGGATAACCACGTGGAGGTCGACCTGAGTGGTGAACTGATAATGGGGTCAATCACTATTACTAAAAATTCCCTTTGCCCTGTTAGTTGTTACGCTGTGTTGTGTAAAGACGATTACTAATGGTTACCATCGGGTATTTTTTTTTTAGTGAATGATAATGGAATGATGCTCCCACCTGCGCTAACGGTTTACGCTGGCGGGGCACCAGTGGAGGATGATAAGATGAACATGAAGTCAGGTCAGTTAGCCCATCGTGATAAATTCACCGGGAATTTATCACGATGGTTTCCAGGGGGAACCGCGTGGAAGTCAACCTGACATGGTACATTGTTATCAATGGGATCATCAGTCCCCATTACTAACAATCCCCTTCGCCCCGTTACCATCGGGTAGGCAGTAGCTGGCTTACGTTCCGTTCCGTCTCTATTACTTGCCCTTGTTATTAATAATCGGGTTAATACAAACCAAATCAGGTTAGTATAATGTAGGTTTAATAACTTAATCGCTCACACTCTATTGAGTAAGTAAGGTATGAAGAATAAATTAATTACACAAGAAAACAGTATGTCTGCATAAGAAGTCTGTTTAAAGTATTTTTCTCCCGCGCAAAACGTAATGCGCCACAGATACACAATATTGCACAATGCGCATCTGCAGTATCAGCGTGTCATAACTGTATGCGATGCTATGTTAATACTGCGTGAGTATTAACAATATCTAAAAAAAAATTACAATGTTTACATTTTGTCTGTATTTGTAAATGTCTGTATGTGTAAAAAGGGGAAACTTGTGGAGTCAAGGTGACTAGCAATGGGACTTTCTTATTGTATATAGCCGGAATAGTAAACAAGCTGACGGCCAATTTGGTAAGTAGTAACCTACACACATACATAGTGGCCTATGTACATGAACAGCACTAGGGAAGGGCAGATTATTATGCTAGACCAGTGATACCATTCATGCTTGCCATTCCAGATGACTATGGTGCTATGCCTGATATCCTTTCACTATCTTATCTCAACTCGTCCACAAAAGTAACAAAGATACAAAATAACCTGCATGGCGACTTTAATAAAACTTTAATATTACTAAGTACTTAATTTATAAATAAATTTTCTTCAATATTTCTACTATGGGGATTCTTAGCACTTGAGGTAATGTAATTTTATTCTCAAATAATATTTGCTCATAAACAAATTGAGAAATTATATGATATGAAATTCCTGATATTTTTCTATAAATTAACAGAGATTATTATAGTTTCCGCACTTTACCAATTAATGCTCATAACATAGCATATAAGTAAATAATCACTAACATAGAGTTTCGTGGCATTGTACGGAAAGTTGTTTTCTATCTCGTTTACACTTATAAGTTATCGTTTCTAGTTTAATGTTCAGTGTGCAATATGTTTTAAATATAGCTTTTTTATGTTAACTTATGTTAATAGAATACATTTAAATGATTCGTCTTCTCTGTCAATTTTTCCTGTCTCTCCAATGCGTTTTAACATATTTCATTATACATGAAACGGAACGTATATAAAGGGTTGCCCGATATTGAGATTTAAATCGATTATATTATCGATATAAATTGCGTAGATATATTATTTGAATCGATATAAAGATAATCATCTTTATTACAGTAAAAATTGATTATTATATAGTAAAGATTGATGATTATATTACATAATTATTATTAATTAACTTTGAAAAATACAAATAATCTTATAATTTCCAGAAAAGCAAAACTTACTCTATTAATATCATAAATAAGTAATCAATCAATCATGAAGTTGTGCATATAAAAACATTTGAATGATATGTTTCAACACATTTCTGAAGATGATTGAAAGTCAACATATTTATTAACACAAACTATATAAAAACCATCTGTTCTCACCACAATACCCAGCAGCCGCTCGCTTTGTGGTCTGACGAGATCGATCCCTTTGTTCCGGTATGCTTCTACACTACTGCAAAATTAAGTCAAATCAGTTTAATTAAATGAAGATAGGTGGCATTAAAGGTATCAATTTTCTAGGTGTTACTCATGTAAATATGATTAGAAAACATTTACACTTTTTACAATAAATTTACAACGAATTTACAATTTGTTATCCGACTAGTTTCATGAAATTGTGGGATTCAATAATGGCTTTTTTATATATATACATATCATAGATCAAATATAGACTATATGATTCTCTAGTACTGGCTCGGGCAATTATTTCGTAACCCTCACTCCTAATAGTTTGTGTGAGTGAATCGATTTTATTATCGAATAGAAAATTAAAGTTTAATCGATTCACAGTTCGCATTTTTCACATCGGGTATCCCCTTCGTTCTACAATTAAAAAATAAAGTACAGTTTGCTTTACCCTATTTGTAACGCTTGCATACGCCCAAAAATCGAATTAATCACATAAATTATAAAAACACCCAGTATGAGAATATACTGATATTCAATTTCTTTTTTATTTTTGTTACTTTGTTGTCATCAAGTGCCTCGGAGATGTCCGTCAGCGCGAGCGCCGAGAATCTCTCCACCGATGCACAGGTACAATTCTTTTTGTTATAAATTTAATATTATGTGATTAATTAATTTAGTCTATGCCTGCATGTGCTATCCCATTTTATGATGCTATTTATTATAATTGTATTTATGAGCGTTTCCTTGCTTTAAGTAGTTTATTATGAGTCATAACAAAGGACTAATACGGAAATTGTGACCCACAAGTTACGTCTTTTGATATGGTTGCGCCCATATGCTGAAGAATCCAACAATTTTTTCCTCCATTAGTTATTTGTTTAACTGATTAGCAGTTAATATTACTAGTGAATTTACTGTTTCTAATCAAATTTTCTGATTTACACTCTAGTAACCCATATGTCTAACAAAGGATGGAATTGCTAGTAACAGATAGAAATAATGTTCAATCAAGTAAACTTATACATATATACAATATGACATATAATATTTTTTTATTGTAGTAATTAAAAATTAACCAAGAAATTATTTAAATGTTATATACACAATATGTCTATATAACTTATACACCTATAAATGTTACAGAATCTTTTTGACAGGAAGAAAGATTATAAGTGAGTAATTCAATCAATAATTTTATTTTGTGACAATAAAATATAAAATATGTAGTTTAAATTACTATTTAATCTACTATTATCAACCAAACAATTGTATAAAAAAATTTTTGATTACTTTTTAAAATTAAAAATGACTATGTTAAAAAAGTTGTTACACTTGATGTGTTAGTGGTATGAATTCTTTAGGTATTAGGACTTAAATTTTGAATTACTCAATATATGTATTAAACTTGACTTTTAAAAGTATCCATAATGGGCAAGTAAAAATTATAATTTAATAATAGAGGCGAATGAAAAAGGAACTATAATGTATAATGGGGTTGCTATTTCTAACAATATATCAACAGATTAACCCCGATGCAGTCCTGTCTCGTGGTTGTATCTTGATCATTGTGATTCAATCATCATGAATTTGTCATGTGGTCACTAACATAATTGACTTTATATAATATCTCCTGACAATTCACACTCTATCCAGTCCCAAGCTAAGGTTGAATTATGGGTGCTAGACGATTGATATAAATACATCAATACATATTTTATTCATCTCCTCTGGTACACAGCAATTAGCGGAACTGGAAACAACATTCCATAATTGCTACTAATAAGAAGCAAGTAACTGGAATAGTTTGTGTATTACACAAAAACCAGATCATAACTTTGCTTTGCTTATTCATACAGATTATATAAACCACAATAAGATTGTGGAATGAACTACCTTCTGAGGTTTACTATAGAGACTACAGCATTGGGTTTTAAAAAAAGGGTATATGAAGGTTTCTTAATATCTTTAGGTAAGTAATATGTGACACCCTGGTGTTTTAGGCGTCCATAGACTACAGTAGTAGTCTAACATCGAATGAGCCATGTGCATATTTGCCACTATCATAGTATAAAATAAAGATAATTTAAAATATTGTTTATGAATTTCCAATATTGAATACTATTGTAGTATATAGTATTTTGCTTGATTGTATACCACCATGAAATAAGATTAAAACAGTATATATCTGATTTATCTTTGTTCCTTCAATTGTCTTATATAATATTTTATACTGCAATTCATCTGAAATTGAAATGTAAAGTAATTAACCTGATAAGAGGTAATTATAAAGCTGATAAAATAATATATCTACTGGGTCAACAGTTGTTTGGAGAAATATTACTTTATTTGACCTCATTACAATTTACATTATTAATCACTTTTTAATGGATGATAAAGCAATATTGCATCTGCCTCCAGTATATTTTCATAATATAGGATGTAGGATGATAAATTGGTCATACATGAAATCGGGTTAGTTAGCCCATCATGACAAATTCACTAGAGATTTAGCAATGTAAGGAGGAGCTGTGTGGAGGTCAACTTGATATAGTACATTGCTAGAAATAGGCTTAAAGTCTACCTTGAGTCCTTATTGGTATTGGGAGTAAAGACACCAATGTAGGAGAAGGCTGAACTGGAGAATCTATGGGATGACTATGGCTGAAGGTCATTAGGGTAGGAAGGTCGATGACATTTTAGGATCTTATATAGTGGAGTCTGCAACTTAAACCTTCTAAACCACCAATTTTTATCTGCTATTTCACCAGCGTCAATTTATTTTGCTTGGTTAAGGATTGACCATTACATTTTAGTTGAGATGGTTATATATATGTTTATTATATTGGTTGTATATTTTTATATTATATTATAAATAAGTCAGTATGTATTACATTATCATGCCATTGACAGTTGACAATGCCTCTTGCTATTCTATGTGAGATCCTCACATAGAATTCTAATTCTCAGTTCTAAGGTTATTATTTATGGAATGCCAACAGAGCTGTGATGGAGGGTCCATGTGCCTGGAGCTTGCGCTAGAGGGCGAGCGCCTCTGTAAGGCAGGCGACTGTCGTGCAGGGGTTGCTTTCTTCCAGGCTGCCATTCAGGCAGGTACAGATGATTTACGCACCCTCAGCGCTATATACAGCCAACTTGGAAATGCTTACTTCTACCTTGGTGACTACAACAAAGCAATGCAATACCACAAACATGATCTGACATTAGCTAGGTGAGTAACTTTGTAATTATATCATCTGTTTTTCAAGTGACATGTAGATAATAGTATCATATGATAGAAAACTTTTAAACTCTTTATTGTTAAAATGAATATTTGTTTGTCTTTTAATTACAAATACTCATTTTGCTATAACTGCTTATTTCTTATAACTTTGTCAACACATTAGTCCCTCTTGTGAGAAGATTATATATTACTATATAACTGTTATACTATATATTACTAAATATACTGTTAATTTAGCTCAGCTAATATATATATATACTTATTTTACCTACTGAGATATTTATATTTCACTAGTTGTCTAAACTATGAATATTGACTCTGCACATTGTATATAGTAGGCAAACTTTTGTAAGGTTCTGTACTATTTTCTTAATTTTTTCTTTCATAACAAGCTTCTCTAGATAATAACAAACACAATAAAAAAGATTTAGTAAAATAGGTGCAATGATTCACATCATCATCATCATCATTATTATGTATACATATAGAACACATTTTAAATATTATTAAATCAAGACATTTAGAGTATTGTCCATTTATTTAATGTAATGTATTAATTTTATTCCTATAGGACAATGAATGATAAATTAGGTGAAGCGAAAGCATCTGGTAATCTTGGGAACACTCTCAAAGTGATGGGCAAGTTTGCTGAGGCTATCCAATGCTGCAAACGACATCTGGAGATCTCACGGTCACTTGGCGATCGACTCAGCGAGGGTCGAGCACTGTACAACTTGGGGAACGTGTACCACGCTCAAGGCAAGCAGCTAGGCAGGGTTGGACAGAATGATCCCGGACATTTCCCACAAGAGGTCCGAGACTGTCTCACGCAGGCGGTTGAATATTATGAGTAAGTAAATAATTATATTTTATGTATTTTTCTAATCTAATAATAAATAATGTCGAACAAGTTGAAGGTCCACCTGATGGTTAGCCATAATCTTAAAATACTACAAATACAACTTATCCATTGCTATTCTAAGATTAAGATGTCGTGCCTCTTATTCTTTACTTTTGTTAACTAACAATGACAATAGAAACAACTTACAAAGCAAGCTGCTTGGAGGCTACAATAGGTGAGACTTAGATACCCAGGCTAACGACGTTTTGGGATCTCGCTGTAATTAAATTTCAGTTCATGTCTATAACGAAAGTTGTCATATTCCATCTGGTGGGACAACAGCCTGGTTGCGATTTTAAGTACATGCAAAAATCCGAATACCGTTGGTTGGTTATTTCACTGTGGTGTTATTATTACTTGCTCACAGAGAGAATCTCGAACTGATGCGTAGTTTAGGAGATAGGCAAGCAATGGGGCGTGCCTGTGGCAATCTTGGCAACACGTGCTACCTCCTCGGCGATTTCTCACGAGCCATTCGCTACCACATGGAGCGCTTGCAGATTGCACAAGAATTTGGGGATAAGGCGGCAGAAAGGAGGGCAAACAGCAACCTCGGGAACTCACATATATTCCTTGGACAGTTCGAGAATGCAGCAGAACATTACAAGTATGTATATCGTGCATATATCAAATTTAAATGTTTGTGTCCATACATAAATTACAATACTTGTACATGTACTTATGTTTGGCCTCGGTAGTTCAGCGATTTAACACACCCCCTTACTTCTGATAGGCGCGGGTTCGATTCAAACGTGGTCAAACATTTGTATTCATGAACATTTAAATTGATCTGGGTGTTTATTACACATATTATGTATGTATTTACAAAAAAATATATCTTTGTATTTAAATGCTTAGCTCGGGACTGGACGATACTATGTGAGTTATCCTGAGATATTTTTATTATTATTGTGTTAAGGATATTTGTCTGTTTGGCTGTGCGTGCATGCAAGCTAATCTCTGAAATGTTTTAATGAATTTGAATGCGTTTATGACTCATAAGCCATAACACATTTTCTGTGACAATTAATGATTTTTTTATTCCTGATTGATTCACAAAGAAATTTCGTCAATAGGCGAATATTAACAGAAATAACGCTTGCGAAGTCGCAGGCACAGCTTGTATTAAATAAGTTTTACAGCGGTATAATCCTTATATATTGTTTATTATATATCTAAAAAATTGCTTATACCGACGATTTGAAATATGACGTACTTTTAAATACTGTCGACCATGATGATACTGAAAATCTTGATTACGTTCTTGCCAAATGGGGACGAAGAGAAAGCTAGACACTTCAGAATAGTCTTTCTGCCTTAAGTTGAGTATAAATCGGAACTCAATCATAAACTCTAATAACTATATACTTTGTATACATACACTTCTTTACTTGTATGTTTTAAATATAATTTTAAGGGGTTTAGTATCTTATACTCTGCTGTGCGTTGTTATCTATTGTTTTGTTGTATCTCGTTCAGAAGCACGAAGCATCTATGAATCAAACTGCGACAGGCTTCCAATCTATATCAGAACTCTATTCAATGCCTGATAATGCCTTGTTCAAAGACAAACGCGTGTCGCAATATGGATGTAGACTCAATATCAGTATTATTATAATAATATTTATATTATTATAATCTTAATAATATTATCATCAATAGAGAATGCCGTAACGCTTCCAGCAAGTTAGCGCAGCAGCAAGCGGTAGTCAGGTTAATATAAATAATTAACAAATAAAAAACAGTTTTACTTCACAATATTTTTCTTAACACTAATGGCAAACAAGCTGATGGCCCACCATATAAGTAGTTATCGTCGCCTATATATCTAAAAAGGTACATCCAGTGACCCTTCAACTTGTATTCCAAGTACATAAAATTAAAAAAAGTAGAAACTTATATTTGACATGCGCAGTACAACTAGAGATGGGCGAACATTGCTTGTACATATATTGCATAATGACGTACTCAATTACTCATGTTGATTGAACCGGCTTACGTACATCATTAGCATTATTAATTACTTATATTACGTATTTGGATTATATCACAAGTCACCGGTTCTGATGTTATAAGTATGTGCTTATACATGCCTAGAATGTTGCAATGATGAACAATTTTGCTATACTATTTAGTTGAATATTTATATTTAATAACTAAATATACACATTTTACAATATGGTATGTTTGCTATGGGAAAAAGAAGAAACAAACACAAATATATAAATATTCCATAAATTTCTTGCTTTCATCCTGTTTTATATGTGTACCACAATGAAGCAAAAAGGCGTAACTCATGGCATTGCTTGCTGAGGGAGACAAACCGTAACAATAGCGGCACTAAACTTTTGAAGATACAATACATTTGAAATAATGATTATTATATAAAAGTAAAATAGTAAAATGGCATCAGTAAGTAAATAAAAACTCTAACTAAGAAGAATCTGGTCTTGACTTCATTTTTGGTATTCAAATAAATTTTAATATTCTTCTTGAAAGTGTATCTTGAAAAATATTCCTAATGGGAGAAGAAACATTAGTCGCTTGGTCGAGGTAAGAACCCCAAAACACCATAGTTTTATGTGCACGTGACGTACTAATAACCATTAGTACCTCTCAGGTTCCTAGGTCTTTGATGCAACCATCCCAAGAATAATAGAATGTTTCTGTACTGATTTTGGAATATAGGAATCCTAATTTCGTGGGTTGTCATATTATTGTTTCGAATTTAGTCATAAAAACCTGCCACAATACAGTCGACACAGATCAAAAATAGAATCATTATATGAAATAGGTTTTAAACCGAGAATTTTTAAAAATGCAACATCAAGTACGAGTGCAATCGGCTAAATTTGATCTCACGACCTCTGAGGTCTATAAACCTGTGTACTAAACCATTGGATCATGACGACCCCGTGTATGTTAAAAATACATTTGTTTGGTTTTCACACTGAAAATCGTATATTATCGTATTATTTGAACAGCGATTTTTTTATTTTCATTTGACTAATATTATTGCGTACTTATCATACATGAGGCGAGATTTTATGTCTAATTTAGCGAATTCTGTAGGCGACACAAAATGTAGGCGTGCTAAAAAAATGATAAGGTATTAATTAAACTTATATATTTTCCGCTCGTGTAGTCAAACACCAGATAATTTCTTAATGTTGTTTTAAAATACTGTATATTATATTTACTTAGAGAATTTATAGATAATAATAATAATACTAACTATTAAAATAAATGTAACTCTTTTAAATAATTGTTGTTCATATTAACATTTTTTGTGTGAATACAAACTGCTATGACTATGACTGATTTATTTTGTTACTCATGTAACAAAATAAATCAGTCATAGTTATTAGAGCACACCAGTCCTTACAAACAACCCGTTCATGAGTAAAACGGGTTTACTGGTCTAGTCTTTCTTCGTATTAGTTAAGTTTATTCAATACTAGCCACCGTCCGCGGCTTCGCTGCTATCTTCATGATTGATGATCTTCTAATATGTAACCTTCTAAGAATTAATTAAGCATGCCCATATTGCGCCCGTCGGTAACACATCATTGTTTTAGTACTCAAGATCACGTGACAATTTGCCGAATGAATTCGCTTCCGCATTTGGACGAATTCGGTGTCATCGTCACAATTTTTGAGCTGTTTGTTGAAATTATTTAGTGTAAAGGACAAAGTTTATCTACTTCACTTAAATACTAAAACCGATAAAACAACTTATGTTCATGTAAATTAATTTAGTGTTTTAAATATTAACACATTGTTATTGCATTAAAAAAATGATAGACTCGACGGTCTAGCGTTTTAGCACACTGGCTTACTTTCTATGGTCGCGGGTTCGATTCCTCGCAAGATTAAAAAATTGTATTTATGAGTAATTTTTATAGTCGGCATGTTTTCAATGTATATTATGTATGTTAATGCAAACAAAAGAAATGTTTTTAAGTATTTCAATCAGTTGTCTAGTACCCATAACACGAACTCTGCTTCCTCTAGACGGCGTTGTTTATATTATCCACGGTATTATTATTTTAAAATCGTGATTTGGTTGAATGTACTGTATCGCAAACACTACTCAATGGACATATATTTTTTTGTTTACTTCCACTATCATTACTATATGATCGACCACAAATAATCAGTGCAGAAACTTTATTATTTTTAATAGATACATTACGACCTTTCCTTTTGGTGATCAAATTCCGACCGTGATTGAGTCTGCAGTGCACCCATATCGAGATACGTATTTCGACTCCAAACGAGCCATCATCAGGTATTGAATAGAGTTCGGATATAGCTTGGAAGCCTAGTGTTGACTGTTCGGCTACCAAACTGCGGCAGCTGAGTTGCTGAATATTTGTGATCCCTCAATTAGTGGAATTAAACAAATTAATATAAATCCGTTAAGTAGTGAAATGTACCTCCGTAAAATAACACCTACTTCCATCAAGTGTATCGACAATTGTTAATGTTATAATTAACAGACGAACGCTGGCACTTGCTGAGGACCTAGGCGATGCGGCAGTTGAAGCACAGGCCTGCTACTCTCTCGGGAACACCTACACCCTTCTGAGGGAGTACAGAATCGCCGAGGAGTACCATGCGCGGCATCTGACTGCCGCCAGGAAGCTCCAGGACAGAGTGGGAGAAGGCCGCGCTTGCTGGTCTCTGGGGAATGCACATGCGGCGCTTGGGAACCACGAGAAGGCGCTCTATTATGCAAACGAACATTACAATATATCAAAAGAGGTAACGATTTCCTTTCAATAAATATTCTTTTATATAACACACTGTAATACTTTACTTTAACTCGAAAAATTGACATTGAAGACCTCGTCTAGCAATTTAGACATTGCTTTACTTCCGATGGTCACGAGTTTGATTCCTCGCACAGTACAAACTTTTGTATTCATAAGTATGTTTCTTTGTATCAGGCTGAGTCATTCCTATATATATAATATATTTATTTACATCAGTTGACTAGTACCAATGGGTGAACTATACTGAGATATTAGTATTATAATGGATTTATATTATTGTGTTTAATTCCGAGTGTGTAATTAAGTAATAGAATAATGTTATTACCATCAACCACACAAATACTAAATTTAGTGTGGAAATCTGAACGCCGCTACTGGATGTGTATACCTGCTAGTATTTTTTCTTAATTACGCGTATAACACATACACGCATAATATTTTACAACATAAACTTAATAATGGTCTATCAATTAAACTCACTTATAACGAATCACGTATTTAGACCACTAGTATCTATAAATAATTTCTATGTTCTCCAGCTTGGTGATGTGCTGGGCATGGCTACGGCCCAGATGAACATCAGCGACCTTCGTAAGGTGCTAGGGATGCCAGTTGAGGTGGAGTCCCCTCCCGCGCCTCCTATTGACGAGGATAGGACGCCGCGAACTCCCTTCAACGCCTTGCGTGTTCGTCGACAGAGCATGGAACAACTATCGCTAATACAGGTATGGATATAATAATAATATCTCAGATTATATTTTGTGTCCATCTATACCCTAGTCAGAGCTTGTATTACGGATAATAGGCAATTCATATAAATAGGTACGTCTTTTTAATATGCAAGTACTGTTTGTATAATAATAATAATCTTTATTCATTCATTAATTTACAATTTTCAATTTACAACTTTGTAGTCGTTACAAAAATTGTTCTTTACATAAATTTATGATATTTTGTTAAATAACATTTTTTTTATAACATCATTATCAAATTAGGTGCGATGAGTAAGTTGTCTTCTTGTTAAGACCTCCTCTCTTTACAAGAGAGGCTGCAATTGTTGAGGATGTTACAGTTGTACAGCTGTTTGTAGTATATAAGTTTGATTATGGTGGATATTTAGTAGATATAGGCTAATATTTCCCAACTATATACAATCTACATAATATTCCATGTTTTTGATTATCAATAGCAGTGGAATGTTATTTATAATTAACATTTTATGTTCAGATAACACCAGACAGCAAGAAGACTGAAGCCGAAATAGAAATGGAGAAGAAACGTGAGGTGGTTAGGACAGAGTCCGAGGAGAACCCGGTGGACTCTTTCTTCGACCTTCTGAGCCGATGCCAGTCGGAGAGAATGGACGAGCAGCGCGCAACGCTCAACGCAAACAAAGAGAACAGGCCCAAACCCAAGCCCAACAACAAGCTGCAGCGGTCGGCCAGCAGCGGAAACAAAAACTCAAGGTTAGTGTCAAATTATAATGTTATGATGTCTACAATTGTAAATGTCTTCACTCAGCACTCTTCTATTTGATTATGACTCCACACAACATAAATTTAAGTTCAATGTAAAGACTCCGCTTTGAGTTTCGTTAGTTTTAGTTTTTAATAGCATGTATGCAAACCTTGGACATGTTCAAATAAACTTATAATGCAGAACAATCATTTCACCTGTATAATCACTACTAAATAATACAGAAAACAAATAAATTAGTAGGAACACCACACCCCAGTGTACATAATGCTATAGTGGTGAGGTGACAATAATCGCGCAAAAGTCGTCTGCGTTCGTACCTTAGTCTCAACTATTTCAGCCGCCAAGCCGCTTGTTTTTGTAAGCTTCGTGCTTCTGCTTAATCTTCACCCTACAACCGAAATATGGTAGATTAGGCAGTGAAATTACTAGATCACATGACAACTATAGAGCAATTAAAGCAATTTAATTTTATCCAAAAAAATAGTTTGATCGTCCATATTTCACTACCTACCAAGTATTTTCATATCACGAATAGAGTCATTAGTTTAAAGATGTTAATGATTTAATATAAATCTAATAAATATTCAGAGACATTTGCCGTATTTGTGTTCATACGATAAACAAGTCACCTGATACGGGCAACGGTCGTCGTGATGCGTGTATATTTTTGGGTCTTTCCATTACAAAAATACCAGTAGTGTAGCAGTACCAGTAGTATTTTTTTCATACAAATAAAATTTTATAATTACAAATATTCCATTTCGTCTAAATTCGCCTTATAGCTTTGGTTACAGTACGCTTTGGTAAGTACTATAAGGAATCAATATGATATTTTTTCTTTTCAAAGATGCTTGTTAGCATTCTGTTTATTTTTTTGCCAATAGTCCTATCTGGTATCTGCTTATTTCTCATTATGAATTGTAATGATGAGCCTGGTCCAATGAATCGGCTCTCAGACATTGTCTGTGATATTTATTTATCTCTATGCCCTATCGCACAGAATGCAGATAACTTTGTTGCACCTCTATATATCGTAATTCACCTGTAATCCCTATTAAACCTTATGCTAATTTAGACAGAACTGTGTGTATTTGTTTTTTAAATAAATACACATATATATTTGAAGTGCATATTATTTACGTACTTCAAACTGATAAGCATCTGTTTATTGTTTAGTGCCTCTCATGAAAGGCTATTTCGGGCCGAGAACCGGCGCGGACGTCACCTGATCATATATTATCTGTTACTCTTAAACCTCTTATCAGGACTCAATCACTTACACAGATAAATAATCCGTATACTATCACTTGCGCTACTGAACAGACAACACTGTGTAACGTTGATAAATATATTTACTACAATACTATTAGGTCTTTGTTTGGTATAGTGTGATATACAATGGCGTACTACGAAAATACCCCAGCTATAGCGTACGTATTAACTTATATTATTTATTGTTCTAAGAATCAAGTAATCCTAAATATGTACATATTTAGGATACTAATTGAGGGTGAGGGTAAATCAGTCAGCTGAGTTTGATTTTTCGATTTATCTTTTATGTTAACAGTAACATTATATGTGATTATTTCTTAATAAATATTTACTCAATAGAGAAATATTAAAATTTATTAAAATGATGATAGTTTACATTGCCTCTAGAAAAATTGTACAGATACAAGAGTGACAAGTTCTATAAAAATGTACAAAAGATTCAGTTCTTAATTACCAGCATTATACTGTCAACAGATTCTCCTTTTTAAGTTGGTAGAAAGTCGAATCCCATGCATACGTATTATATACTCTGTTAAAATATATTAAACAATTTTGTATGTATTTTTTTACTGCCACTCATTCAGAATGCAGGTTTATCTAAGCAGAAAGATAAAACGTAACAGGTTGTTCTTTTAAAAATCACATAATACATATTTATTTATTTTATTTACTTACCAGTCCAAACGATGCTATGCTGGACATGATCACGGATCTTCAGTCCGAGCGGATGGACTCCCAACGCGCCGAGCTGCGTCCCGCACCAAAGAAACTCAGCAAGGAGAGTAAAGGCGCTTCGTTGCCCGGCCTCCGCCCTCAGCAAACTACCTCCACGAAACCCGAAGACGATTTCCTGGATATGATCGCCCGTGTACAGGTAACTTAGATTTTTCAGCGGAGGATGTTAGTATTTCACAAAATTACAGGGTTCGAAAGCATAGCATCGTAGTCCTTTAGAATGGCAACAGATTACAATGTGGTTCTGTCCATCTATGCAATGGTTACTACTCACCATAAAGTAGGCTCAAAATCAGCTGTTTCTCGATCCAATTCTTGGTCGTTTACTATTTAATGCAAATGTTAATTTTGTATATACTCGTACTAAATTTAGCGCATATTTTCTATATGGTAGACGGCCCTTTAAGCTATCCTGCTTTTTAGCACAGCAAGTAATTTTACTTCGAAAATTTCATTGCTGCTATATTTGAATGAAAAAATAAAAAATAAAACTATAGTTTCAGCCTCTAGCTTCTGCTGTCTCTGCCTTATAACAAACTACAGTTGTTAGAGAGAGTCTCAAGACTATTGACTTTTGTTTTATGTAAATTTTGATTTATAATGCGATTGTGATATGTATCCACAGGGATCCCGTTTGGAGGACCAGCGTTCAGAATTGCCTCGGCCCAAGCCCGAGGAGCGTCCTAAGACAGTACCCGACGATGACTTTTTCGCGCAGTTGATGCGCGCGCAGGCCGGCCGCATGGAGGACCAGCGAGCCACGGTAGTATACTTGGATTAGTACTTACATATTAGCTTTGATTTACACAGCCAAACAGACAAAAATGCTTAAACCAAAATAATAATAATCTCATAACAATTAACACAGCGCCGCTTAGCCTACGGTAAGAAGTGCTGTTACGCGTGCTAGACACTGACATAGATACATTTCATTTTATAAATGCAACATATATAATATATATATCTTTTATTCTACTATTTTTTTAGTAAATGAAAGTTAAATTCCATTATACGAGTTAAATCCATTAAAGTGTTGTGCTAATCAGCTAGACCGCTAGTCACCGAGACTGTAACTACATATATTGTCTAGCTCAGACCAAAGTTATTTGTTTTTTGTTTTTCTTTGAACGACTTTTTTCACTGAACTAGAACTAGCACTCCAAAACCGCGGAAGGACTTATGATGCTCCTTAAGTCAATGCATAACTCCTACCTGACGGATACGATACTTTACTCTGAGGCGTTAAGGGATCGAACCGGGGCATCGTTGGGAGGAGCTACGTTTATTTAATACAATAATCTACTTTTATGCACCTACATTTCCGATCAAACAAATTGTAGATAGATATTTATCTCTTTGTAACTGCTGGCAGCTTATAGACTAGACAAACATACAAAATCATCATGAAGTTTCCGACACTGGTTTATATGCCTACCCACGTATTTTATTCAATTTTTTTTAATGTTTTATTCAAATCAATGTACAATCCTACTGAATATTTTATACTTCTGTATGTACATTTGATCACGTTTATAATAAACATCATCGGAAGTATGGCGGAGTGCTAACTCGCTAAACCACTGGCACAGTCACACACCTACCGACCTTAAAATAAATAGATGTCATTTACTAATTTCAGATCCCGTTACAAGAAAACCGCCTAAACAAAAGTGCTCCTAACACCAAGAAGTAGATACGGATTTTGTTTATTATATTTTACAGTTTACATCGAATTGACGAAAGCAATGTCAGGTACAGAATGTGTTCCGAGTGAATCACTCGAAATAACAATCACTCAGCTGCCGTTGCTTTCCTTATTAATAAGCAACATATTTAATACTTTCTTTGTGTAAATGAAATTTGTGTGTTGTAAAATATTGAATTTCATTATATGTTTTATATATTTTTATATTACTTACTGAAATTTTAAGACTTAGGAAGGTCCTGTCTTTACTTAATCGATTTGTATTATAGTACCTTCTCCACTAGATATCAAACTCCTACTTATATCGAATCTACTGGTTTTAACGGTTCCTGTATTGGTGATCATGTTTCCGCATTGAATGTTTGTGATCTTGTGAGATGCTAGTAGCGGAATTAAACAAAATAAAACAAATCCATTAAGTAATGATATTATACTTCCACATAATTACAATGATAAAATATATAGTCGTATCTGTTCTAAATTAGGTTTTAATGAATTTAATCTTTCTTCCTATGAAAATAAAATGAATTTATATATTTTTAGTATTTTACACTCTATGCTGAGGAAGACTATTGTTCAATATCATGAGTTCTATTGAATATGATTATATATGTACAGTATCATATTTTGTATTATGCTTTATTTCAATTTGGTGTGTATACTGGCTCTGTGTATAATTGCGTGTATTTTAAAAATGTTTGTGTGTTCGCTTATTTGCAGGCTCTCATTTGATATAGTCGACACTTTTTTTATCTGTATTTTACAAAAAAGTAATTAAGTATTATTCCTTTTCTATCAAGTTAGTTTATGTTGTGTGATATTCCTTTTTGCATTTGATAATTATATAAAAAGCATACTGTCTGCTACATATAGGTATCAAATGCTATTCGACTGGATGTTATGAGTGTATTTATCAAAACATACTAATAAATAATATTCTAACAATTTAGTATTTTGTCATATTTAATAATACGGTTTTTTACTATATTGATAGTATTGTCAATGTAGTCTGTTTTTTCTATTTAAAATATTTAGTAACTAGTAATGGCATTCGTTTTATCAAAATTAGTCAAGATAAATAGCAGTGTTAAATTGAATATGCTATATTAATGTAAAGTAACAATATGTATAATATAATACAATAAGGCGGTCACGTTACTAAAAGCAATTCGTGATACATGTGTACACATCATAATCACTTCTATCATACACTTGTTATTTAAATTAAAATATACCATAATTATGTACTGAATAATATTGGTATAAAAACAGATGGTGTAACATTTTTTATATTGTGTACCTAATTATTACAATTGCACTATTCATATACTAGTATAAGCTTGATGCCATTATTGTATGTAAGACAATGCGATATTAAATAGATTTGTCATAAAGAAGCATTGTCACATTTCCAATGGTCGGTGGTTCGATTCCTCGCACGGTACAAACATTTATATTAATGAGTATGATTGTTTGTATCGGTCTGGGTGTTTTAAATATAATATTTAGGTTGTCGAGTAGGCATAACACAAGCTTACATTAATATCTGCTTAGCTTGGGTCTAGATGGCACTGTGGGAATTGTTCAAATATTTTATTTTAAAAAAAATACGTTCTGTCTTTGTAGGATATGAAAACTGATTTTAGACAATCAATTTGTAAATTATGTGATGTGTAAAAAACGTAAATGTTCATGTATAGCAATAAATAATTGTAGTCTTGCAAATTGCAATTCCAAAGGTTTTGAGGATGTGATAATATTTAGTACGACAAGGTGACACGTGTGACCAGTGTTGACATTGGCCTATATATAGGTGCTAAAGAATATATGAACATGAAATACAATGGCGGTGCTGTTGAAATTATCCAAATTAATACATTTCATCTAAGAAGATACATACCGTAGGGATTAAGATGCTAGTAAACATCGCGGCTAAATGTCCATCGTTATCTAAATATTAATTCGCGAAGCAAAAACTTTGACCCCTTATTACAAAAATTTCGCGAACGGAGGAGTACGAAATTTCGCCTAATTTTAGATTATATATGTAGATAGGGAGAGGCAATATTTTTTAAAATTAAGCGTAAAAATAAATCAACAAAAAAAATATTACGCACTACCATGCATTTGACACACACACGCATTTATATTCTGTTTTTTAATGTTAAAGTCTTTGATCAAATTGAGAATAGATTAATATCGCTTGTCTTTAATATTCTTACTGAATGTCGAACATAACCACAATAAATTCACTAATTACAATATATTTAATATAAAACATTTCGTACTTCGAAAATAGTTTTTATAGCTCGAATAGTTAATGGCTTAAATAGACTTTATTTTTTAACAAATAAGTTACTTTTTAAAAGCTATACAGATGTAAGTCCCTTTGTCTGAAAACTGATACGACCTCTTTTTTAATTACTGTAAATTAAATTTAAACTACCATCTCTTAAATAAGACTAAAACTGTTCAACACTTGTTATCGAAATCGTGACTGTATTTATTAATCAGTTATTATTAACGTAATTATTACGCTAAGTTACATAATAACGCACGTTCTGAAAATATTTGCTTTTTATATTTTGAATGTACGGCTTCGTTAAACATGATAAGTGTTATTTTTCCTTGATGAGAGAAGTAAACTTATTACTTTGATAAATGTACAATAAGTATGCCTATTGTAAAGAGACACCAAAAGTCCCTATACATACTTATGATTACTTATAATTAATTTATGTAATTTTAACAAAGTCTTGCCGTAAGGGCTGCTTCTACACGACTTATTCTTTCAACTGCGATCATAAAATGCAAGTTTTAAAAGGAAAGTGTGGTGATTGTCTTTGTCCATATTGTGTTTAGCCTCGTGAACGCAATTGCTTGTGTGATTCTAAGAATGCGTGTCGTTTAAAGCCTAATGATGCTCTTCCAGCACATGTAGTTAGCGTAGGTAGGAATACAATTTAATTATATCTTACTCCATTTAAGAAAATCATAAGTATATTATTATATTTGCTAATGAGGAAGAATTATTATTTTTATTTATTAAAAAATATAAACTTTAATTTTATTGATGAGATTGAAGCTCGGCGCGAAGTCGCTTTCTCTTTTCATGCACACTGCATGTAAAGGCATCTAAAATGTATGAAGACGGCTGGCTTGGTCATGGTAAAGCTTTGAAAGAACTGACTTTGTTGCTATTAGTGTCACTTTTACTGTATAACGAAGCCGAGGATTTTCAAAATGAATCAATCATGTTTATACAATATATGTACTCATTAATGAATTTAAAGTACGACTTACGGTTATTTTATTATAGTATTATTTCATAGACAATCCATTAATATATTAACAGTTACATGTAAGTAGCGTTAGTTAGTTTATTGTTAGGGTATGTAATCGTAAGGTATCAATTGGGCCCATAACCTGAATGGTCTTCGTGCTGAGTTTTCTCATGAATTTAAAGAGTTATACTTGATGCAATTATTAAGCATGTTACAATTATTCTGTATAATTTAAATAAAACGTACTTTTTCTGTGTATTACTTACTAAAAACTCAAATTAAAAATAATATACTTATTGATAAATGGCACTAATTGCACCAAATGATTTTATATTTACCATATACTATAGATTTAGATTCAACTATTTATTCATACTTTACACCATAAATATGAGGTCGCTCCCTTTCCAATTACACTAGTCTACAAGTAATATGAGTTGAAATCATTTAACTAATTTCTACTTATTTTCTGCTTATCTACATATTCTGTATACAAGATGACAAGTGTAACGAATCGTTAAATTATATGCGTATCGAAATTATGAGTGAAGATGAAAACACGCAGCTTTTTATAATGCTTTATATTACAATACAGTTGCGAACAATAACAATAACACAGTAGCAATGAATTATATAAAATAATACGAAGTAGTCTGTTTCATACGATTAGTTTAGCTACTAATCTGCGCAAAGGCAGGCGCCTTTATGTAACGTCTTTTAGTCACCGTGATAGTTAAGACTATTGGTGTACTATAGTAAACCTATGAACTATTTTTATTATTACTAATAAAAATATTTGAACCTCTTTAACATAGCGTCTGATGGAATTGATTAAAATTAAAATGTTACATTAGAATGTTTAGTGTGCGCTGTTGAGTGTATTATATGTATTAATGAAGAATCCCAGATGCAAATGCATTTAAATTGAAAAATATGCAGTATGCTCTTGTTTTTTATGGACGGTGATGAAAGGTACTCTCGTCTGCACCAACTGAATACGCTGGCGGGGCTGCAGTGGAGGACGATGTAATGAGAATGTAGTTTAATTAGAAAGTAGGTTTAGATCGACTGACGTGAATGTCACATACATTGCTAATAATGGGGCATCTAGTCCCCGTTAATAACAATAGCCTCCCTCTTCTCTTTCCCCCTCAGTAACGAACTTAAAAAGGCTATCTGAATGTAATTGTATTACACGTATGTGTTTCCTCCTTTATTGATCGTAGAGCGATGTAAAACTAGGGCCTTATTCGATAAATGGACTATCCAAATCTGAAACGAACCTAATCTTTTTTTTTTATGACAACTGTGCTATAAAGTGGTACCGTAGACATGTGTAGTACTTCTAATTTACTGTTTTATGAAGTCTATCATATTATGTTAGTTTCGTACATAAAAAAATGAATGTTCGGGGTTTACGAATTGTTCAAATTTAAACTTACTCCCGTAACATAAAAGTCTAAAATTTATTACAAAATTAAAGTGCGTCAAGTAGCGCTTAAAGTACACAAATATATCCCCAACTAAAACAATCACGTACATGTTAGATTGTAAAATATTAAACTGATTGTTTCCAAACTACATTTTTCATTGGAGATACATACATGTGATTACAACAAAAACACCGTCCATGTAAAAATAATCTCAAATGATATTCCAATCATTATGGAAGATATCTAATAAATCAATTTTATTCTAAGTATATTTTGGCATACTTTATAATCTAACTCAAAATAAGAAATATGTGTGCTAATAAGATAAGACGACGTTGAAAATATTTACTTTTGTAGGTTATATTTACCTTCGCATTATTGAATTTTAAATAATACTAGTTTGTGTTCACAAGTTAGATCATTTCAAAAGCTGTATCAGACATAGGTAGAAGCATTCCTTTGTATTTTATATACATATCTGTAGCTGGGACAGGCAATCATTGTTATGCCATATAAATGAATATAGCTATTTTTTAATAGTTGATGCTAAACTTGTATGTAATTCAACTTGACGATAGAAGGGTGATAATGTAGGTTGTATGTATTTTTAATATCGATTGATAAAGAAAATGAAATAAGTCAAAAATATAAATTAATTTTTTTTGGGTGTGGACGTCCCGAGTATAAAAAGTAGATAACAACCTATTCTTAGACTTACCAAGTAGTCATGTGAAATCTCATAAAAATCAATTCAGTAGTTATCACATAGCGGACAAACAATGGACAGTCTTTGGCTTTATTATGGACGATGAGACTCTTAACAGTTGTTCTCGTCGCGAAATTTATTCTAGTGTAACTTTCTATATTATTTATCATTATTATTAGAAAATACGCATTGAAGTTTAAGTCATTATTACGTCAATAAAGGTCTATCTATAAAGCAATTGTCAATATTCAAATATTAGTATTGTCACTTTAAAATCCACAAAATTCAATTAGAACTGTATATATTTAAACAATTCATATAGGTCAACATACTACGCTGTATCTGAAACTTCCACTATATAGGTATATTTCTTAAAATGTACTGTAGATTTAAAGAATTAGAATTAGTATTGTATCTATATATTAATGCAACACGAAATGGTCATTAGCGTAGTGTTTTATATGAATCTTAATATAAGATTTATATGAATTTTAATATAAGATTAATATAGTATGACAGGGATGAAAGGGATAGATATGACATTCTACAATTGTATAAAAATTCTCATTGAAGTTTTAGCCTTATTATCACGCAATAAAAGTTATTCTAGAACTATAAAGTTGTTGTTGATATATTTATTTAAGAGGTTGAAACATCAATGCGTTATTTTTAAGTGACAAAATTTAATTAGGACTATGTATATATTCAATGA
This sequence comes from Achroia grisella, assembly GCF_030625045.1. NCBI lineage: Eukaryota > Metazoa > Arthropoda > Insecta > Lepidoptera > Pyralidae > Achroia > Achroia grisella. The sequence goes on from NW_026713051.1 coordinate 5,867,323, forward strand.
ACATATTAGTCTGTATCTAAAACTTCAATTATGTAGGTACCTATAATTATTAATTCGTACTGTAGATTTAAACAATAGAATTAGTATTGTATCGATATATTAATGCAACACGAAATGGTCATTAGTATAGTCTTTTAAGAATCTTAAAATAAGATGATATAGTATGAAAGGAATGAAATGTATGTGTCAAAAATTAGGAATTTAAGCTGTATTATCATGTCAATAAAAGTTATTCTGGAACTATATACATATGAATGAGGTAGAAATATGTACAGTAATATCTCGACTTAGGCTACCTCGTTTTACGCCAATTCGGAGTTACATGGTCTTACGTACACAGTCGTTTAAACCTAATAAACTAACAAAAAACACTTTGGAGTGTAAACCAAATATTATCAAAGACAATAAATATTTCGAAAATAAATATTTTTTGTTCTCAAGTTGAATCAAACTGATCAGATCCTGAACAAATTGATGATATAATTGAAAATGTGTTTATATGAAAAGTTTAACTCTGACTTACGCAAATTCGACTTAAACGGCTATCGCGTAAGTCCGGGATATTACTATATTTTGAAGTTTATAAGAAATTTCATACATAGTTCATAAGAACTATGTATGAAATTTAAACAATTGATATAAGTGAACATACTATTCTGTATGTAGATACTTCCATTATGTACCTATAATTCAAATTTTATCTACTATAGATTTCAAAATAGCATTAGTATTGTATTTATATATTAAAACAACACGAAATGGTAATTAGCGTTGTATTTATTGAATCTTAATACAAGATTGATACAGTATGAGAGGGATTAAAGAGATGAATGTGTCATTTTTTATTCTACATTTTGAAGTTAAAAACTTATTATCACGGCAATAACAGTTACTGTAGAACAGTAAAGCTGTCGTTGATACATATTTAAGAGGCTATAACATCAATATGTTGTTTTTAAGTCGACACATTTTCATTATTATGTATATATTTAAACAATATATATCAACATATTATTCTGTCTTCAACTTCAATTATATTGGTACCTGTATTTCGGAAAATGTACTGTAGATTTAAACAATTAGAATTAATATTGTATCTATACATTAATGCAACATGAAATGGTCATTAGCTTAATGTTTTTATGAATCTTAATATAGGATAAATATGAGGGATGGAAATTGGAGGCATGAAAGAGATGGATTTGGACATTATAATTTTACATTTGTAGGAACATTTGCATTGAAGTTTAAACTTTATTGTCTCGGCAACAAACAAACGGCAGATATTGTAGAACTATGAAGCTGTTGTTTTTGGAAATATTTGAGCACTTGAAATGAAATGAATCTGTGTATTATTATGAAACCCAAAAATATTCATTAGAACTGAGAACTATGTACATATATATTTAAACAAGTAATATAAGTTAACATACTATGCTGTGTTTATAAATTCAATTCTGTACTAATAATTCTTAGGAAGTACTGTAAATTTAAAAAAAACAGATTAGTATTGTATCCATATATTTATGCAACACGGAATGGTCAATAGTTTAGTATTTCATATAAATCAATCAGTGATTGATTTAATATCTAACAGTTAATTTTTATTGTCTTGTATATGTCTTGTATTAGTGAATGAAATACTATCAATGGACTTCCAGATATTATACTCATTACATTAGACCATATATAAGTTAGATAGGCAGTTAGATTCTCTATACATTCACCGGTCAGTCTTTAATAGCATATGTAAGGGTGAATATTTTATAATGTCTTTTGAAATACTATCTATGGACTTCCATATATTATACTCATTGCCTTAAACCATGTATGAGTTAGATAGGCAGTTAGGTTCTCTATAAATTCACCTGTCAGTCTTTAATCCCATATGTAAGGGTGAATATTTTATAATGTCTTGACATATTATCAATGGACTTCCAGATAATATACTCATTGAATTAGACCATGTATCAGTTAGATAGGCACTTAGATTCTCTGTAAATGCAGCGGTCAGTCTTTAATCCTATGTGCAAGGGTTATTTTTTATCATGTCTTTTGAAACCTATCAATGGACTTCCAGATAATATACTCATTGAATTAGACCATGTATCAGTTAGATAGGCACTTAGATTCTCTGTAAATGCAGCGGTCAGTCTTTAACCCCATATATAAGGATGATTTTATTTTAAATGTCTTTTGAAATACTATCAATGGACTTCCATATATTATACTCATTACATTACATCGTGTATAAGGTAGATAGGTAGTTAGATTTTTTTATAAATGCACCGGTCAGTCTTTAGTCCCTTATATAGGATGACTGGGAACTCGATGGGTTTCCGTCAAGATTGAGGAGCTCAAATGCAAGAAATTTGACCGCCGAAAGTTCATGAATTTCGAGATTGTTGGGTTTTTTTTATTTGTCATGCTCACGTCAGGTTTCCAGTAACCCTGTATAATATAACCTCGTTACTTAATAGATAAATAAGTATAGACTCTTGAATAATACCTACTTTATACGCACAAGCGGCCTCGTAACTCATTTTTCAATAGATTTGTAAAAAATATTCTCTTTTAAGATCCCATATACTTAATATTTAATAAGCTAATGAATACCTCAATATTTCTAATTAGGAAGCTATAAATTATTTTTATTGTTGTGTCGTATCTCGTAATATAAATTTATATTATTTGTCCATGACTATAGTATCTGTTTCCAAGTAAATAATGTCACTAAAATTGTTTTCTTCTAAAATACATAACAAGTTACATGTCACACATATAAATATCGTATTTTATTCATGCATGATAGAAATAGTTTATTGGTCATAATGTCGTATATCATTTGTCAATGATTATTATATAAATTAGTCAAATCAAAATATGCTCTGTAGTTCATAATTTTCAAAGAAGAATTTCCGTACATAATTACTACATCAATTTATTCTAGTAATCTCTCAGTATTAATAATAATATTATTTTAGTTCTTTGAAAATGTCATCTATTATCCGCATAATACAGTTCAGATTATACAGTTATGAATTCCATATTTAATATTCCATTACAAGTTTATTAATCTATCTATCTCATACCCACAATTATTATAAAATTTATAAAGTTTTGGATCAATTGAATAAGCATGAACTAGCCACTGATATTATGTAATTCTATGTAGAATATCTAGTGGTATATGGTAGTTTGACCACAATTATAGTACTGCACACAATAAAGCGTATATAGAAAAGTAACGTGGAAATACGTTTATAGTTATGAATCACTTTTTCACAAAAATACCTTAAAGTATTATTTACTATCATACACACGTATGTATGAGTCTTAAGACGTTTACTCGTGACTATTTAAACTTGAAAAGTAAAATCAATAGAATATAAAATTAGGCCGCGTTGGACCTTCTTGAAAAATCTATTAACAAGTTTATTTTAAACAAATATTTGTAGAAGCGCGCGATTGCTATACATATACCTTAGTCTAATTCCACGTATTTACCTATTCAGTTAACTAGCAGCCTTATTCCCTTATTCATAAACACTCAAATTCGTAAATGCATTGTAGATTGGACTGTTTTGTTAATTTCCTTCGAATGAAAACAATAACAACAATTTATGCCAAAGATTTTTATGAATAAGGGATTAAGATTTATAGGGGCGAAAATATTTTTAATTTTACTTTAAACTACTAGATCGCTGGTTATGAATGTACTATCAGCGTGGTCATGGTATATAAACAATGTTTAATACTTTACTATATTATTAAATGTATAATTCAACTGTACTTGTTTGCTTTTTGCATGAGAAAATATTTAGAAATGTAATAATAACAAGGAATTGAATATGTGTATTGCAGCTGGAACAGTGAAGGATATTATAATGGGATATTTACTGTGATATTATGTTGGCAACCAAGCATCCTGCCGGATAATTATGTATGGCAGTCGGAAAAAAACTGCAGAAAAGTTATGGTGACGATTACAAAATATAGACATAAATGGAAATAACCTGTAAAAAATACAGAAATGGAATGAATTTTTACAGCAATGAAACGGTTATAATTTACAAAATTATAAATTAAAAATGTATTGTGAGTAACATCCGTAGGTAGTGGATATTAAAGCTTTGAAAGCAAGGGTTCTTTTTAAGATCAAGTCACTAATTTTGACGACCAATCCTCTCTTCGCAAATATATGGGAGAGTAAATTCACAATATTTTAACTGCCAAAAACCTGTGTGGCGAGTCCAGTTGGAATGTAATGGTGTCTATGCACGACTTCATTTGGCACCCAATCAGGCCGATTGTTACAGTTAACAAATCGATACTTGATAAGGCTAGTTGAATTTGACAATGATGGTGATCGTAACCTTATTCACCTTATCTCGAACGACCACTATTTTTTTTTTGTTTATCTTTACATTGCCTATGCTTATGTCATTTCGTCTTATAAGTATTTGATTCTTGTCAATCAAAACAATTTTATCATTATTTTTTATCAATCAAAACTTAAATCAAAATCGTCTCATTTAAGGATGTAATGTCATGTTTTACTCCTTACCACTACTTAACCTACTCAGGATAGATTGGGTGCCAAAGAGATCGGTCGTAGACTTTTTAGAATAATCTGCCAAAAAAAATTTGTTAATCATATCGCTCTGAATATTTTTTTGGTAGAACTTTCCAATTTATATGGCATTTACATAAATTGTCAAATTAAACTTAGGCAAATTAAACATTATATCAAATACGTTTGGTTATTGTACTGGAATATGAACTGTTTTTGTATTTATTATTCATAAACTTTTACATGATATTAGACTATCTATTTGAACTTTGTAAAACCTATTTAAACTTATTCTTAAATGAAATACCAATTAAACTAATCAAGGCCAAACTTATTCTATTTTATTTTATCTAACAATTATTCACCAGTGTTCAAATTAGACCCCAATTACTGTTTTTGAAATTGAAACAATAAATTTGAACTTTGCTCAGATTGTTCTTCACTACTACTTGCGATTAAACAGTAATAGGGATTTATGAGTAATTGCTTCAATATGATACGATATCATAAGAGTAATTACGTCAGTCTTTCTACAGTCAAGTTTCTACTTATTTATTTATTTATTATAGCTTTGCATTGCATTATAATTTGTGGTAGGTATATCTACCAATGTACATAGGTACATATAGCTACCACAAATTATAATGCACAAACTGTCCCATAATATAAGCTAAAAGCTGATAAGCTCCTAATTTCGCTTTGTCTTAATTATATGGCTGATGAAGCAGGCAGCACTATTTAAAAAAAAAGAACTATCATTGGCCAGGATTCCGCTACACTCGCTGTTTTTTTTTTATTTCGACCAATGTGCAGGAACAAGAATAAAGAGTTGAACTTTAAAAAAAAAAAATCTCAGGACAATTCACACAGCGCCATCTAGACCCAAGTTAAGCTGGCTAAAGCTTGTGTTATGAGTACTAGACACCTGATACAAATATATAGATAATTTTTTTTTCGTTAATACATACATATTGTACCTAGAAAATACCCAGACCGATACAATCATACTCATGAATACAAATGTTTGTGCCGCGCGAGGAATCGAATCCGCGACCATCGGACGTAAAGCGGTGTGCTAGACTGCTAGACCACCGAGAAACGGAAACATACCTTATAGAAACTTCGGGCACGAGGTTGAATATGTTTGTTTAAATACACAAATTATAAAAGGGTATTTCATAATAATGGTGCGGTGGCTTTACTAATGTAATAAAACTAATTTTGAAATTGGAAACCAAATTTCAATCTCCAAATCATTTTGAAATTGGAAAGAGGCTCTTACTCTTGTATATCTGAGTATTGTTATTATTAAGACAGTAATATAATAATATGCCAAATTGATAAAATTATGATAATTTGCTTTGTATTTGTGTGAAGAATCTCTGGATCTATTGGACACTCGATCGGACTGATTATAAATCTATCTTTTTTTAAAGGGGATATCAACATAATATTTTTTTTTATTTTGTGGAGGATGATAGCATGATCATGAGCTCAGGTCAGTTGTGTCAGTAACCACGATAGTTTCCAGGCGGACCATATGTATTTTGACTTAATATATTAAAAGCAATAAGATCCCTAGTCCTCATTTAGCAATACCCTCATCTCTGAAATATTAGTAGATATTTATTGGTTTGAGGGAAGCCTAAATGTACATAAAACAAGAAGAAAATACGTAGCAAAAGCAGCAGCATAATGTGCTAAGTATATCTTTATCAGTTTAAGATACTGTGGGTGTATGAAATGCGTCGGACAAAATAGTTCAATCACTCCGACCGACTAGCATATACACAATGCACTAATATCTTAGCGTGCGAGATGTCTATTGAGCAATTGTGACTCAGACATGTCGGATATTGATCATACGGTGAGCTACATCAATACAATTGAACGTAGTTACACATAAATACATCTCTATACATTGGGTTGGCAACTAAGTGATTGCGGATTTTAGCATATGAATGATAATTAAGAAAAATATGTTTTATATATAACTTTATTTAGTTAAGTACTGTCCGATATGACACTATCTACACATCTATTTTCATCGATGTTTAGATAGTGTCATAATTTGAATTAGTGGCATTAAAAATTTTACCATTTAAGGAGTAAGTGGAATAAATAATACGGCAATCTGAAGGCCAGGTCAGGGCTATACTGTGGATGTGACAAGAGATCGTAATCTAGATCCCATAATTTTGACGAGTGACGATCCCATAATTTTTGACGAGAGAGTAAGGCCCCGTAAGGGTGATTAGCACCCTTACGGGATCTTATGACTAGCTTCTATGCTTGATTTCCATCGCTCAGTTTAGCGATATATTGAAAGCGAACCTTTGAAACGATCATATGGTTGTTTGTTGTTTTAAAATACAATTTTTTTTTATGACCCCATCAGACTTAGCTATAGATACATCTGGATCGGTTTATATACGGTTTATCTGATATCATACACGATTCTTTCATATTAGTGTTCTCGTAAACTATCAACCTTTCATTGCCAGTACCTAGTCTTTGGAAAAATGGATCAATTTCTTTACATTCCAGGTACAAACGCTAAAGCGTTGCGCCAAATGAATTTCCTGAAGCTGGTGAACGATTCATAGATCCAGATTCTTTACATAGTCAAACTGTTTAATTTTAATTCAATACATGTATATTATGTATACTGTGATCTTCTCCGCAATATCACGTGTTACGCTATGATGATCTGAAACGATAATGACTGAAGGTCTATGAATGGGTATGAATTGTATGAAAATATTGCGTGTTAATTTAAAAATGATAGAAATAAAGTTATCAGTTTGGGGGCTATAGTTCCAAATGGAATTGTATTAAGAATTAAAAGAAAATCAGCTATAGCGAATAAATTTAAAATAATAAAAGATTTTGAATAGTTGAAAAGGAACGCAGCAATAAGTAATTGTTTTGACAGTTAACTTATTAGACAGTAGGTTTGACATATTTGACATTGATTGACGTAGTGAATTCATTCAACTGATTATTTACAACACACACATAGACATAAATAGACTGAATAATTATATTTTGCTACTTTCGTGTACATTTTAACCAATTTATAATTACTTAATACGTTTAATTTTACGCGTCGCCGTCATTAATATAGGATTTTAAAAATATTATTGGTGCTCTAATAACTTAAGTGTTTACAATATAAACAGTAAACGTATTTAAATTAATTTGTAGGGTTTACATTTAACCTGTGGACTTTGTAGTGTTGGAAAATCTGCAAAATAAATTGCTTCTTGAAGTTTCCATGCTGTATACGGAGAGATGGACGATCTACAGAATCAAACAGATACAACAAGCAGCGACCAGTAAGTATCTTTCAGTACTTTATTGCTATACCTTATTGTTATTTTACTTACTTTATTTATTATATTAACTGCTTAAGAACAGCGAATAAATATTATTATCAATAAAAAAATTATAACTTCAGAAAAAAAATATACATAATATATATAATAATTTTGTGACATATTTTTAAAACTTAAATAATTTAAAAACAAAGACAGCAACTACTTCTTCAATCTATAAATAAACATACTTTTATACTGTTTCATAATTTTCTATTTTTATTAGAATAATAGTATTAATTTATTAACCAATATTACACTATAAAACAAAATTAGTAGTCCGGTATTTTTTAATATTTATTAGTTCGGTATTTAAATACAAAATTTTTGAAAAGGTGTTTGTATGCATACCAATAAATAACTTGTAATACAAGAATTTAAAAAAAAACATGCTTTATGAAGTCCTGCACAATGCAAATCATGTATTGATATCTACATAAGGTGTTATGATATATTTATTAAACCAGAATAGTTCAGAATGTGCCATCTAGTCCCAAGTTAAGTAGTGCTTGTGTTATGGGTACTAGATACTTAAATAAATTTTGTATATATGCATAGAAGAATCCCTAACCAATATAAACAATCATACAAGTAAATGTTTCGTTTTAAAACATTTGTATGTATGCTAGTAGACCACAGGGGCTATATATTGATATAAAAACAATTTAAGTTTATTTGAATTAAGTTAGTAATTCAAGTTTATGAGAATACCACAAGCTCTGCTTAGTTTGGGAATAGATGGCTTGATGTGAATTGTTGAGGATTAAGTATTATTTTTGTTGTATGACAACTGTTTTACAAGCAACAGGTGGCAATCAAATATGGCATATGGGCCGTAACCTATTTCATGATAAATGGCTGCCATTGCCTATGGATGCATGAAACACCAACTTTGTCGCATGCATATTGCCAACTTTTAGCAAATCTTTTTGAAAAATATCCTATATCCTTATTGAAAAACCCCATCTGTAATCTATAGAATGGGGTTTTTCAATTTAGAAATTTTATAATGTTATTTAGCTTAGCTGGTATTTACAGCTTCATTACTGAATTGACCTCATCTTTCTGTTATACAATTTGGTTTGAAATCTATATTTCTATTTGTTTTAGTAACTTCATTTTTATTCATGTTAACCATATTTCTAATATATTTTTAAATTGTTAACACTTAATGATTTTACTAAAAATGGTTTTAAAACTAATTTACGTTACTTTACTGTATGGAATATATGTGTAGAATATTTTATTTTTGAAATGTATACAGTACAGGTGGAGCTATATACACATAGGTACCTCTGTCAAATTTCTAAGTCACGGTGGCAGCTTGCTTCACACGCAATATTTGAATTAGAGGTATACAATTATTGCAATTTTATATGTTTTTATATTTAAAATTATACTTATTGTACATTACTTATTATATTTTTAAATCTTATCTTGATTATTACTTTAAAAATGTATATAATTACGTATTTACTTATTTTATATTTAAGACTGTTCTGCTTCTACGGTTATGACTGTGAGACGATGTAATGACTGATTGGAATAATAAAATAACAGATATCTTTCTTCATTTCGTTCGCCAAACTACGGCTTAAATAACTTCCAACGTTGGCAAAGTGCCGCTCGCCTCTATCTGCCCTTAATCGGCGAGTGGCGGCACATCTGGCGTTATGAATGAGGCTATCATTACTGATCATGATATAGACGATTTAATTCAACAACAACAATAATGCAGTTCGGCGTCTAACCTAACCATAGACAAAGAAGTCTATGCAATAGACATTTTGGTACGTAACATATTTACTGAGGTCATGTGGTATTACAGTATTTATCGTGGTTTTTTGTCGATAGTCATTCAGCCAGGATCTACCTATGAACAGGATTTAGGGGCATCATTTTGAAACGCATGTTGTCTTTGGATCTGGGTATTTCTGTATCATACCTACTTTTAGATGGTTACTATATATATACACTTTTGTATACTCAAATAAAGGATAAAATTGTGTAACATGTACTCCTGTGTACTACACCATACATAAATTTACGGCATCGGTGGTCTTTGGCACACAATCTTACTTCGAATGGTCGCTGGTTTGATTACTCGCACGATGCAAATGTGCAGTATATTTCTTTGTGGAGGTCTGAGTGTTTTCTATAATTATACCTTATAAGAATTAAAAAAGTATTCATTTGTATCACTTGTTTAGTACCTATAACGCTAAAATCTTGCTTGCCATGGTATTAGATGGAGCTGTGTAAATTGTCGTGGGTTAAAATAAAAATATTTATTCTAGCTCTGAATTCATATATCTTTTAATTACATGACATCTCGTTAAAGAGTAACTTAAAGACGGGTTACATTCTTGAGCGTAGTAAACGGTATAACGTTTGAAAAAGCGAATATACGAATGAAACGAAATCGATGAAGGATTTCGTTATTCGTTTTAAATTCGTTCGATTTTTTTACCAGGTATTATCAGGTACTTAGTCTACTTCATCAATACACCTAATTTAACCTAGAGAGAGACATGGACACCTCAGGTACCTGTGTCTTAGAAGTTTATGCTGCCAAACAGGTTACTTTGTAAATTATGAAATTACGGAGAAAAGTAGTAGTAGGTGTAGACCTGTTCTATAAATATAACGATTGTTACCAATTATCATCAGTTGGGACGTTAGTTTATCTGCCATGGTCAGGTACCCAAAAAGAATGATTAACTAAATAATTGACTAAGTGCCTCCCCCTTAGTACTACTAGTACAATAATATAGATTTTATTCGCCCCATTGACGGTAATATGTGGGGATGGGATTGTTATTAATTTAGAATAGTAGCCGTATTGATAGCAATCACACTGAGTTAATTCACTGTATAAATATATTGTGTTGGTCAATTTATTCTATTATTCTATAGTCAATTTGTCGAGGAAGGCTTTAAGCTATATAACATACGCTCATTGGTACTCAAATCATCCATGAATAACTGAAATCATCAATAACGAGATTTATCTCGTTATATGAGCGTGTACATCAGTGTACAGCAAACCCTAATTATTACATTTGCAGCGAGGGTTATTGCGACGAGAACGGTTACCATGCCAAAGGGTGGATTCACAAAAGGACACCCCTGTTGCAGACATGGACTTAGCCTATGTACGTGTATATATCTGTAGGTCTGTGTCTATGTAGGCATATTAAAATGTAGAATACCAATTCATAATATCAATATATGATGATAGAGTGATTATGATTAGGATAAAATGTAGTCTATGGGGCTGTTGTGGAAGTATTATACCTAGTGGTGTTGTATTATACCTGATGAGTGAGAGGTAATGAGTTTTATAGAGGAAAAAATAGAGACAATTCACAGTAAATAGAAATAATCTTTATTAAAATTGTAATATAAGCACTTTTAGTCATATTTTTCTGATTATAACACCATTCTATACCTAGGTATCGAATGGTGGAACTCTAGAGTCATCACCAGAACCATGAGCAAGAAACTTACTTTTTGTTTTTTCAATAAATATTGCTAAAATATTTTTAACAAATAGCAAACGGTGATATTTTATGAAAATGTTACATGGAATGTTACAAAAAAAATATATAAAAATGTATTTGGGTATTCGTTACAGCCTTTTAATGCTACTATTGGCAGTGGAAGAAAATTATAGACCCCAATGATAGGATTAAAGCAAGACAATGCTGATGATGCCAAATTTCAAGGGTTAAATGTGCATTAGTGTAATAAAAAAAAATTACAAGCATTTGCTAGCTTTATACCACGACGCTGGCCGCCCACTCACGTTGCTAGCTGATGTTACTTTCCATAGGTGAAAAATTCACAATAACTACCAAATGTTTCTTACATTTATTGATAACAAGTATTCAATTGTTTTCTTTTTATAATATTAGTTTAGACTGTCTTTCCCGATCTATTTCGATACATAGAGATCTTCATTCCATCCTTTACGAAGTCCCTTATAGGTAATATATAGTATGCATAGGATAAATTCATGCATAAACATATTATAGCTATTTGGTTAGCAGTGATCTATTTCAGTTTCGTCTGGTTTAATAACAGCATTTATTATGTTTAGAATAAGTAAACGGAGAGAGAGATTTCATTTTAAAGTAGAGAAGAAATGGAAGAAATGTAGTATCATTATTAAGGTAAAAAACTCTACAATTCTAGAAATTATGAGTTGTTTGTATCAACGAATTTTATACATAAAAAAGCATATGTACACCAAGTCGTAAAAATGTTCGGCAGTTTATCTGCAGCAAAATATATATATTGTATATACCTGATATATCTCCATTGTAAATTTTACTAATATACTTGCAGCCATTTTGTACTGTACAAACGAATAGAATAAACAATGCGAAAGGCATTTATAAAATTCGTATAGATCTATTGATTTGTGATATAACTTTAAAAAATGAATGTTTTGTTTTTCAATGTTGCGTAACTATTCATAAATATTCCAGGTTGACTGCGTAACGAGTGAACTTGTCAAGTACGTTTGGTAATATACTGTTTAGGTTCACGGACTAGTATACAGATTGTGAGCTTCAGTATTAGTTAGACAGATGAACGATTCATTATTAACCAAACTGTCTTACTTATAATTTTCACCGATTCGAATCCTCGCACGATGCAAACATTTGTATAATCATGATTATAATAAAGTCAGCGCCATCTAGTACCAATTTTAGACATTTGTGTGGTTATACTATTTATTGCATTTGTAACTAAAAACAGTACGAATATAAAAATAATGTGAGCAAGAGTGGGCTTATCTGAAAGAGATCTCTTCCAGCCAAACTGACGCTGTGATCTTGTTGGTATTTTTTTTATAAAAGGCATGTTGTTTCCGCCTGTATTTACGCTGGCGGGATACTAGTAGAAATTCATAAGATGACCATGAGGTCCTGTCAGTTAGCCCATCGTGGCAAATCACCAGGAATTCAACAAAAATTTAAGGTCAGCCGGATATGGTACATTGTTAGCAATGGGATCATTAGTCCACATTAAGACCAATCCCCTTGCCCCTAAGTAGGTAATTAGCGAGCAATGGTAGTGCACCAGTATTGGACAGACAATATGAATAGATTAAGTAGTTATGCTATGTGTTAATTACCGATGACGGGGAAGAATGCCTACTCGACCCAGTGACCTCAACTGTATGGCGGCGAGGAGGACTGTCGTGGGATTTTTAACTGGTAAAAGTTCAGCGGTGTCTCGTAGAGGGCAGGTCTCTATGATCGATTTATCCCACGACAATAAAATTATCTATGTTTTTGAGAAGAGATAGGTATTTTTCGAAGTATCGGTGTGAGCTGCCATTCTGTTGCAGGTAGCGAGGCGGCCGGGCTGCGAGACTGCCGCTATACATGACGCGCCACAGGTACTAAAAATGATAATGCTTTATTTGTACATGCTATATAAATTACAACATTTAGGAATGAAATTGAATTTTCCAATCCGATACGCTATTGAAACCTACAAGAAAAGAGCTTATTCTTTCTTAAAACTCCGGCATCGCACTTGCAATTTCCCTGCTGTTGTGGGTGCTTATGTGCGGCGGTATTCACTTACTATCCAGTGAAACGCAAGAATGTTTGTCTCCAATGGTTTAAAAATGCATTGAATATATGAATGACCCCGGTTACTCCATAATGTTGGTCGTACGAATACGAACGTGTACTAGTGATAATATACAGTTTTTTTTTCTATTTTTTATCTACGTGGTAGAGTACGTATTCCCTCACGTGTTTGTGCAGTCCGAATGAGCCCGATTGAACCGGTAAATATCACACCTCAACAGAATACCGATGTTAAGTGTTATCGCGTTTCAATCAAACCAATTCCAAATATCTTTGTTACAAACTGTTTTATATGTCACTGAAAACCAGTGGTATATTCGTATAGAACATGCCATAAAGCTGAGTGGAATCATTTTGGTATTTTATACATAAAATTTGTTTGTTGTTTATTTGTTATACTTTTTTTTCTATTTACCATATAAACACTGAATATAATTTATTGTGGAATGAACTACCTGTCGAGGTTTTCTCTAGAGATTGTAGGTTTTCAAGAAGGATATATTAAGGTTTCTTAAGGGTCGGGAACTTGCACGTGACACCAGCTAGTGTTTCAGGCGTACATACTACGGGCCATTATATGGGCCGTATGTGTGATTACCAACTTCGTGGTAGAATAAAATCTTAGACGCCAATTTAAATAGAGTCGGTGTTTTCTGAAATTTTCTAATGAATACAAATGTTTGCAACGTGCTATGATGCAACCCATAACTATCGGAAAGTAGGGTCTAGACTGTAGACCATTGCAATCAACAGGAGTTTAATGTTTTTTGTCTGTGGCGTGACAATTAACCATGGCGTCGAAACCAAATGGTTTAACTGTTTTCAATTAGAACTTTAACTTGAGCGACATGATCATGTCTGAGGTGTGGTGATATGTTCTTACATGATATATATATATATATATATATATTATTCTTTATTGCATAGAGAATATATTTGATATTATAATTTAGAGACAATGTGAGAAAAGGTGGGTATTGACTTGATATTTTCTTTTTAAATTGTTGAAATTAAAAAATATTAAGTAGTATATTTTAAAAAAATCTTTCACGTAGGGAAATTATTTATTAACGGCGAGTTTTATTAGCTGTATTTTTTTAGTGTAATTTGTTTTAATTATATAATATATCCCGAAAAAATCACAGTTATAGTAGAGATTTATAATATGATGAGATGTGGGTCTTTTAATTCTTCTATGTAACATACTATATGGTTTAATAAGAATTAGTCACCTGCCGCGGCTTCGTACCAGCATACTATGCAGAATCAAGGGCATATAACTACATTCTTGTATAATTTACCTTTCAGAAGAACTTCCCGAAAATGGTTGTGAAAATCCGTTGCGTAGTTTAGAAGAAGTATGGAAAGAAATAAACAGACAAAATACGGCGACATTGCTTTATACTGTTACTATGTACATGTATGTAGCCCTAGTATAGTATAGGCTTTTGTCTCACACGGATTAACACATTTCCCTGTTGCAAAGTAGAGACTATATTTTATATTAGATTTCTAGTAATAAATCGGTAAAACTACATAAAATTTCATACTGTAGTTTTTGCGTAATACGTGTACAATCATTCATACGGCCAGACAGAAATTCTAAAAACGATTATTTCGACGTTTCGGCATTAATAAAGAACTAATAACCCCTATTTAAAAAAACAATATGGATGATATATTTTTTTTTAATGTATATTGTATAGACAGATTGTTACAACTTTTTTATACAGAGATATTGTAATGTCTGTCCCCATTGGAGTAGGCAAACACTAAGGCTTGCCAAATGCAATAATTAATAATTGCTACTTCTACATATATTAATAAATCTATTCATACAAGTTGGCTATTTGTTTTATTATACATATGTATAGATAATTTGAGTAATAATACAAAAATATGTTGTCAATGCGAACTTAAAGAAGCTAGCATATTTAGCGTTTTGCATGTCTGCAGTAGATGCCGGGATGTTCGCAGGAGGTGGTACCGCTTACCCTACTTTATGTCTGACAAATCTCTTCTTTTGTCACAGTGTCATTGCCAGACAGATCCAGATAATAATTTTATTATTTACTCCCCGTTTATTTTTGTATTATTCCTTCCTATGTCAATAAAGATCGCTGTATATCTTTGTCCATCTATATATTTGCCACAATGAAATGCTAAATGTACCCGCTAATTAAATTTGTACACGTCGTGTAATGCCAAACAAATGAAATATATACGACGCCATGTATTATTTTTTTATTTTAATAAAATAGTAGATATTAGTAGGTAATAATTATATCACTTTTTTATCTAATAATTCAGTGTTAGTTGCTGGTCGTAGTCTGTAGTAAGTCTTCTGAAACAGCTTGAGCGATTTTTATGGAATATTATATTGTTTATTTTATTCAATAATATATGTATGTCGGAGAACAGAAAGAATATTTTATGGTGTGGCATTAAAAATAGATATAGTTTTAATTTTTCACCCTTCTACCAAAAAACTAGTGGTTGGTTGGTAGATATTATTTTAGCATTTTAATTTATATAGCATAAAGGCGTGAAATAATTATTTTTATCAAGACACTACACTTATGACCTAGATTTTACAACATATTTCATGTTTTTTTTGTAATAACCAATAACAACGACTTTACTGTAGGTACTACTTATAGATGCTTTCATTTATTTTTTTTATCGAGAAAGCATTACTGGGAAAACGTTTCTTAAAATAAACGAGACATTACAGGCCCGCATGGATACAGTCGTAGCAGCTAGCTACCTAGTAGGACGTATTACGAATGGGTGGGGGTTCAAGGGGAGTCACCTGGTGGAAGGGGACTGTCATCTGCAACAGGTTGAGCATAGTGAATAGGTTCGCTTATATAGTTAAATTTCGCATTTACGAGTATAAATCTTCTGTAACTGTAGCAAGTACAGATCCCTCTGCAAGTTTCTGGACTTGATTACTCGCCTAATTATGAAGAACTTGAAAAGGTTTACATTTTTGTATGTTTGTAACGAAAGTATGTACGTACCTAGCCGATTTCAAAAGTTCTTTCCTCATTAGAATGCTATATTATGTCTGAGTAACTTGTTACTACTAATAACTTAACTAACGTTGAACAATTTGTTACTAGAAAAAAATGGGGATCCCCTACTTAAACTTCAATAATGTAAAAGAGTAAAAGAACAATAAAAGTGTAAATAAGTTGTACACATATATACAACACTCTGTTTCTATATGTATTTGAATGTACTAATTTTAGAAAAACATTAATAATAACATTTTTAGAAATAATTTTGTTGAAGTATATACGTAATCGAATTATATGCGGTTTTCACTGATGTATTGCAGAAAACTTCTCGTAGCAATGACTCTTTGTTGAATTCCAAGTCCATACAAAAAGTTAGGCTAATTGAAATTAAACATGCTATTGTAGAAGTTTAATTGAATTTTTTACTACCTGCAGTTCGTAAACCCTTGATTGGAAGTTTACATAGTACTGTAATAGAACATAATGAAAATAATAATGCACGCCTTGGTATTTGTATCGACATCCAATTTAAATTACAGTCTCACCGATATATAGGAGACCATATTAAATAGGCACGTTTAAATGCCCTAATAACCTAATCTCAGAAATAGCTAAACAAATTTGAGTGCGGTTTTCACTAATGTAATGTAAGCTCCACGTAAAATTTTGTATTCGTTCTATTATAAACGATTTATAAACAAAAAAGTAACGAGTAAAAAATCAAGGGTTTCGCTAAAATTATATTTGAAGTAATGTAGTTAAGTTAAAATTTTATACGAATGTTTAGACTTAAGTCATCTGTATACTGTATTAACCTGTTATAATTTACATAGCTTTAGCTTAGCCATGAAACAGAAATACAGTTCGCAAAGTTGCTTAGCAGAATAAATAGATGAGGCAGCGTTACTAACGCAGACGATAATAGCTGCTTTTACACGACACGTTTTTAAACGCGACTTGGAGCGCGTGCGACTTTTATGCGGTAAATCCACCGCGGCCAATCGTGGCTTTTACCGTTTTATATGTTCACTCTTTCGCGCTTTATATCGCGAATGGTTTATGTCATTTTACTTTCTTTTAATATTTTATTTTTTACTCGACACGGCATGGCATCTATTAAATGTCTTTACACGAATGCTCATTCATCATTCTCAATCGGCTTTCACGGAGGACTGATTTTGTAATGTTAATAAAGAAAACTATTACAGAAGCGCCGCCAGTTCGCACAATCCCGCGTCCTTGAATCATGTATACTTTAGCGATTTTTTTAATAATTTATTATCATGGCGGTCATCAGACTATGAATCAAAGACACAATTATGTCAAGAATTACTGATAAAAACGGTAGGTTTGAGAAATAACATCTGTGGAATACACAATTAAATTTTAGTGAAATTATGTGCGAGACAATAACATGCGTAGGTAATGAATAACAATAAAACACGCGAAAGCTTGAACACAAAAAAACAAAAATAATCACTCACGTGTCCGCGCTCTGACTTTCCCGCTCAAGGTCGCGCGTGAAAGAAGTGTCGTGTAAAGGCTATTGTACTCTTCTGTTGAAAATAAATGTAGTATAAACTACTGTCAGTGCAGTTTAACACAATTATATCTCTAAGCTTCTTTTGTAAAAATTATGGTAGTATAGTGAAGTAATCTCGTGTTAACGGAATACGCTGGGCATATTTTTTAACAGATATGATAATGGAATTGCTTTTTTAACAATTGTTTTGCCTTTTTAATTTTTAGTTGAATGTGCAAATATAAACTAAAATGAGCACTAATTTATTACTGTCTGAATATTAATTTATTACTCTCTGAATATTAAATGCTCAGCAAACTCGTTAAGTTATTATGTAAGAGTATGAGAGAGTATGTGAGAGCATGAAGTCAGGTTATCGTAACGAATTTATTAGGATTTTTTTCGAACTATCCTGCTGTTGGATGCTGCTGGTCTTGTAGTTTCACTGAACGTTCATTTTCAAGGGAGATCGCGTAGAAGGTATCTTGATATAGCACGTAATGGGGCCTCTGTTACTAATAATCTTCCTTAAGTCTGTGGAGTCGTCTGAAATGTTTAGATAAGTCATCTCCCAGTTGTTTGTATATTAGTGTTTATTTGTTAGTTTGCTGTTAAGTTTAGGATGTGGTCTGCATTATTGACACGGGCTCTTCTCAAAGACCCCATGTTAATATTGCAGCTTCCTTTGTACGGATGTTGCGATGAGGGGGCGTAGGTAAGTAAATTTAGAGCTAGAGAGCAGCGCTCCAGGCAGTGCGTCTACATATACGTCTATGGTTTCATACATTTATTCTATACATATAATATTGTAACTGAATCTCTGTAAATTAAGCAAATATGAGAAAAACTATTATTGGAGGTGTTTATTATCGTAATAGGACTCAAAACAATGATTGTGATTTTTTGACTCTTTGCCTATATGTTTGTACGCGCTAATCTCAGAAACGGTGAAAACAGAAAATGTTCTACGAAAACATGTCTATATATGGAAATTTCAGTTTCGGTTTCGTTCGAAATTGAGTTTAATCGAGATATTTGAAAAACAATTTCTATCCTACAAAAATTGTACCCGGACGAATCGATGTTATTGGCATGAATGAAATTTTTTATGAATACCTTCATCCTTATTGTAACTGAATAGGGATCACTTTCGCAAAAGTTCAAAGCCTTTGTGTTAGTCCCTATCCCGGTATATCGTCTGTAGAAAGTTTACTGATGTAAGTGTAAAGGGACATAATATTATAATACTCTGTATGTCATATTTTTAATAAGCACCTAAGAAAAAGTGTACATATATCGGGTTTATGTTCCTACTCAGTAATACATTGTAACACTATATATTAAATTGATATAACGAACAATATTGCTTTTATAAATATCAAAACTTCTAATAATTGTAATAATAATTAGCTGACACGGAAACCACCAGGAAAGTATCACGAGGGTTTCCAGGGGAAACTACATGACAACCTGACATGGTAAATTGCATGCTAGGGATCATCAGTTCATATTATTAATAATCCCCTTTTTATCGACTACCAGAATTATAACCCATCAAATCGAAAGAAATCGAATATCGTTCTACGATAGAAATAATCTTTATTCAAATAATCTTAATAGAAGCAGTTTTGAATAGTCGTTTTGTTTCTTGGTCCCAAGAAGAATGATCAAGAAACTTGCCTATTGCTAAATGTTGTTTTAAGTAAATTCACATGAACAAAGATTGGGCATGCGACAATCCACATAGAAAACGATATGTTCTTTCGCCTCTCATTAATAAATTTACTATGGTACTGATTAATACACACAGCGTCAATCGCTGTATACATAGAACAATCTTTCTTCTCAAATAAACAAAGAATTATTGTTTGACAATCTGATTAGATTGTCGAATATCAAGTGTCCGCCGCCCCGGGTGGTGTCCGGGATGGACGGCGGGCGAGACCAGGTGTCCGGTATCCTAACACCCACCTATTATGTTCTGGTCATGACGTTCTATTACCAATTTAATATTATTTCTCGAAGCTTCGATTTAACTGTAGTATATATATATATGTGTGTGTGTGTGTGTAAATCGCACGCTCAATAGACTGCATTAGTGAAAAAAGACGTGAAAGCGCCGTAGTTCAGTGGTTTACTAACCTGAATTACGCCAAAAAGGTCGTGAGTTCAAATCTTACCGATATTGAAATTGCGTGTGTCAGTTTATATTTCTGACTGATTCTCTGGTGAATGAAACGCCGATATATTAATAATACATTAAAACTTCAATTCTACAATTTATTCAGTGCTATTTAGGGGTCTAAGTAGAGCTTGAGCTCGAGCCATCACTAGCAATGTCTGCTTGACCTCCTCGTGGTATCCCCTGGAAACCATCGTGATAAATTTATGGTGAATATACTATGATGGGCTAACTGACCTGACCTCATACTCATCTTATCATCCTCCACTAATGTCCCGCCAGCTTAGACCGTTAGCGCAGGCGGGTACAAGTTATACACACATACTTTTTCTTTTCCAGGTTTCCAGGGGACAGCTATTTTAACAATACCCTTCCCCGCAACATAGACTGTTTATGACTTCTGACTAACTGACTTCTGACTCTACTCCATCAAGGATAAGGTCGTGACAATATGTTTTTAAAGCTAAAAAATGTAACTCAAAACATTAAAGTCCACTATATTATGTGTTTTTATTTTTATTATTACAGTTTATAATCATTGAAGACCCGCCCGGCTCCTCCGAGTAACTTAATAATTAATCTAATAACTATATATTTTCTTATATAAATAATCTAGGAGAATGCTTGTGGGAATTGGTCTGTTCGAGGTATAGCCACTGATTAGATCCTTTGGATAAAAATGCAATAGCGTATGCCGGTAGTCGCTACAATTTCTATAATTGAATTTAAAAATGAATCTGTATTTTTGTAATCATGTACAAGTTCACTTGAAAAGAATAAGAGCCGAGTTTCTTGTTAGTTCTTAGATGGAAAGCACTCGGAACTAAGAGTAGATTTGATATATCATAAGAGTCTATAATAGACCTACATGAATAAAGATATTTTTATTTGATTTGATTTCAGACGTAAGTTACAAAGATGATGGTGAATAGTTTAATTTTAAATGTATTACGCTGAGGGGACAAAAATAGTGAGCTGCAGAATTTTATAACGTGATATTATGTAGTACAAAATAATATAATACATTCAGGTGTCGCGGAAATTGAATTAAATAGCACTATCGCGAATGTTCGGATGTTAATAAAATATTAGGGGACATCTATTGATATTTGGCACATTCTAGAATTTACTGAATTCATATTTTTCTCTGTGTAAAAGATTATAAATAAGACTGATTTATTCTGCTGTTTTATTTATATGTTTATTCTTTTGATGTTTATTATAATCGATTTGGAATCATAAAAGTTAGTGACTGTTAACTGGGATTTCATCTGCATTTTTACAATAATAATAACTAGTGGACGCCCTATGGCTGAAACTCGTCCATAATTAACTTAAATTGTAGTTATATTTCACAGTTATTAAGACTACAGACAATATTAAAGAAAACAATAATAATGTATTCTCAATTTGACATATGCGTATGTGTCAAATACATGGTAGTGTGTATTTTTTTTCATTCATATTTTTATACATGGTTTAAAAAACGATATTAGGATTCTGTACTCCTTCTCTATAATTTCATACTCCTCCGTCTGAGTATTTTTTGTAAAAAGGAATACAAAGTGCTTTACGTATCAAAATGTAATGAAAACGCTGTGAATTCACACAGCGTAATTTAGTGTACAAAGCTAAGGGCTTGAGGTATACTTACTAAACAAGTGATACTTTTTTTTATAAATAATAATACACCTAAAACAACCAGACTAATGCAAACAATCATACTCATTAATACAAATATTTGTACTGTGCGAGGAATGGATCACGCAACCATTTGTAATGTCTGATTAAAATTTGCCTACTGTGCTTTATGTATACATTCCATATTAATTCGGGAGGTATTTTTTTTACTAAATTCCATATCTATTGCCGTTGTATCTCTTTAGCTATTTTACCGTAAAATTCCAATGTTTGTGTTTTCATATGACGGCATGAATATATAGTGCAACGTTTTTTCGTGTAGTCCAATTTATTTTATATTACTAACTACATTACGCGCGCCGAATTCCAATATTTATTTTCCATATTTTTTATTGACTGTGATGTTGTACCAAAGGATTTTTAATATTTATCCAATATTTTATTATCGGATAAATAAAAAGTCAGTTTGGGATGTTTACAGAGTTTTATGTTTATTCTGTATATTATTTATTCTCTTTCTTCATTATACGGAATTCACTATGAAGTTGTCAATAACGAGCAATATGGACCTCATTACAATAAATCCTATTAGATTGGGGGAAAGGTGATTGTTAGTAATGGGGACTACCCCATTGCTAGCAATAGCAATGTACCATATTTAGTCGACCTCCACCCGATTCCCTCTGGAAACCATTCTTGTTAATTTCTGGTAATTTAATGACAATGAGCAAACATACTATAGTCAACAGGTGTCTCGTCAGTATATACCGAAAGCACATGTGGGCGCATCATGTCATTAGAATACACGAAACAAAAGCCATAAACATATTAGATTGACCATATTTTTATATTGAGTGTTGGGCTATTACTTAGTGCTTAAACCTTCTAGCACTGCGATCTACATAGATCTATTGTGCTCGCCCTTTTTTTATAGTTCACTGCGTAACCCGTTAGGAACAGAATTGAAGAATATTCCTAGGTACGATGATTTTTATATCTCCTCAGGATAGAATGTGTATTTTCCAAATGAGATATTTCGCTCATGCAAAGGTGGGTTACAACCTCATTGGATGTGTAGGATCGTTTTCTCTCCCATTTGGAAAAATCTGCAAATCTTTGTTAAGCATTGACCTAAATTTCCCATATGTTTATTTAATTTGCAGTGACCTGTGAGAACCCTAGTCATGATATAAATATTGTTTTCACTCAATAGCATTACTCTATGAGAGTGTTGATTGGAGTATTAATAATAGTAAAAATGTACTAGTTCTTCACTGATTCCCTCTTGGAAACCATAGAGCTTTATTCCTGGTGAATTCATGTTCATGTTAACATCCTCCTCTGATGCCTCGCTACTGTATATCGTGAATGCAACCTGGTGTACCAATCAATTATCTCTTTTTGAAAATATACACTTCTAAGCAACTATAACATTAGTTCTTTTGTTCGGAAAAACAGCCAAGATTCTTAGTCATGAATGTTAGACTAACATAATTTATATTAAATTTTATTATAGCAGAAACGAAGTTCACACGTCTAGACTGAACTTGTATCTTTTTATTTTTGAAATCAGTTGAAAAGTCCTTAGCTAGCGCTGCATCCCGCCGTCTTGAAAGTTTAAAGGGCAATAGAAGTAACTAGTTGTTCCAGTTAATTAACTCATTGCTGACGTTTTCGCAGCATCCATATTTTTATTAGATATAGCATGGGGGACAAAGGAGCTTGCGGCTCACTGTGCTAATATTAAAACATGCGAAAGTGTATATATTTGTCTACTACCTTTTTACTGGTTTACAGTTAAACATCTAATGATTTAAACGATTTTAATATAAAATAGTAAAGGGATAGGACGATCATAGAAGAGATCATGGATGGACTGTGTAAAAAATATTATGCACAAAAGGAGAATACGCTTGATTTGATGGTTACTAGACCTGCGAAAGAAGGTACGCAGACCCTAAATGAGATAAAGGTAAGGCAATTATACACGGGTATTATTACTTATAATTATTTTTAATCTCTTTTGAATATTATTATCTAAACAGAGCAGAGTTTATTATCAATGTTTTTCATACAAATATTTATTTTTGTACTGACGGTATATTTGACGCTGTCTGTCTATTTGTTATTTTTTCGCCACTAAACGGCTGAATGGATGTTAATTTTACTTCATGAACCATTATACCATTATACCATAGGCTATTTATTATCTCAATAAAGCAGTCGAAGTCGAAGTAACAACTAATAATCACTATATCACTTCGAATGCATGTAATATTTCATAGTATAAAACGCAAATAGGAAACGACCATGTCAGTGTTTATCATCAATATTATAGTAGGTAGGTACTCACGTGATCGGCGTAATTATATTTTGTACCTACTACGCTGCTGAGTGCATTTCATTTCGATCCATTGCATAATATTACGTTTTGCTTGCAACTCGCTCGGCACGTGTAACTATTCGAGCGCGATTACAGTGACAACACGCTGTCCAATGCGTTTTCTCTATACTATTATTAGAGATTTCGTTTCAGGATTCCGTAATGGATTGATTTATTAAATACTTTTGAATGTCGGGGATTGTGGTGAAGGGCATGTCATGGACGCGAGCGGTGCGTCATCACAATGCACCTTAGCTACTCGCATTTTATAGCTACCGATGTATGTACAAACTATAAAATCTAAAATCCATGCAAAGATTTTCAATATATGGAATCATAGCTAATACGAATTAGTCCTTTATTTATAATATTACTAGCTACTCGTCCCGGCTTCCCACGGGTGTAAATGTATTATATATATAAACCTTCTTCTAGAATAACTCTATATATTAAAAAAAACCTGCTTCAAAATCCGTAGCGTAGTTTTAAAGATTTAAGCATTCAAAGGGACGGGCAGACAGCGACAGCAACTTTATTTTATACTATGTAATGAAGATAACTTTCGTCCTCGTAATACAATCGATCTTCATGTAAAATTTGTGTAATATCTGTTTTTAATTAAGTTAATATCTGTTCAGTCGTTTAGTTACAGACAGACAGATATATTTTTATCTTATGCGACTAATACATAATAGCAAACAATAAATATTTAAGAGAGAACGTCATTGCATAGTGGGTGCTAGGCTTACTTTATATTTCTGTTTGACTGAACCTTTATGGCGGTAACATTGATAAAAACCCTAAATTAATCCGATAGGGGGCGGTAGACTCACCCCCTGTAGGGGTTTAAATACACACAGCCAAATGTGTGCAAGTCAAGTGTTGCATTCAGAATAGGACCCACCACCGGAGGCGGAGTAGAAGGTCGACGTTTTTAGACAATTCTTTTTCAATATTTGACTGAAATAAGTTGAATTCAAATGATATCTTTAAAAAGTTGTACCGGCTGAGCGGTTTCTTTTTCTTCACAGTCATCAATGTTAATCTAAGGTCATCAGGGAATCTCCAGTTGAAGACACCGGTATGTCGTACTACATTTTAGAACAAATAGTTCACTGGAATAGTTATCCATCTTTGGAACCAGCTGCCACTATCTTTACGTTAATTATCTTCACTGACAAACTTCAACGTGCATGTAATAATCACTTGTATGTCATATCGTTATTTTTATACTATACGTTTCGGATGCTTTACAACTGTTTTAAAATTTCGCAGCTTGTAGAAGGAAAAAGAGGGAGGCTTATATGTATCACGTATGTATTACACAAGCCTTGTCTACTCTAGTCTTGAAATCGGATTTTAATGCAGTTTTCATCTATAGCTAGAGTACCAATTGCTGAAAACTGCATTAAAATCTGTAATTAAGAATTAAAATATAGAAGCAAATAGACAGCGGCGGCAACTTTTTTTATATTAGGTACAGATGTATATGTATTTATATACACATATAAATTTTGACTATATAAATAAATATACATATGTATGTACATATGTGCCTTTATTTATGTAGTCATAATATATAATTATTATGTAATAGTTTGCAATATATAGTTTTTCTACATATTTCTTCGTAATTGTTGTTATATCTCGACCAGACGCAAATTTAATCAATCTCTCCATCATAAGGTTGTCTGGAGGAGATCGCTGTGTAGCGAAGAGGCCAGCCATTTTTACTGTGTATTTTCTCTGAGGGGAATAATAAAGAGTTTATTATTATAATTATAAAGTTGATACAAGACTGTAATGAATCTATTTATTAATAAAAAAATCTATTACTGTCATATAGCGTCCTTGTCCTATTGCCTTAGTCCATGTGTACGCCGTACTTATCAAATAGGGGATTTTCGACCCTGACCATGCCGCCTACAATTGAAAATGCCTCTGGCTATCCCATCGGGCATTTTATATTTGTAAATAGCATACCCTATTGTTACTAGTAAATGTATTTTTCCAGAAACTATTTGCCATGCACAACCACGCTGTAAAACACCTTCAGGCAATAGTATTTCCCTTTTATGCACTATTTTATTTATACACCTCAGTACTACTGCATCGATTATAGATTTTTTAAAAGTATTATAATGGAATTTCATTTCAACATTCGCATATTCTGGCGGTACATCAGTAGAGGATTTTAGGTTGAGCGTGAAGCCAATCGATGAGAATTCTGCAGGAATTAACTCGACGGTTTCCAGGGGAGACTGCGTAAAGTTGAGTAAAGTTTAAGTTTGCCACAGTACATTAGTGAAAACCGCAAGCAAATCGGTTAAGCCATTTCCGAGATTATCACGCCCTAATGTACGGCAGACTAAAATTTAATAATAATTGTTTTGGGTGCTTTTAACTATAGGTTATTGGTAAGATCGCCAATAATAGCTTTTTTATATTTTCCACGTAGTGACAGCGATTAGTTATATATTTACTATATTTAGAGATGATTATCGTAATATCTTATTTAGTTTCCATATTTACATAGGAAACTTAATCTTATCATTCGTAATCACTTCCGTAGTACCCTTTGCTGCTACTAACAAATGTTTTAATATAAAATCGCATTTCTTTCAATTTGTACAAAGACGGAAGTTTGGATTGAAAAACTGATCAGATTTTGATAGAAAACATATTGTGTAGATTACATGAAATATGTTTCCATAAAAAAATACATAGCTAACAATTTGAATATCGTCAGATGTAGAATAAAATCACTATTTTAAATTATCAATAACCGACTTATTTAGCTTATTAATATAAAATTATAATACTGAACATTTCCTTTAAGTTTACTTGAAGTTTTATAAATATAACAACTAGGGCAATTTTAATTTATATTTGCAACTAAGCAATAAGTAAACTTAAAGGAAATGTTCAGTATTATAATTAGGTATATAACCAAGGTACACTTTGTTATCTACGTAAATACATACATTTATTGTTTTATTCTAACAACGGGTTTTGTAAGTAATGATTCTGTTTGATTCCTAGATATACAGTTAAATTACAGTGTACGAGGCATGATAACGTATTCTAGATTGACAACGTATGGGGGTACCGCGAGTGTCACATGATGCCGATGTCAGTGGTGCTATTACTATAAGTACTGGCCCATAAATTTTATTGTCTTTTAATTTTTATATAATATTACGGACTTTTAATATATATATTTATTATGAATAGTTACAACTGTAATAATTTTTTAAAGTTAATTACAATTATACAGATATATCATTTTGTACGAGACGTTACATTTTATACAACCATATAAAGTAGTATAAATAAAATTGTAATGATCGGATATATAAATTGAAAGATGGGGACTAAAATTAAAATAATAAATACGCCATATAACATGCAAATATGCAAGCAATATAGATTTCACCATTAGATATACGACTTTTAGCCCAGTACTAACTATAAAATAGTACAATATATTTTATAAAGTTATATTTTTTAATATAGATACGACGCGTCGAGAAATAAGGTCTATTCATGTACTCTCAATTTTAGACAATACTAACAGAAATAGACAAACCGGAAATAGCTACGCGTCGTAGGCTTCGTAGATCGTAATAATTGGTTCTAGTCTGCTTCCCGGCCTGCCTTACCTATACATTGATTAAACCCCTGAATTTACACAAAGTCCAATTAACACAGGGCTGTCTCACGTATATAAAGTAGGTGTAAACCACGTGCACCACCACATTACAAAATATAAAGGATCGATTAAGTGTTGCTTTCACGTTTTATAGGTCCCAGATAAATAATGTAATTAGTAGACAGTAATGGAAATTCATACGAGTATCTGGGTATCAAAGACTGTAAAATCTAATGTATATTTGCACTAGCTATATTTAGTAGCATTGGCTGAGTACATCCTATATTGTTAACTGATAATGTATCTATCCATTGTGGAAAGTACTTTTAAAATATGTAATTTTTTTTAATTATCTTACATAGCATACCTATAAAAAATTTATTTTCGGATTTGATTATATTAATAACAACAAATTGGTTTTACCTAAGTGCCGTTTGACGAAATTTATTAATTCGTTTTAAGGGAATTGCGTAAAGCTTAACAACAAATTGCCGTAGTTTACCTAAATCTACCAGAAAAAAGATTCAAATGTCTGAAAAAATCAATTTCCTTATAAAAGAAAGTTTATTAAAAAATTTAAAAGTATATAAAGGGTAATAAAATTTAGTAAAAGAAATTTTACTTAAATTCATAGTGCATAATATTAAGTTCATATATTTCTACTAAGAGTACTTACAATAAGTCTTTGAATAAATATTATTTTTATTTATGTTTCTAAGAATTAAATAGACAATGAGTTTTTATGTTTGTCTGTGAAACGATTGCGATCTCAAAATCTTTGAATTGTAAACGATAAAAAAATAAACGTTAGAGGAAAAACAGGAGAAACGTCGCAAATTTTTTCCTGTAACGGTTATATATAGCTGCATTAACTGTAATTTCAGCTTTTTGTAATTTCGCCTAATGACTACTTTGATATTTCAGATATATGAGATAGAAGAATGATATTTCGTTACATTTTCTATTATAGATTTTTTGAACTATCTATAAAAAGAAATGTACTTTACATGTTTAATCCCTGATGGGGTAACCACCCCACAGTACCTCCATGGTGACGATGTAATCGTTTTGATTAACGCAACATTTGACGTGCACACATGGACCGTTTCCGTATTTGGTTTGCTTTGGACCACTATGCGTGCAGAGCCGAGATTAATTTGTTTTCGAACTATTGTGATGCTGTAAGCCGTAGCTGTTCTTTATAGCTTTACCGGACAAATATCATGCTGAACATATAGAACATATCAGAAAATCTGAACAGCGAAGCTACCAGAAAATACCCGTATTTTCGCATGGTATATGTGAAACCAACGAAATTTCTTGTTTTTGTCATCAGAATCATTTTTAACATCGGAAAATCTGTTAGAAATATAAATTGATATATTTTTTTTGTGTCGGCCGTATTCGAACTTTTTTTAAGGATGATAATGGAATGGTGCATTCAGTCCAGCCTAAACCAAAAGTGTAAAGCGTAAAAAAACGTTAGCGCATGTTACGTTTTTTTTAATGCTAGCGGAGCACAAGTCCAGGATGATAGGATGAGCATGAGGTCAGTTTCCTGGGGGCAAAGCAAGGAGGTCCATTTCATGTGGTATTTGCTAGCAATGGGGTCACTAGTCCACATTACTAACAATTCCCTTGGGTTTAGTTGGTTTTTTAAAACTAAAGACCATTGTGGTTAATCGGTTCAGTAAAGTACTAGAAGTGAGGGTATTATTATTGAGATATGTTATATTATTTATATAAAAAAACCTCTCGCCTCAGTGGTGTAGCTGTTCAGCTCACAGCTATTTCGTTTGTATCTGTCTGGGTGTTTTCTATTTACATATACTATGTATGTATTTACAAAATAATAACTAGGTATTTGTATCAGTTGTCTAGTTCACAAGCGCTACTTAGCTTGCGACTAGATGGCACCGTATGAATTATTCAGTATTATTATTTTACTTTAGTGACTTTGTTTATTTATTGCTTATAGATTTAATATGCAGAGATTATCAACTAAAGCAATATATTGGACTTTACAATTTATTGAAAATTTACAATCTCGCTAGATGGAATAGTAGTAAACTATATTCGAAATAACTTATATCGTAGGTAGATTTTGAAGAAAATCTTCTATCTACGTAGTTGCCTTGGTTTCATATATTCCAGTCGGCAAACCGCTTGCTTTTGTTTTGGTAGGAACGCATCATATAATGATAATAACATGTCTGTGGTGATGTTCTATATAAGAAACGATTACCTACTACTTACCATCAGGTTAGCCGTCAGCTATAATGGCATTAAAATTATATTACATAACCTAATTTTTATTTTTATTTTACCCCTTATTCGCAATGCAGATTCAGCTAAAAAGAATGAGCAAGAAATTTGCTGCCCCGAAGCAAATTATGTTCAAAAATATAATTAAGATTTCGTGTGAATACAAACTGTCGAGTAAAATATTAAATAGATAGTATAAATCAGTGATCAGAGCAGACCAACCCCTGAAAGCAGCATCTTTTCACAAGTATACGAGCTAGCCAACACTCCATTGAACCGTATTTGAGGGAGCCGAATGACCATAGATTACAAACTATCGAAGTTCACAGTCTTACCGTGATATATATATATATACATTCCTGTAATATTAGAGGTTGTATAAACTTTGTATCTTGGACTACAATTTAACATTTTTTCATATGTTTCGCAAACTATTATAACTCTACAAAGTTTAACTTTGCAGGTCGGTAGTAGAATAATCCGAGTGGCATGTGACATATTTATATTTTAAAGCAATATGAACATATATATTAAATGTATTATAAATATACATTATTTTATTAAGTATACATAATAATTTATAATAAACAATACAAACTTAAATACATATAAAATAATCATTTATTCGCCAGTGTGTATATTCCATTCCCGACACATATACTCGATAAATAAAACTCTATCTAGTTTATAACAAATCATGCTCAGTTTCTGTTGAGGGTGAGATTAGGATTAGTGAAATACATGAAAAAAGACATTAAACTGTTTAAACTTTACCTGTTCCATACTAAGTATTCGTTATCATAGCAACCATCAGACCATCATAATAATATAGTTTCTTAGTTAATCGATATGGTATGGTACACCCGTTTGCGTTAATGGTATGTCAATGTATCATGATGGGATGAAGCTAGGCCCGTTGTCACGAACTCACCAGGAATTAATCTGAATGCCCAGGGGGCCGCGTAGAGGTTGACCTGAAGTGGTACAGTGCTAGCAATAAGGCAGTGGGTGGGGAGGGGGATTGTACGTAGTAGTCTATTGTTAGGTATACATACAGTTCTGTACTGTGTATAAGTATCAGTATTTCTATATTGTAGTTTAAGTATGTTTGAATTGATTACAATGATTTAAAAAATGTGTATTAAATAAATATATTGGCGATAACTGTATATATATTCAGCGATTTTGATGTGATAGAAATAAACATATAGAGGGACAGGCAGGCAGACTTTATGTATGTGTAATTGAAATTGTAATCAA
The DNA here is from genome assembly GCF_030625045.1 of Achroia grisella. Classification (NCBI taxonomy): domain Eukaryota; kingdom Metazoa; phylum Arthropoda; class Insecta; order Lepidoptera; family Pyralidae; genus Achroia; species Achroia grisella. The sequence continues at coordinate 5,898,813 of NW_026713051.1, forward strand.
GGTAATATAACAATACCACAGACGTCACTTTAACATGTGACGAATGTGGCGCCACCTAAGCGTTGCCATTCCAGAGAATTGAAACGTTAGACTCTCTAGAAGTTCATCAGCATCATCATCATCATCACAACCTTTAACCGAATCACTTCTTATAAAGCAAGCTGCTTGGCGGCTGAAATAAATAAGGAAGACCCTAATTTTGTACAAAATTATGGTTTAGATACAGTAAATAGCTAATCGGTCATCACATAGATTCTAACTGTGTATCCTCCGCACGGATAATAATGACAGTCATCTATTGCAAACGATCACTGCAAATTCAATAAACATATGGCAAACCTAATCCTAAACAAAGATTTGCAAATTTTGCTAATTTAAAGAGGAAGCGCCTCTACACATCTATGTATGTTGTTGTAGCCCACTCATGCATAAACGAAATACCTCCTTTGTATGGCGCATACTCTATCCTGAGAAGATAAACCCATCGCTCCTAAGAAAATCCTCTATTTCTTGGCCACACAATAGATGCAGGGCGTAGTGCTATATATCTCAAGCAACGTTTATGTATGTATGTTATACCTTAAGAAGAAAAATATGCTGATACCTACCACCATTGGAAGATGAGGTAGTATGCTAAACAAGTCGTTATTAAACCGAAGTCGTCACATAGAATCCTACTACGGAAGCAACGTGTAACGGCCCAAATGTTTAAAGAAAAGAAATATGCCGGGACCGAACCTACCACCATTGGTAGGTGAGGTAGTATGATAAATCGTTATAAAACCGAGGTCGTCACATAGATTCCTACCTCGGATAATAATGGCAGGCATCTATTGCACCGCAAGTGATGACCGCTACTAGCGACCACTGTGCTGCGGCAAGCTGCGACCGCAGTCACAGTCGGGTGTAGACGCCGTACGGTTCGGTCGCGTGATCGCGCGCGGTCGCGGCATGGCGCGCGGTTACCCACGAGTGCACGAACTCTACTTCCAACTGCATGGGTTGCAGCCCACACCCCAATACTACCACGAGCATCCCTACGAAGTGCCCCAGTGAGTCCGTAGCTTTAAACATGACATAGTTTTGAAAATGGAATGAAGAATTCGAATTGCGAATTTTGTTATTATGAAAATAATTACAGGCTCGCGTTAGTTAGTACAAAATAATATTTGTATGAAGCTGTGTATCAACTTTTTAGGAAGTTATATTATTATGTTTTATACCATATATCCATTTTGTGTGTTTAGTCTGTAGTAAGTATGCCCGCGTTATTGTTTGTAAACCAATCAGTTTTTGTTTGTAACTTTTTTTAAAATTACACTTCATTACTACTGGTAGTTGTATGGATTGCATTTAGGTTTAATTATCATCACTGCAATTCCAAGTCTTAACGTAGTATTTATTTACTCAGTATTAAATAAACTGTTTATAATAACGGATTTCTTTTAAACAAATCCTATATCCAAATTTCTCACCGTTGTAATTACCGACAATAATAGTAATTTTAATTTTAAAATATCATTAAATTTATTTTTTATCAAAACAATTCAAGCCTTTTTTACAACTTTTACCAAGTTTTACAACTCTTGTGTTTTAATATGCTTTATAGGATGATTATTTTTAATTTGTTATGGAATAGTTACAGGTAATTATTATGAAGTAATTATTTTGTACAATATATTTTAATTGTTATTTTATTATTGAAGCCTATTACAACTATTCACAAATTTTCACTAGACGTTATCTTTTGTATAAAAATATACAGTAATATACATATATTACTGTATATTTATACATATTATAATCGACCATATAAATTGTACGCAGGGGGAGTGACACCATCTAAAATAAAAAAAAATACCAATAATAACTAATAGCAATGAAACCATTACTTGGTTACAGTAAATTACTTCAGGAAATTATAAACCTTTAGACACTTATTTCAGTTATGTCTTTAACGTCATTATTACTAAATATTATTAGAATATTTTGATAAGATGTTAAATCCTTAATGTTCATTAGGGATATGTGTAATTTTCAATTAGGCTAAGTAAGCACTACGATTTAGATTTAGATACAGTTGAATATGATAGTTATAATATAATAAAGGTTTATTACTTTTACATTCCTAGAGTTATGCGTGAAAACGTTAAAAAGTCTAATAAATTTATTTTACTTTTCTTCTTGTAATTTTCTTAATTTGACGGACATTTTAATTGGTATCAAGTGTGTTTGTAGGAGATGGATAGATAATTAATTATTTATTGTCAACATAAAACAACAATTTATAAATAATACACAAAATAAGAAATAATATACTAAGTTGGCAATAGGAGTTGCCTCTGCTGTTGCTGTTATAAGTACAACCTCTATAAGATGTAGGTGCATCTCTACAGCGCTAGTTTCTAAGCAGCCCCCATTACTCATAATAAAAAGTAACATATGGGGTTTTTTATTAATAACTATGTACATATTCATATAAATGTATGATATTTCGGACGACAACAATTATTAAATAAGATATTGGGTTTTGTGAATTATGAATTTATAATATTTATTTGCGAACGGTGCTTCCGATTTATACATATTCGTAATCGGTTTACCAAGCGGAAAGAGAACAGAAATGTCAACCAAATAACAAGTAATGAAGTTTTGGTGAAAAGTTAATTATGTGACCGTGTAGTTATTCGTATAAAAGTTTTAAAAAATATTTTTAAATTTCCACACCAAGTTGCAAATTGGGAAACTTGTTCGGTTACATGAATATTACCGCTGGCTTTCGAAGGGGAGGGGCACTGATACTAATGTGGAGCGAATAATAGGATATTTTATGGTTAGACTAGTATCATGTCTGGTTAACCTCCTTACTCCTGGAAATCATGATTATAAAATTCTGGTGGATTTGCCAAGCCATGATGGGAACCTGACCTGATCTCATTCATACTCATCTTATAGTTAACAACTGGTGCGCAGCCAGCTAAAACCACGATCCATTATGAAAAAAATGGCTTCTTTCTGCATGCCCTTAAGAACAATTACTAACTCTGCATTATTAATATTGGTTATGTAATCGTTCTGTAAACAATATCTCTTCTATGCGCTCGTTCTTAAGAAGAGGGGGGGGGGGGGGGTTACTGTGTAAACCGATACTACTGACTAAAATATCATAGTTAGCCCTCAAGGCATTAGTTGTTGGATCACCTGGGCGTTTAAAGTATCTACACACGGCCTCGCTGGCGATATTGGAACAGCGGTAGGCATCGTTTCCTTCATCGCTTCGTGTGTAGGCACTTTATTATTATTTTTACTATTATTCGAACTGTCTACTTGACATCAATTTTATGTGTGTAAACACTTATGCCGACTCTGTTTTTCCGTAAACAAAATATCTTTAGTCTTTGATTTCCCGGAAAACCTATCTCTTATTTTTTATACATCCACTAAATGAATGATAAATCTGCTAATTACTGAATTTGTAGCCTGAACTGGACCGTAAGGTTAAACATTAATTGGCTGAAATGTCGGACATGAATGCGTTTGAGCTGCATTTAATGGTTTGTTATGCCGATGACGATCATGATGAAACTGTAATGTGATAAATCGGATAATATACCTATACTAGTAAGAAGTATTTGCACAATAACAACGCACGTCACAATGATATTACTATAACTGTATTATGTATTTGTTATTATGTGCCCACTAGCTTCTGCCCGCGATTTTGCGTGATTAATCGGAAAAAGTGCTTTGTCCACTGTACAACGCAGGATGGTACGTAAAGTTTTAGATGTATGACAGATGTTCTAGTATATGCCAAACTACATATAATTGTGACTGATGAAACCATTAAGCCCTGAATACATAACAAACAGACTCACTACTGCATGTCTAATATTAGTTAGTATATGCTGTGCTTGTTCGGAATGGATTCTATCTTGACTATGTTTTGTTGAATTAGGTGTTATTTTTTACGGAAGTTCATTTCATTATTAAATGGATTTGTATTATTTTGTATAATTTCGCCACCATAGATATTATTGATAAGATCTCAAATGTTTAGTGGGGAACCTGACTACCGGAAGTGTTACGGTCGGAAGTGTTCTTCCCCATTAGTGGTTAAATTTAGACCATTATTGAATCTACACATATAAATATATTGGGCCACCTTTCGTCTCTAAACCACACATCATGCGGCAATGAATAGAGTTTGGATATAGCTTGGAAGCCTTATGTTGACTGTTCGGCGAGTCTTAGTCTGGTCGCCGTGTTGAACGACAAGCTAATCATAGCTGAATTAAACAAAATAATACAAACCCATTAAATTATATAACTCTTATACTTGTAAATCGATAGGTATGAAACAAATATTATATGTTAGCAGAAGCTTGCTATGATACATCAGTGAAAATCTCATAGAAATCTGTTAATCGGCTTGTGAGATTAGCGGGCACAAACGCACAGCGTGAGTCCAGTTTTAACAGAGAATATTTTTTTGCTGTGCGTTTAGAGATTAGTCTATCAGTTATAGAGACTTTTCATATACATTTATTTTATTCGTTTAGAGATTAGTCAGTCAGTTACAGAAAGTTAATACATTTATATATTTGTTTAAAGTACTCATTAACAATTTTTACATGCTCCACATAAGTTGATAAAATTCCTTCGTGGACTAGAAAATCTTTCGGTAACCTTCAAATGCTTGAACTAGTCTTATATCTTAAATCATATCTAATGACCATCTCGACATCAGCTGCCTAGCAAAAAAGGCAACAAAATCGGCTTGCGAAATAGACATGTGGAATACCTTTTTTCGTCAAGGAAATAATTTTAACTTTCTCGAGAATTTAAGTCGCTTGGATAGAATCGTAAAAATCAGTTTCTGCCTACCCCGTTGAAGTGCTAACATGAATATAAATAGTGTATGTATGTTGTAGTAATACGTGTAATGTATTCATACAGTTTCATAACGTGGTTACATAAAAATTGAATATGCAGCTTTACAGCGGAACAGAAGGCGACGCGACGCCTTTATCGGCGGGTTTAATTCAGGATTTCTATGCTCTGTCCTATTTTTGTGCCTTGCACTGACTGTATAAGTAATTATATGTCATCTTAGCATTATTGCGTAACAACACGGCAATAACACGGCTAGCTACAGTTACGCTGAAGGTGTTTTTTTTTATGTAATTGGAACGCAAACAAGCGTACTGGGACGTCAGCTTGTTTACCGTTCCTGGTGGTAATTGGTAACTAATACCATGTATATACACGCCCTTTATTTGTCGTAGAACCGATGGTGCTGTAGAAGACGTGTTTTAAAAGCGGAGGCCGTGGATTAGCAAACGTAGCATAGAATGCCCCGTACTAAGGTGTAGCGACAACTTATATATGTAAGTTGCGGGTAATAACGGGACGAGAAGAACTAAAGATATTTTTTTTTTTTAAGAATAAAGAATTTATTTAAACCAAAAACAAAGTTATAACAATAATATATTAAACGTAAACAACTACATTAGTTTACAAAAAACTGTGTTGCAGTTATTTGCGCCCATCTCCAGAGCATTGTATATTGCACAGTAGATGTCTATGTCCAGTGGACAGGACTGATGATGATGATTCTGGAAGACTAAGCTTACATACTGTAATATAAATATTATGTCACACTTCCATTCGAACTCCACATTGTAGAAAATCTACATCGGGTAAGTTGGAATTGAAATAAAAAATAATATATTATTATTTCCATTTTTCGGCGTTTTTTTGTCCGAAAACTACACATAAATAACACTTATTTAAAAATTTTCTTCTTTAATAATAATAATAAACCTATCTTAGCCAGTATATTAGTCATAGAAAATCATTGGACCAATACTTTTGTTTTCTTATTGTAATCTTTTGTAAGTTGTAAGCTTATTCCTCTCTAAAATACCGGCAACATACTGCAGTTCCCCTGGTGTAGCGGGTGCTCATGGGCGACGGTAATCACTTACCATAATATCATAAATACAAATGTCTATATCGTGCGGGTAAACAAGGTAATGGGTTAACCACTAAACCACCGAGGCCTTCGACATTCTGTTATGATACAAATTAGATTATCCGTTTAGAATATTCTGTTTTATTTTGCTTTTACTTCTCGAATTTATTTGGCGATTTTTTTTAACAGTTTTTTTTTATATATTTGACTTTATATTTTTTGTTTTTTGCTTTAGTATATAAATATCTTTTCTAGCTTGCTTCTATCTATACGTGGCTGAAAACCTATAAGTGGCTTCTCTATTCCATTTATGTTTATAATTATGACTGTAAGTAGTATTGAATTTCCAAATATAAATAACTAAATGTTGTAGATTAATTTAGCTACCATGTTGTATATTTCTATGCGACTTGTCAGGCTTTATTCTGTTAACTTTTATATGTCTCCCATTTTGTATGGGTGACTGTATGGGTGTGACTGTGTACATTGCTTTTTCGTCACACATGATTTAAATATAATTAATTCATATATTATATATTTATAGCATTAACTCTGCGATGCACATATATTCCTATTTTTATACAATATACATTTTAATATGATTATACTAAAGCACGGATCAATTTAATTGCTTTACTTAGAGCTTAGCTATCAAATTGCAATCTCATCCCCAAAACAACGTAAACGAATATATGGACTAACAAACGCGACGAAATTGCGCCTAAACAATATTAATAGAAAATTAGACAATTATTTTATAGTGTAATCTGCAGCGCCGTACGCCCCGGGGTTCGTGTTGTGAATTGGATGTAATCTGACAGCTTTCGTAACCTCATGCCGTCATATACAGATGGACATATGTCTACAGAACCCTTAAAATACCTTAATAAAGTTTTAAAAGCAATTAAACAATTTTTATTGTTTATGAATCCATAGTAAGATTAGAAAGAGTGAGAGCAGATTTTATTGTAGGGTAAATAAACTCCGTAACCACTGCACTGATTGGGGAAATTAGTTTACTGTTTAAGGGTGCATTATTAAAATCAAATCAAATTATCTTTATTCATGAAGCTTTTTTACAGATTCGTATGATATATCAAATTACCGTCAGTTCAGAGTGCTTTCAAGTTATGAAGTGACACAAAATATGTGACATTAAAAAATATATTTTATTACATTTAAAAAAAAAATTAATTGGATATTTTTTTAAAAGTTGATTTTTATTTTTCACTTTTTTAATATTTGAAATAATAACTGTAAATTTTATTTGTATTTGTAATTTTAATAATTTATATTTTTATAGCATAACGGCTCACCTGATGGTACGTTATTAGCTGGTGGTAGCTCTTTTCTTGGAGGTTTCAATGAAATATGTGTTTTGTACAGTTATTTTAATTATTTAGGCTGTATTCTTTCTTTTTATAAAAGGTTAAGTGGTTTTCCTTTCAACCACTTAAAACTCTTTTTTTTTTGCAATAAAATGCAATCTATAACCTTTTTCAGGCTCTAGACTTTCTCTAAAAAAAATAATTGTTATTGGTTCAGTAGTTTAGGCTTGAAAGCGTAACAGACAAACAGTGTTAATTTCGCATTTATAATACATATTACATAGTAGAGATATAAGAATTGGCGTAGTACTAATTGGTGGAAGGATGGAATCGCGCCATACAGGTGCGGAAGAAATAACATGTATAAAAAAGTTTTATTTTAACAATAAAACTTTTCAACATCCGGTTTAAAGTTAGAATTTATAATAATAGAATTCAACACCGGTCCCCAAGATTTAATAAACGAAAGTGTTCAACTTTAAATTGGCAGTTGTTCTCAACACTTCTTTATTCATCCTTGTTACATTTTGTTTGCAATTAAAAAATATTTTCGTACCCGTAAACTTTTACATATTCTGTTGTTTTTTTTTTCTTATTTTACCGTACCTACACTCCACGATTTTTGTTTACGACCAGATCAAAACATGGAGCGGTATCACGACGCGACTGTATTTTGTTTTCAGTTTTGGTTTGTGCATTACCTCACAACATTTTTAGTGGTGAACAAATTTTGATTGTATATTATTTTAATGCTGTGATGCTTCTTGCGTGGGTCCGTACGGATCAACATTTGATTAATTTAATTAGTTAGTAGTTTTTGAGTTACCCCGTTTGCCGGGTAGATATAACAGGGTTTTATTTGCATGGGACATAATGACGCTGTGTAAATAGCAGTTAGATATTATATATAAATAATTAATTAATACTTGATGAAAAAAATTGTATCCCTTTTCAAAAAATTGCGCCGACGAAGGAGTATGCACACTACACACAATTAATAAAAAAAATTACACGCACTACCATATCTTTGACACATGCATATATACTGTATAATTTATTGATAAAGTCTGTAGTCATATTGGGAATTGATTAATATTATTTGTCTATAGTTTTACTGAATGTTAAATTAATATTTATCGAATCTCGACCACTGGGCGGCCACTAGTTATTATTATCATGTATAACTTGTAGGGTATAATAATATTCTAAGTATTCAATAGTGTAACGGATTGATGGACTGTATGGGTGTTTAAACAATGAAAACACGTAGATTATGATAAGAATATATAGCGATATACAGTTGCAAACTATGAAAAAGACAGTGTAACAGTAAAGTGAAATATATCAAATAGAATGATATTTAAAAGAACAGTTCTAAAAATATAAATTTATAAATAATGAAAATATCACAAAAGAGTTTGCGGCAAATATTCACCAACAAATAGACTATAATTCGATTCTATTCCTTGATCGTTACAAAAATAGTAAGAAATCAATATGGCAATAGTCAACCATTATTGGAAAGAATAATACAGACTGGCATTCGTACTATGTAATTTCACTGCAATATGACTTTAATCGGAATACATAATTCTAGATTGATAGTTATCAATCAATACCACAAGGAGGCTTTGTACAGGCGGTCTGATTCACATTATCAGCAGCTTGCTTTTCATTCTGTTTATTATGTATTCTGATTGAAGTGTTATTTGCAGTGAAATTACAGGGATACAAAATTGATTGGCGGTTATCAATCGATACCGACTGTCGGTGGTCTAGCGGTTCAGACCGCTGTACTTATGATCTGAATTTGGTTTATTTTATAATCGGATTTGGTGCATTTTCGGTGTTTCCATCACCATAAATATACTCAAAAAATAATTGAAACTGAGATATTGTACTCAAGAGCGTTTGATTTAATTCGAGGCAGTGAATTAGTCTACAACGGTATAATATTATTTTGAGATTCTGTTTATAATATTAGTTTAGTAATTTAGTAGTCGTTTAAAACGATGTTAATTTGGTGACATCGTCCCTTAATCGCTTGTTAACATAGTAGGGGTTCAGAGGTAGCGCCCGCGTAGCAGTTTCTAATTGTTGTTTTGTTAAATTAATTAGCTTTATTGTATTAGTCGCGGTGACTTGGATCGATAGGGTTGGCAATACGAAGCCCTGGCGGTGCAGCTGGCAACTCATACGAAATTGAATTGTTCTAGAAATCTACACTTTGCAGCATACTACCAGCTTCTGCTTGCGGTTTCGTCTGCGTCATGGTTGCCCTCGAAAGTAAACTCTCCTTGGCTGTACTAAACTCTACGTATGGACGTGACAATAAGCAAGCAGTAACATTTGTATTTATTCTAAATGCTCTCTAATTTTTGACATCAGGATAAACTATCATTGTTTTTGGTAATTTCAATATTTCTTGCCAAGTATTTTGCATACTGTTTTTATATCACAGTATATATACTTGAAAAGATGGATGAAACAGATTTACTATGCGAAGATTAATAGATACCGTTGAGAGAGAGAGAGAAGATCAATATGAAATTATGTTCCTACCTTTTTAACTATATACGCTAGCGGAGTACCAATGGGGGATGATACGATGAGGATGAGTTTTGAATTAGGTCAACATGGCGCATTTACCAGTAATGAACACCAGGGTGGTTTCCAGAGGGGACTGCATTGAAGGCCGACAAGAAAGGGTGCATTGCTAACAATGGGGCCGGGCACCAGTTCTCATTATTATCAATTCGCTTCCCGTTCTTGAGCTTAACCCTCTAGCATACATACATATTGTAGTTTTTTTTTTTTTTAAGGATGATAATGGAATGGTGCACCCGCCTGCGCTAATGGTTTACGCTGGCGGGGCACCAGTGGAGGATGATAAGATGAGCGTGAGGTCAGGTCAGTTAGCCCATCGTGACAAATTCACCAGGAAGTTATCACGATGGTTTCCAGGGGGAACCGCGTGGAGGTCAACCTGACATGGTACATTGCTAGTAATGGGTTCAATAGTCCACATTACTAACAATCCCATTTCCCCCCTACATATTGTAGTTATGCTGAATATATAATATGCTAAATTGGATGTCTCATTTTGAGATCTCGCCGTGGATTTAACCTACATACGTATATTACAGGCTAAGGATAAATGCTTAACGTAACGACAATAGAATACCCGTACGTATTAGTTACACAGAGTGGAATTGTTACTAAAGTATTGATACTAGTTACTTTTAATGCAATCGACAGCCATTTTCTAACTGTTCTTTTTTATACTGTACTCGGTACGTTCTTGTTAAGTCAGCCTAACTTTAGACAAATTTGTTACTTAAAAATGTATGATAATAAAATAATTCATTTCGAATTAGTACTTAGAAATGAAGTAAGTAGTACTTAAAGAGTCTAATATATAAATTATTTAGACTTTAATTTTGTTTTAGTAATTACGTACCCTAATAATTTGGTACTATGTTACTGTAGCACCTAATCTCGGAGAATAAATTGACAGGTGTAAATAATATAATCATCACTAGCGAAGTAGTTCAATATCTGTAATACCGATTTGTTTAATCATAAGTTTTTATTTTAGTATATTAGTTTTAAAGCTTTGTACGACCATATAGTAATTTTTACAGCATTAAACTGCAATTTAAGATTTTTTTCTTTCAAACAGCTAAATATTTGACAGAGGTGCATTTTTTTATTGAATATGACACCTTAGGAAACCTCATTTGTTTTATAAAAAGGCAGTTAACACCCACACATTCTTTCTGAGTAACCTAAAAAAATGGGTAATTTATATTAATATTTTTATAGTGCTATAATCCTATTTAAAAACTGCAATAGTCTGGCAACATACTCTTCAATTTGTCTCCGAGATAAAAAGCAAAGTATAGGTACAGTCACTTGATAACTTCATTCACTAAATAACTAGTAACTAGGAGAATTGTAAAGTACCGACACGGTACTACGGTATAGGAGCTGTTGCACACGGTAAGTACCCAAATATCTACCATTTGCAACAGCTGTATTACTCATTGCTTAGGCGGCTTCCTTTTCATGAACTAGTTTAAAGGGCTTTGCTCTCTAGCTTTCCTCGGGAACTTTCCATAATTAACATTAACGTGCGAGAGGTTGCCTGTTGTAATATTGCAAATGTGTAATTATTACAGGTTATTCCCAGTTGCAGTTCTATTTATAAATCTCTAATATGGTATAATGTCAATTGATACTCGTATTACGGTTCTAACTATTATGTGACTGAAATAACTTGTTTATATATGTAAAAAATACCTATATCTGATTATTGCACATGGTGGATATATGAGTAAAGCTATTATTAGAGGACATTATCCATATATTCAGGGTAATAGGGCGAGGGCTTGAGAGAGTCGTAAGTCCAGCAGTGGACTGCAGTGATGATGATTATCAAACAAATGGCACACAAAATAATGATTTTTAATAACTTCAATGATTTGTCGGTTTACTGATTTGTGAAACAATCTATTTTCAGATCTATCATTAAGATCCATTCAGCTGTTTAGTTTTATAGCAGATGTTCTGGTCTACTATGATCATTTAACATACAGTAAAAATATAGATGAATAATATTTAGCTTACAAGAAGAATCTTTAGAGCACAAAGTTAATATTAATAGGTAAAGCAAAAACTTTGTACTCTAAAGATTCTTCTTGTAAGCTAAATATTATTCATCTATATTTTTACTGTATGTTAAATGAATTATAAACGAATCACTGGTTAACATTATTATGTAATATTGCACTAATAAATCTTTAAAAATTATAGCTATATATATTGTGTTATCGATTTCAAACTAAAAAAATATTTTACTATCAGTTTAGGGGCTATAGTACCACTGACAAATAGACTTGTCAGCAGACACGCGTCTATTTTTATAGGGATACTACTGTGTAATTTATGATTTTGTCATATGGTTTACTGTGATAATCGGGTGTATTTAGGACACCTGTTTGATAAAGCCAGGCGGGGGCGAGAACTTGGGGGCGTGGTCACGAGTAGGCGAGGCTAGTTCTACCACGCCCACACAATTATACCATCATTATCCACAAGAAAGAACTACTAACTTCATTACTTAATCTGAGTACATAGTCAGCTGTGTTAATTTTATAGGGAGTGAACATTTTAATTTATTTTGCATGGGTTGAACTTAAAATGACTGATATTGAAAATGTTTTCATGTAGGTACTGAAAGCTACATTATCTGCCATGATATGGGTTGTAATTTATTTTTAAAACTTGCTATATTTATAAAAGCCAGTGCGAAGTCAGAACGAAGTGGTGGTGGGGTGGTGGTTTATATTTTATTATACCGGAATCATTATGTACAATTGCACATTGTAATTATATTGAAGAATTTATTTATTGAAAGGTCTTTAATAAAAACATGAATATGGAGCGAGAAATATTTATTTTATTTTATGTAAATTCAATGTATTTTTCATTATTTTGCGTTGATTTACCTATATTGTTTCATTGTGAAATATGAATTATATAAATAAGGCATTAAAATGATAATAATTATTTAATTAACTAGCTAAATTTTCTTAATTACTTAAACGAAATAACTCATAACCTCTGTTAGATATAGATATTGCAAGCTTTTTTCCAAAATAGTTGTGATAAATAAAATAATATACTAATAATAATTGACTATATTCTACTAACAATATATACATAGAAAAAATATTGTAGTTAGTAGAATAAAGTCTATAACGCGGAATATAAAAACGTGCAGTAGAGGACTATTTGAAGGTTGACGTTGTGGCATCATTAATGTCATTGCAGAAACGTCATCAAGTTGCTAGTATGATGACATGAGAATGATGTATCATCACCTTAGATCCCAATCAGTTAATGTTAGTGACATTCGCGACACTACTATTATAATCAATATTCTTTTTTATTAATTAACATTCGATATCTTTTCATTTAAAGTCAAAGTAAAAGTTATTTATTCGTATAGGATTTTTTTAATAATAACTCTAAGTGGGTAAAAATAATAATCATAATCATCATCATCATCGCAGCCTGGAAGACGTCCACTGCTGGACATAGGCCTCCCCCAAAGATCTCCACGACGATCGGCCCTGCGCTGCTCGCATCCAATGCCTTCCCGCGATCATAAAAATAATAATAACCCACTTAACCTGGATAATTCACAAAGCACCGTCTATCCCCAAACTAAGCAGACCTTATATTATTGGTACTAGACAACCTACATATATACATTTTTATTAAGAATATATATAACAAGTATATACAGAACACACCCAAACCGATACAAATAATCACACTCATGAATTTAAATGTACCCACAATTCGAGGAAGCGAAATCGCGACCATCGGAAGTAGAGCGCTGTATTAAATCACTAGACTACCAAGGCCGTAAAATAATATATCTACAAATAAAAAAAAAACTATTAACACTATAGTACTACATACTATATACTTGCACTGTAAAATAACTGGCAGAAATGAAATGGTTTATTATTTAGTTGTTTAAAATGGAGAAATAATGGAATTCGATGTATTTATTCAATTAGTTCCGTATGGAACGGTGCACCGGTATGGTACCGGTATGCAATATCGGGGGAACCGTGCACGGTAGTGCAAAGAAGCTTTCTGTGAGAAATAATAATAAATTTCTGTATTCTTTACCAAAATATACCTCTAAATCTTTATCTTCCTCAGTTGATATCGTTTAAACAGTTTATCAGGTATGCAATTTTTCCAAAGGCAAACAAAACAATGCACAAACTATGAACTGCGTGTTGATTTTAATAAACCTGCCGATATTGCGTAATACAAAGCCTGCACTCAATTCACAATTTCCGTAACATCGCACACCAAATAATGGCTTTTATATGAAATAACAAAATATAATGCAAAGTTTACCTTGATCCTTGTTTTCTGTTACGAAACACTATTCATTAACTACTCCATTCTCTGAACCCTTTGTATTCGCCTGACCGTCCAGTTAATAAGTTAAGTGTAGAATAAGGGGAGCATTTTGCTCTTTATAACCAACTTTAAAACAGGAGACCTCAATTCTGTTTTCTTGTTTTATTTTTGTTATGTCCCAACTCAGTTTTGGAAAATTATTTTCTTATTTGGTAATAATAAATTATGTGGTAACTTGATTTTTTAATCTATATAACTGAAAACAATATCTTTCAGTGGTGTAGTCACTAGAATGATGTAGAAATGACTGCCTTAATCAGTTCGTTGATACAGGAAAAGAAATCTTAATTATGCGCATTAAAGTTTGAAATAATTATATATCGTAATTACGCACACACTGACACATTGTCTCTTCTTGTTTTTGTATATTTCATGTCTAAATGGCGGATCGAATTTTAATAAAATTTTACAGCAACAAAACAAGCAGTCTCGGCTAATAATTAGTAATTAAAGAGCTAAAATCACCAACAAAGCCTTTTCCCTGATACAGCGTGTTGTCGCCATCCATTCAATTCAGGAAACTGGAAAGAAAAAGAAGGAAAGTTCAATATTAGCAATAAACGAGTAGCAGGCGATCGTATTTTCATCGCATAAACTTTGCAGACTGCTTTGACTACTAGAATAAAGTAGATACAATCTTTATTCAATGGAGACTACGTATAACAGCTAGAGAATATGCATAGGATTGAGTACGCCTATTGTACTACATTATTATTATTATCAATGTAGCGTAAATAAATAAAGTAAATGAATTATATTATAAATAAAAATAATATTCTAAAAAAGTAAAACTGATTGTATATTTTTTAATTATGTACACAAGCTTATTTTAAAAGAATAAGAGCTTAGTTTCTTATCTATTGTTCTTAGCTCAAAAGTACTCCGAACTGACTTTAGATTTGACATATCATAAGAGTCTGTAATAGCCCTACATGAATAGAGAAATTTTCATTTCATTGATTTGATTTGAGGTTGTAGGGGGGTAATCTTTGGATCTACAGAACCGATTAAAGAATTATTTTACCTATAGAAAGACATTTTATTCGTGATGTTATATAGCATGGGCTACATCAAACAACGACTGATGAGAGCGCAGCTGTAATGAAATTGTTGCAAAAACGGAGTAAATGTAACGCACATGAAGCTGTGGGAGTCAGGTAGATTACGATAAAACTGATAGAAAAACCATAATTAACATAGAAGTTATTAACACTAATAGCAATAATCCTACACATGAATACAAAGTACAATATCATGCTATAATTAGGACTGATCATCGATTATTCAACTGAATATACAATTAATCAACCAGATTAATTACTGAAATAGCAAATAAATTTGATATGTTATAAATTAATGTAAATTGAAATCGAGTATAGTTCGGATATTTAATTTCCAATTGATGTTTTCGGAGTAACCCTCTATTAACTGCATGCATTGCATACTTGCATCGGGCCCAGCGTATCACCTTACATATACTGACATGAAAATAATTGCATGGAAATGGTGTCGTTTTATTATGTAACAGTTGTACACGTATAGTTGACTGCCTAGACACAATACGAAATGGTAGTAGTTGGTAATATTAGGCCAAGGTTAGGTTACTGTTTGGTTCAGTCGGACGAGGTAATGTAACTTAATGACGACCTCGGTGGTCGATCGGTTCAGCACACTGCTTAACAGGGTTATGGGTTCAATCCCCGCACAATATAAATATTTGAATTTGTGCTGAACGGTCTCATGCGTTGTTATTCTGGATGACAACGAATTCACTGCCACCTCTTAGCTTTCCATCTGGAACATCCTTAATCTTTAAAAATATTATAAATGTAAAGTAGGGATTTTGGTATGCATTCACGCAAAAATTACTGAATCAATCATAATGAAATTTTGTACACATGTTCTTGGAAGTATTAGAATGAACTTTTTATTAAAAAAACAAATATTTTTTATTCAATGGGAGCGAAGCCGCGCGTAAAAGCTAGCAGTAAAGCTAAAGCAAAGTACTTAGAGACAGATATACCCAATCAGTAGAACATTTTACAAATTACCTACGTCTACCTCGTTTATAAAAATATTATTTAGAATTCTTAATCGAAATTTTATTAAAGTTTAACTAGATTGTGGAATAAACTATATGCCAAGGTTTCCAAGAAGGGATATATTAAGGTTTCTTAAGGGTCGGCAACTCACACGTGACTACCCTGATGTTACAGGCGTTCTACGGTAACCATTTACCATCATATGTGCCGTACACTTGTTTGCCGATGTCGTAGAATTAAAAAAGTATAGATTAATTGGATTAGACATCGGCATGACATGACATGCATGACTGATATTGATTTATAGGTCCTCACTATTCCTAATTCAAACTCATATATTGAGAGGACTTGGGGGGCCAGAGGGGCCATTATTAGTGCCAGAGATTAATTCGCCCCTTCCTAACAAAGCTCTGTATCCGCCAAGTCAACCTTGACAAGGTGTCGCCTGGTAACCGTCATTATTAATATAGTTGCTCGGGGTTTAACGCTCATGTGCCTATAGTTAGTGTTTCCTGCCACCTACAACATTGGGTATTTCAAGTCAAGAGTGAATAGACAATATTTGAGCTTGCATGTAACAGCTTAGACCGCAACGTCACTTAATATCAGGTTAGATTGTGGTCAAACGCTTTCCAATTTACTATATATTACTTCTATAATTTATTCTGAATTAATAAAATATATATATATTATAAAAGAGTCGATCTACAATAAGGATTTCGTAAAGAACTAAAAAATAATGGACCTACTTATACGATGTCGTCTGAGTCTATAATGCCTCTTATTCCGTAGTTTCACTATATAGCAATCTACGTAGCATCTTACAACTAAAATACATTTTAAAAAAACAATCTGTTTGGTGTCAATGCTGTAATAGATGAGACTGAGGTACCCGACACGTAGACAGAGGTGTCATAAGTATAGTATAAATAAACCGTTTAATCAAATATATAAAAGAAAATACTAATATATTTGTAACAGAAACTTTTTGTGGCTGACTGTATATAGATTTTACAGTGGAGTACAGTTACGCGACTATTGAAATTTTAAACATGTTCGAGCAGAACGTAACATGTCCAATTAAGCGATTTATCTGGATGTATTATGTGATATTCAAATGCCTGTCATACGTTAATTAAATGAAATAGATATCCGATTTTACTGTCTGTCATTGTTGTTGAGCATTATGGTATAGTAGTTTACTATCCCGACGTATATAACTAAGGGTTACTAGTTCCGAAAATGTTTATATGTTAAGTATAATTTTAACGAAATCTTTGATAGTGACATAACGATATTACTATATCTCAAAACGATATGGGTTTGCTTAGTACCACGTAAACTGCATAAAGTATCAGTGATTATAGTCTCCCGTATTTCTGATTAATTTTTAAAAAGTATTTGCCTCTGAAGGATAAGATACTGCCCAACTACTGTATGGACTTATAACAGCCTAGGCCCCCGGAATGGCAAGGCATGAACATGATGATGACATGATATCCACTTTGCTGTTCATGAGTAAGTGTGTCTTATAGTGCTTTCACATCAGATAGATAGACCGACAAGTTTATTTATCATTTCAGTAACATGAACAAAATAATAAAGAAAAGAAAGCGTTACATTTATCATCACCAAATGTGGATTATATATTTCTTACTACATAAAAATAGAAATAATATTTATTAAAATAAAGTTAATTTTATATTAACTTTATTTTAATAAATTTATTTCACTTTTAATGTTTTTTTATTCTACCACTCATTCGGAAAGCATACTCGTTAGAAGAAGAAAAGCAAGAAACTTGAGTAATGTTCTTTTAAATAAATGTTGTTAAGCATTGCATTTTTTTAAATTTATGTCACTCTATATGGAATTACGGCATAATTTTATTTTTGATTATGAGTTCTGAAAGAAGGTAACGAGCCGCGACTAGTGCTAGTTTTATTTTTATCTATACTAGCCGTCACCCGCGGCTTTGCCTGCGTTTTGAGATAAGAGATGGCATAGATATAGATCTATCCTTGTGATTCAATCTATGTTCAGGTCAAATTACATTAAATCAGCTCAGCCGTTTAGTCGTGAAATGAAATGGTCACAAACAGACATTCAGTGGTATTTATAATATCAGTATTTTTCTTTATACATATCAAATAATTGCAAAGAACGGAACCCGATTAAATTCATGTTGTTTTTCGATGCAGGCTCCTAATTTTCTGGCAAAAACATGTTCGGCATTCGTACAACAATACTGTGATGTGTATATGTATGTATAGTGCATATTACAATACCGGTTACTGAACAGAATAGACTTTCCACGCATCCCCCTCACCTGATCTAAATTGTATGGAGGGTGCTTCATTTTATTGTATTATGATTCAGATTTAAAATTGTCTGGTAGAGTAGTTACTGTTTTGTATATATCGTAATGGCTTTTGCTCATAACTGCACTATTATGATAATAATTTAATAGCTATGTTACAGTATTTATCAACATTCCGCCATAGTTCATCTAAATATGATAATTTAATGGTAGTAGCGGATTCGTTACCTCCCACGGTACAAACTTTTGCATTTAGGAGTATGATTGTTTGTATTGGTCTGGATGTTTTCTATGTATATTATGTACGTATTTACAAAACAATGTATCTAAGTATATCTATCATTCATCTAGTACCCATCATAATACGAGCTCTAATTAGATTGGAACTAGATGGCGTGTTTGAATTGTCCAGGGATGTTGTTATTAATATCTTCTATAATATAATTTTGTTTTTATTAATTTAATATAATTATAAACATTATTATAAAAAAAATAGGTGTGTTATCTCCTTTTATATTTAAACCTTTAATTTTCTTAAAACGAGGTAATATGTCATTCTTCTTCTCTTTCTGTCTTCATATTATTCATATATAATCAACATTTATTATTAGGACCAATTAAAGTTAAGTTGAATATGTTCCGGTCTGTACCGTGACATATGATTGTGAAATTACCGGATGCAAAGCAAACTGGTCTAATAAATCATAATAATCGTCATTTATTCAAATTTCCATTTAAATTTGTTCATAAATTATTAAACAGATGGGCGTATTTGCTATTCAAATTACATGATTATCCGTCATACTCGTGAATACTGCTTGTGAGGACTTGTCTGTTCGGGTTACGGACACTGATTAAATTGTTTCTTTAGATATGAAATAGGTGCAACTAGCTAGTGGCCACTACATATTCTCCCTAATTGAATATTAAAATGAATCTGTCTTGTCAATTTTTCATAACTCTAAAACACGCCGATCTGACAATAAATTTGAGGTACCATAAGAGTCTGTAATATACCTATGTGAATAAAATTGTTTTCATTTATTTATTTTGATTTATATTGAATAAAAAAATAAATTGCTACCAGCAAGTCCAAGTTGCAGTATACTCTTACCGGATCTACAGTTGCCGTCAGGGAAACAATTGACCACTTCTTATCGTTATCGGTTGCATAACTGTTGATAATAGCTGCACACGAACGCAATATGTAGAATAGCTCGCTGTAAATATTTCTACTAGCAGTAATTGACGGCCTCAGTGGTCTAGCGGTTATCGTATACTCACTACCTAGATACAGGAAACAAATAAAGTAGCGACATCTCATCACATCATTTATAACGCTATCCTTAACACTGAATGAGTATTACCATCGCGCTATGTAGGTAAGGATAACTTCACAGACCTACACAAAACAGTTTACCTAAAGATTTTAAATTTATTGTAATTGAAATCTTAAAACCATTTTAATTAGTAGGAACTATTTATTGTAATTGAAATCTTAAAACCATTTTAATTAGCAGGAGCCGATTCTGCCATGCTGAGTATTAATGAAGTCATTTCGGTTAACATGATTTCGTCCTTACGAGTTCATCTTTCACTACTGCCTAATTACGAAATATCCACAAAAATGTAACACTAATGCAACAATTTATTCGATAACGCTATCCTTACCACTGGTTTTATATACTACAACAGTGGCAAGCATACGGTATATAACCCACCTGACGGTAACGTGTTACTATGAATGACGGAAATATTTATAATATTAGTTTTTACTTACTGTAAAAAGGTTGATTATTTGGAAACACAAGAGTGTTTATTAGACGAGACACAATATTATTTCTGAAAGAAAGAGTCGTGTTACATAGCACAAACGTGTATGGCTCAGGTTATTAGCCTATTTAGCATTTGTTACAATTTCTTTACTGTGTCATCAATAGTAGGTATCATAATACATAGCATTATATGTAATGTCACAAATACTATGTATGTCAGGTCGACAGCTACGTGGTTCTCTCTGGAAACAATTTCCTGGTTATTTAATCATGATGGGCAAACTGACCTGACCACATTCTCATACTATCGTAATCCTCTGGTGCCACGCCAGCGCATACCGTTATTGCACCCGCCTGCCATTCCATTGTCATACATTAAAGAAAATATTAATAATAATTCCTGACACAGCGTCATATAGTGCTAGCTAAACAGAATTTATGTTATAGGTAGACAACTTATATTAACACTAAATGACATTCTTTTTTCGAAAAATTATAATGGCCCTAACCAAACTTGATCTACAGTTTTACGGGATGGAAATGGGTGAGTGTAGAAGGCACTCCAAACCTAAAGGGATGGGACTAATATAGGATAAGGAAACCGAAGTGAATGGATAAGATAGAATAAAAAATACAAACTACTGTTTATTCCAATGCAATATACAATACGATAGGTATATATTTTTATCTATCTATTGTTAAAAAACTGTCTCTAAGATATTGCTTGTAGCGATAAGACCGGCTTTTGTAACATACTATTATTATCGTCCCCTTAAATCTACAATCGGGTCACAAGTCCTGGGAGACTCACTCTCTGCCACACGATAGACCCGGCTCCCGCTTACTAAGTCCATGGAATCCTAAGAAGTTCGTCTCTAAACCACGTTTGAGATTTATCATCACATGTGTGTTGGATTCTTTAAAGTGTCAACATTCAAGCATTGTGGGAGTAGTACGTAGAGCGCTCTATATCGCTTGACAAATTGCCTTGTGTGTAAGCAAATCGTCAGGGTAAATAATAGTGAGTACGATGTGTGAAGCAATGGGGCGCTCCCCATCACTGGTCCGATATTGGTACCGATTTTAGGGACGCTTTTAATTGACGAGTAAGGATCAAAGGAAAAATATACTTTCACAACTATAATGTTAGTTGGGTAGTCACAGACCCATTGAGCACGCTACACCTGCCATTCGTTGAGTGTATTTAAATTCGACGTGTCAGGGGCTGGCCTCCCGCTGTCTTTTTGATTAATTTGTTTTGTTAGCAGGGCTTCCGGCGCTGGATATAATTGTATAAAATCTAGCGTCCATTCTGCACTCCAGTGTACTAAAAATGTAAAAAAAAGTCCCTTTACTGTTATACCTTTTATATGGAGGTTTTAAAATTAATTGTAATTGTTTTACATGACGCAGTAGCGTAATAAATAACAATATTTTACTTTTTTATATTACGCTGATGGAAATTAAGCATACGGTTATTCTGACGTTAAACATATACCATAGGTAACGGACGTCTGAAACACCAGAGGTGTTACGTGTGCGTTGCCGACCCTTAATTAACAATCTAATTAAATAAATATATCTTTATACATGTTTTTTGTTACATACACTTATAATAGTTGAACTGTGTACTCAACAACCATTTTTGGGCTTAAGAAGTATTATGACCACATTTAAAAAAAATTGTATACAACTTAATTGGTTGTCTATCCATAAGCGCAGAGATTTGTGTATCAGCGACTTCCATTCCTGTACTATTCGCTCATCCCATAATCTCCTTCTCTCGACCCCTTTCCATCATTCAGGCTTTATGTCCAATTCGTTTACAGTCACTGCAATTAGTCTGGAATAAAATACCTGACTTGTGTGTGTGACCTGATCCGAGTAATCGGATTTTTAAAAATAAATTAAATGATTATCTCTTGACCCATCACAATGAATTACGCATTTACTGTGCTGTATTTTGTTAGTTTAGTACACCTAATAATATTTAGGACATATGTATTATATTCAATTATTCAGTATGATAATTATATAAATATTATGTATGTGTATCCGTTTATATGGCGAATTATATATGTTGCTGTAAGCATCATCATTATTGTGTTGTTATGTAATAAATGGTATTTATTCTATTCTATATATTTTATAATTTCAGTAGTTTTTGCGTCGTAAACATCCATTCATCAATTCATCCATCTACACTCACAAACTTTGCATTTAGAATATTAGTAAAATTATTCTATAGTAAATAGTAACTTTGTTACCGATTTTCAACATGAATGCCACCTAAAACTGGTAGAGTTAACTGATAGAGAATTCTATTAGAGAAAGGCATTAAGCTCGTCTTTTGTACAAATTTAATTGTACAATAATAAAGAAATAAGGTAAGTTTCGTATCGTCGTTTTGAAAGTAGTTTGCATCATGCAGGAAACTTTGCCCTCACTCTTTTCAAATTGGACATCATATACTAATATATAACTATAAAACTTGGTTTAAAGTGACTGTATACATCATTCATCATGTAGATAGTTGGGATGACAATAAGCAATCTAGCCTCAACTTGTGTTCGGGGTACTAGAAAACTGATTGAAATAGTTAAATGCATTTTATTTGTAAATGTATATATAATATTTAAGGAAAACACATAGACTGATACAAGCAATCATACCCATGAATATAAATGTTTGTACCATGCGAGGAATCAAATCCGCTACCATCGGTAGCAAGACAGTGTGCTAAACCGCTAGACCATCAAGGCCGTTATATAATAAAAGTACGATATTATTATATTAGATAAAACGTTGTGATTGCTTGCAAATAGGGTTTTATTAGCGTGTGTACTCTTGTGTATTGATGTAATATGCTTTATTGTCTTACTAATACCTCTGTCTCGTCTATTTCTGTCGCCAAGTTGGTTGACATATGGCTGTAAAATTATAATAGTTTCTGAGCACTAAGACACACCTTAGTACTCAGAAACTGCCTATGGTAACCTTTATGCTTTGCCAATGTGAAAGCTACCAGGGACACTTCATGATGATGTCGGATCCGTTTGCTGTTTGTTTTTAGGTACTAGTGACAGTTGATTATTGTTTCGATCGGCAGAACAAATACAACATACGGTCACTGCCTGTCTATTTCTGTCACTTGATTCAGTCTCTGCTTATTGGGGGATGGAGATTGTTTGTCATATGGGCTTTTGACCCCATTGCTAGCATTGTAGGTATGCCAGGTTAAATTCCACGTGGTTGCCCCTGGAAACCATCATGATAAATTCCTGGTTGTCACATTGGGCCAAACTGACCTGACCTCATGTTCATCCTATCATCGTCCTGGGGAAAAATGACTCTGATGCAAAAAACCTGCTTAGTTTGGGGTTAGATGACATTGTGTAGATTATGCTGGATTACTTTTATAGACAGAAATCAAAGTCTCACGTTACTCTGATGATGTAAATAAAGCGTTTTATCACTCAGTTACCAAACTGAAATAAATTAGTTCTTTTTTTAATGGATTATGATGGAATAGTGCTCTTCGGTTTACTCTGGCGGAGCACCAGTGGAGGC
Organism: Achroia grisella; assembly: GCF_030625045.1. Lineage (NCBI taxonomy): Eukaryota > Metazoa > Arthropoda > Insecta > Lepidoptera > Pyralidae > Achroia > Achroia grisella. Next base: position 5,922,836 of record NW_026713051.1, read on the forward strand.
TAGTAAGATGAGCATGAGGTAAGGTTAGTTAGCCCATTATGGCAAATTCATTAGGAATTTATCACGATGCACGATGGTTTGAATGCAAAATAGAGGTGGGTTAGAATAAATACTAATAGTATGTACTCCATCTAGCCGCAGATAGATTAGAACTAGGTTATCTGGCTCATTAACTCGTTTGACGATCACTGTCAAGGCTACGGAACGATTTACTCAGTTCTATAGGTACTTATAACACGCGATAACTTTAACGTGAAGTATTAAATTATCGATATATATACAATACTATCGAATAAACTTTTTATTTTTGGAAAAAATGGAGGTAAATTGTGGTCTCATTGCTGTATTCTCTTACTCGGAGAATATTTTATTATGTTATTGGAATGGTAATTAAACTGGAGGCTCACCTGATTGTATATGGTAAAAGCCGTATGTATATGCGGCTAAATATAGTATCTGACATTCTCAAAAGACTAAGATGTTATGATTTCACTATCTTATTTCGTCCTTCAACCGAAACACACCTTAAAAGGAAGCTTCTTGGCAGCTGAAATAAGAGAGACTGGCGTGCCCACGCTAAACTTTTCTCTCTGTAAAAGTATGCTTAACAAAAATTCCTTATTAAACAGTACAACTGGACGAGAAAGGCTGTTGATCGTGCCCAGTAGCGTGCCTTGGAGGAGATCTTTGTCCAGCAGTGGACTGCAGTAGCTGATAATGATGATAATATACAGTACCGTTTACAGTTTAAATAAAGAAGACTTTTTTTGATGTTCATGTATTGAATTAACAATAGATATACACAGATATCATTGGGAGATGATAGGGAGAGAATGAAGTTAAGTGATGTTTATCACACCGTAGACGGCAAGAATTAACCACGGTAATTTCCAGAGGGGAATTGCGATGGAGATCGTACGAACTATATTATAGTATTCATTGTTCAGTAGTTAACGATACAATCAACATACAGTAATGTATATACGATAAATATTATAGTAATATATGTTTTACTTTGATAACTTGCCTAACTAATGTCACGAACTTATTGGTCATATTATTATTATTCTGAACTTAGAATAGTTTAATACGTATAGTGTTTAATTAAAAACAATAAACAGCTAATATTTCCGTTATTGAAGAGTACAAATTTTCTTGTAACTTTAAAGCAAAGATTATAACTTTGTAAAAGGTTGGCAGTATACCTGCAAATCATATGATGTTGTAGATATATAAATACGGACCACGGTAATCTCTTACTGTGGGGAGAAGGGGCTTCTAGTAATGTGGACTAATGAATCCATTGCCAGTAATGTACCATGTCAGTTGGTCTATACGCGCTTCCACCTGGAAACCATCATGTTAAGTTTCTAGTGACTTTGCCAAGTGAAGTACGTGGTAACTGTCGCCTATATACATAACAATATCACTTTGCCATATTGCGTGTGTGGTACTGCCATTTTGCAGAATTAAGATACTTGTACCTTTTATTACGCTGCCTTATAATACCTTATAATACTTATTACATATTATACATTGTGTTAGTAACAATTTCTTAAAATCTAATGTTAGAAGGAGCAACGCAAACGACAAATGGAAATATATCATATTACAATAACAACATGTACCGTTTACTGAATCGCATGTTAGTAAGCAAGATTCAAAAAATAGATAAAGAAAGTACCAATTCAAAAGACTTTGTACAAAGTCATGCTCTATCAAAGTTGCTAAACAAACATCGCAAAGCCCAAATGAGTTAACATCTTATCCAATTGTAATTGGTTTTTGCGTAATATGTTTTTCTCTTCCATTCATATCTTTTTAACTGTCATTTCTGTTGTCCCTTACAACGGTACTGTCAATTACCATTTTACAATTTATTTTATAATGTTTCTGAAATAAAAGTAGCCCAAGTTACTCTTTATAACACTAGCTATCTGCAGGGAAAAATGTCGTCAAAATAGGTCGACCTGTTTCAGAGATTAGAAAGAACAAACAGACAAAATAATCAAAATTGTTTTCTTTTATGTAAGCACCATATATACATTCACATACATTTGATTTGAAATTGAAAACACACACTGCAATTTTATTTATTTATCAGATGGAGCACGTATGCTTGTTTGTCACCATCGTAGTATAAAAAAGACTAGTCCGCTAGTCGATAGATAGACTATCGAAAGCGAAGTGTCGATGGATCATGTAAACAGTTAACAATGTAACGCTGCACCGAGTCAATGCCAGGGCTGCAACCTTGGCACACACGAGCATTATACTTACACACCGTTCACATCACGATTAATACTTGCATTATAGTTATAATAAAAATTATGTCTAATAAAAATTAACACGATTTTATGCACTTTTCAATAGATATTTTTTACTATACCACTACATTTATTATATATATTTATACAGGGAAATAAAACTGTTTTTTTTTTAAATTTGATTATATAAATTTATATGTGAATACAAATTACAAAGGTTCAGAATATTACTGATGGTAGTCTAGCGGTTTAGCACAGCGCTTTACTTCCGATGGTTCCGGAAATGATTCATCGCATAAATATTTGTGTTTACAAGTACGATTGTTTGTTTCAGTCGGGCTGTTTTCGTTATATTTTGTATGTATTAACAAAATATATAAGTTGTCTAGTACCCATAACACAAACTCTGCTTACCTTGGTACTATATGGCACTGTGTGAATTGTCTAGTGTTATTATTACTATTATTACATATTTTAGAAATGTTATAAATATTTCTAAATTCTATAGTATTTTTAAGAAATGCATTATTATTATCTACGCTATATATATACTTGTTTACTATAGAGGTTACATTCTAACCTTAAAGAAGAATTTATAAAATATATTCCATATTACGCTGTAACATGGAATATATTTTATTTTACGAGAATAGTGTCTAAATTCCTGAAATAACCTGAGTGAATCCGAAGCGACTCGCTAGAAAATGCAAAAAATAGTATTTCGTATCGTTGAATTTCCTGAAGCAGAAAAAGTAAAATGTATACGCGACATCTGTAGGAATAATAGAGCGATATTTCGTACTACTATTTTATGAAAAAAGCGATAAATTCACTGCATCTCTATAAAAAAAATATTCTGACCCACATTTACTTAAAAGAACAACACTTAAGTTTTTTGCACATTCTATATTTGGTGAGTCCGTGTACCGAAAGTGTGATAGATTAAAATATATATATAAATGTTCAAAAGAGTCGTTTTGTGTTTATTTGAATAAATTCTATTTCTATATAAACTTATAAAAAATATACCTAAATTATACATTTAGCTAAACCATCTCTTGCCGACTAATATCTCGCAATCCACCGATTGTTGACAATATCTATTCGCAGATAATAGTTGTGTCTGCCCAGCTCTCAATTTTACGATGTTATTTTTTAGCCATGCCATCCACTTCAAAAGAACAATTAATTAAATGAGAGTTTAAACCTTTAATGCAGTGTATGTCCCCTATGGCCGGGCAAATGAATCTGGGATAATGAATGGCATAAAAATTGTACAATTCACTGTTTGTTTGTTATTACTTCGTGATTGAATTTCAATATACGGATTATACTGACTGATGTTTTGAAATGTAACTATACTCTTTTTTTTAAGTGAGAGAGTGAGAGTGTTATTAATAGTTGTTACTTCTTTTAATGACTCTTGTTTTTTGTTTCTTTGGGAGGGGCAATTGATAGTAATGGGGACGCGCTCTCTCCTGGATACCTCCTGGATCTTTGTTAATTTCTAGTGAATTCGCCACAATAGGCAAATCATCTGACTTCATGCTTATCTTATTATCCTCCATTGTGCTCAATGGTGCTCGGGCAGCATATATCGTTAGTGTAGGCGGTACACAATGACATTTTCATTCATTATTAAGAATAAAAAAATACATCTATTTAAATATAATTAAATTAGTGTTTTCTGAAATTAGTGTATAATATAAAAATCGTGATTTCGAATCTGACGGACACCAAGAAATAAACAACTGAAGGTGCTCGTGAACCACTTGATACGTAATTCTATAATAGTTTCGTGCGTCCTTTATTCGTAGAGCTTAAATAAATATGAATTGATAAACCAATCCAAAAAGGTAATCTATTTTATAATACATATTTGTTAATCTGACAAGTATTCACACAGCACCGTCCAACAAACTTTTACAAAACTTGTATTATGAGTACAATACAACAGATAAAAATACATCGTTTCATTTAAATTTACATAATATAAATATAAAACACCCAGACCGATACAAACAATAGTACTCTAGAATAGAAATGTATGTACCGTTACGAGGAATCGAACCCACAACCATCGGAAGTAAGACGGAAGTAAGATTCCGTCAACAAGTCAGAGAATAAAATAAAAACAGCTGCATAGTATAAGCTCATCAAACTGCGTGTATGCAGCCGATGGCCTTGCTATTGACTCACTACATACAACAATGTAGGACGTGCCTACGTACTCTAGGTATATTAAATGGGAATGACTAACTAGGTAGGTATCATTTTAATAGGTGATAATGGAATGGCGCTTCCGCATGCGTTAACGGTGCAAGCTAAAGATACACCATTTCAGGGTGATAGTATCCGCGGGTTTGGAATGACATCTGCACTCTCATCTGTTACTTCAGCGATCAATTACATTTTTACTTACTGTAAACTGCATTGACAAACTCCTAGGCCTTTGTTCAGCAGTGGACGTCTTCCGGGAATATGATGAAACTGTCTTTGCACGATAAGTTCATTCAACCACCATCAGGAGCGTATCTGATGTAACACAGAATGCGCGCTCGCACATATGCCCTCTCCGAGCGATCCCCCGACCAATTCGAATGAGAATCGAAATTTGAAACGATGTCCTGAGCCAAGATTTGCACAAGTAGCGATGGCCTCAGACTAAAGTCGTATCCGTCAGGCAGGAATTTACCTATAACCGCCCATAAGTCCTGAGGCTTGGAGTGTCGTGGAAATCTATAAACTTACTTAAATTTAAAATTTAGAATATTTTTGATTCTCAAGTTACAACAGAAGTGTGCATGTGGACAGAACTGTATAAAAAAACATAAATTTAAATTTAAAATATTCTTGGTTATCAAGTTATAACAGAATTAATGGTTACAGGACCAACACGAGCGCGACATCGTACTGCGAGTTGACGGTGGCTACGGGCGCTGGTTGCGGAGCGTGCGCGGTGACGTCAGGCGGCGCGGGCGGCGGCTGGGCGGACGCTGGCGCCGCACACCCTGCACACACTCCACAGCTGGAGCCGCTTGTGCAGCCCTCCCACTCCCATTCTCATCATGGCCGCCGCAAGAGGAAGAACTTCAGCTCCGAGGAGTACGAGATGTCGGGCTGTGAGAGCGCTATATCAGCACCGGCGAGCATCACGCGAAAGCGGAAGTCGTCCACATAGTAAGTAGTATTTGTTTACTGTTGTAATTTAGGAATTAAGGGTACCGTGAACGCATGGTATGTTTTAATTATGTTTAAGAAAAAAATATTATAATGCCATTCCTAAGTGCTACACTGAAAAAGTGAATAGATAGTAAGCATTTTTTTGTAAATACAAAGAAAAGACCGAGATAGACAAACAATCATACTCATAAATACAAATGTTTGTACAGTGCGCGGAATCAAACCCGCAATCGGAAGTGAAGTGGTGTGTTAAACCGCTAGATCACCAAGGCAATCATATAACAGCATGAAAATGAGACAATATCTTAAAGACACAACTTTTTATTAAAATTTGAACTTTGAACCTTTCGGTTATTTAATTGCAATCCACTTGTTCCCAACGATCAATATAACAACCATGATTCGACTGTATAGTTGCTTGTGTACCTCAGAAACATTGTAATTTAATAGAAGTGGTTTTGCGAGGACTCCTCTATACAATATTGAAAGTACTTGAAAGTTCTCTCTTATCGGGGTACCCTGTCGTATATTTGTAAAATATTCACATTACACATATGACCTACATACGGGTCACTGCACGGGCTCACTCGTACTAATATTATAAATGTGGAATATGTTTATTTGTTTGTTATAATAATGCCTAAACCAAACGTCATGTAATTTATTATCCGTGATAAAAACAAGAAGCTGCTTGCTGCTTTACTCTTATTTAATTACTCTACCAGGTGGTTGTCTATTTAATATCTAAGGAATTAGTGGTATTTGGCAGTTAGTATTATATAGTATAGTTACAAAAATATTTTAACGAACAACATGCAAACTTCTTTTGTTCTTATGATCGGCGTCTTTGTCATATTCATAAAGAAAAAATAAAGTATAACTATTCAAAAGTTTTAAATTCAAGTTTCTTTGAATAAACAATTCTATAATTATTTAACTTAATACACAAAAGAATATCTTCTTAAAAATGTAATGAACGTTATAAAGAGAGTTCGATTTTTTTACAAAAAAATATATAACATAAAATTAAAAGAAAAAAATTAAATAAAAGAATTACTATAACAACGAATTATTGTAAAATAACTTGTTATACAAGTAGTAATAATGTAATGTAAAATGAAGTAAACAGGCAACGATGTTCTTTTTCTCTAACACGATTGAATGCAATGCAATATATAGATCATATCAGTCTAAATCCTTCCAACAGGAGTTTGATGGCGACCACTACGTAAGCCCATATAGAAGGTTTTTAAGTAATGATGATAATGGAATAGTGTACCCGCCTGCTCTAACGGTTTACGCTGGCATCAGTAGAGGATGATGAGATGAGCATGTCTGGTTAGTTAGCTCATTATGACAAATTCGTTAGGTATTTATTACGATGGTTTTCAGAGGAAACGTCGGGACATCATGGCGGGACTTACATGGTAGATTGCTAGGTTTAGGATTATTATTCCACATTACTAACTATTTCCTTCTACCCTATATGTTTAGGAAGTAATTAGGCGCGCGTGCGCCTGTATGCTTTTTGAAATCACTTTGCATCGATCGAAAAAAGAATGGAATATAATATAGAGAAATATAACTGTGTAAAGCAATGAAATATACCTAGTTCAATAAAACATATTTTTCCTTATACAGGTTTACTAATAAGAAATATGTTTGTACCTCTTGACGGACGGGCCAATGGAAACGTAATGATTTTGTTCCATATCTACAACCTATAGTTTTAGCAACAAAGTTAAGATTAAATAGTATTTTTTATGAAATTGTGGTGCGGATGAAGTTACGCAATTCGGATTTATATTATATAGGTAGTCTTTTATTCAGACGTAACATGTTTGTTGTTGCTACACAACGACCTCCTCTAATATTTTCTTTCAATGAGTATATAGAGTGAATCTGGTCCATAGTATCCTTGGTGTTTTAATGATTTCATTTTCCCTTCTATTTGATCAATTTCTTTTCCTTTGTCCTCTTGGGTCGTCTTGGGTACCAAGAAGTTGATATCTTGCTTTATGTATCCTTTCTACGTAATGTGTCTCCAACACAGCGCCATTTCAACTCTCTTGTTCTGAATTTTATTACTAAAGTGATAAATATGTAATATGGTTTTTTATTTGATTTAGAGTGTAAGGTGGACAATAATAGCAATGTTATATTGTCTAGTTACATTGGAGGTTTCAGTGTATAATTATGTCTTGTAAGAATTAGGTATGGGTCAGTGATTTTGGTGATTGACACTCGCCTCGATGTGGACTCCCTGGGGATCACCGCTGGTAAGATAGTGGTGTATTGGTAATTAAATGCTCCATTGAAACGGCGATAAATATTTATACGAACTATAAATAAATTATCTATTAACACACCACGAGTATTGACAAGGACGAATCCTCTTCTATCCGTTCCCCTAGTGTCTATTGAATTATAAACAAAATTCATTTGTAGAATTTAACAGTATTAGATGTTATTACTTCTGAAAGCACGTCCATGGCTTAGTTTGTTTTATTTGTAGTGTCAACATATATGCATGTAACAAAAGCCGAAATGTTCTTAATATTATTAATTCAATAATTTATATAGTTTATTTGGATGCGTCTAATAAGACTATCTTTGTTATATATAATAAAAAAAAAATATATATTATACCGAAAATGACATTAGTATACCATCGATTCAAAAGGCTGCCTAACAATATTAATTGGAATTATTCTAGATATTCTTATATTATGTTTATATTGACTAAAATGTAAGCTTTGCTTATTCATTAAATTACAACTAGTTTTTAACTTACTGAACATATCACTGCTACATAATTATAGCAAAACTTTGTGTATATATTTATTTTAAAGTTTTTATTAATACATTTCCTGGTAGGAAACCAGCGCCACCTACTGTACTCGTAAGTTCATCGTACTCTGCTCATAACTTTCGCGTTAACTAACTGCCAGCAATAAGTTAACAAAGTTTTATCGCAATGAAAATATCGTACGGCAACGCATAAAATACAAACTATGAGCTATTGATTTTTATATATCTACACACAAAATGTTACAGCTAACAAAAATAAATATAAAAAATGCATTCATTTTTCACATTCTAAAAACTATTTTGTTAAACACAATAGTTTTTGTAAACTATACCTATGAGAGTGACGACTGAACCAGAGTAATGTGAACTACATTATTAAGAAATATGCCTAGCAATGACGCGACAACATGGAGATGGGCCTGACATGATATGTCAGGCCCACCTCCATGTTATCCCGCCTGGAAGCCATTATGTACAATTCCTAGTGATTCGATTTAAAGAGTCCCCATTTTTTTAGGCGTTAACCGTCAGCCGCTCCATAAAACTTTCTACGGGTTTGGAGTGCCATGCGAGTTTGCACTCGCCCCATATTATTCAGAGAAGATGTAAAGGCCAGTTTCAGCCAACTGCATTGGAACAGTTAAAAAAAAACCAGTATCCAACACAAAAAAAGCACAATGTTTTGTTGCTACAACCGGACGTAATTACGTGTATGTACGTAACAATTTGGCACAGGTCATACAGGCTGTACAGGCATGTCATCTGAAGCGGCCAGCTCAAATGTAAATATGTCAGGACCAAATCAAATCGTAACATGCTAAGAGGTTTTAAATTGACACAATTGTGTACGAACACATCGTCAATCATAATTTATTGCAGTTTAGAGCCATTATCCTTGGAGCTGCATTGCTAGATTGGCAGTGCATCTATTTATAACTATTTACAAGTCAGTTCGCTGATCACGTGCAATTCACCCTATGTTTTACGGTAAGGGTACAGTCGCTAATTGTGTCACTCGAATTTCATATTTATTGGCCCCATCCTTCTTAAAGCTAATCACATTTCTAAGGCTTCGTTTTTTGTATGTATATTGTATTTTAAAATGTAATGTCTCGACATTTAGGATGACTCCCGCCCCTTGTCACACTTTGCTGACCCCTCTCTCAATAATAGCCTACCTAATTTATATCTTGGGACCTAATGTGACAACTGATGCCTGGTGCCTTTAATGGTGACAACTGATATAGATACTTTTTTTTTAAATATATATATAACGTACACAAAAAACACCCAGATTAGTACAAACAATCGTACTCATAAATACAAAAGTTTGTACTGCGCGAAGAATCGGACTTGAGACCATCAGAAGTGAGGCGATGTGCTAAACCGCTAGACCACCAAGTCCGTTTATAGGTCGTAACAAAACCTAATGTAGGTTTTGTTGATACGTTCGGAACAATCTGTATGCAAGCGCGACTCGTACTTAACCAGTTTTATTTCCGTACAATTTTATTTGTTTTACAACCTCCATTGTTATATTTCTTTTGCTTACATTATAATAGAAAGGGACAAATTATATTTGAAGGAGTGGGTCTTCAAACACAAAGTTTAATAATGGAACAAGAGCAAACTCTTATACTACAAAATTTTCATACTTCAAATGTAGTATAAGTCAGACTTTGTAAGTTTTCTGCCACACAGATGGCCTTGTACCCATTGGAACGACCCAGTACATTCAGAACCAAGCTGCAGTATAGTGGCACATATATAGTTACTTAGATAAGGGTGGCCCACCTCAAAACCTACTTTTTTTGTTATTTGGATAAAATATATTTCATTTTTTTATGACTTTACATTAAAAAATAGGTACAACCCTAAATTTTCGCCCTTTTAGCATCATCCCTATTTTTTCGTAGCGCTAACAATTTGTATGGCTAAACAACTTATTGACATAAGTTGTTTAGCTCAGTATAGTATAGTATGTATTAGTGTAGATTTGATTTCTATAAGAGAATTTAAAATAGTTAACCATAGCGGAATGTCCTAAAAATGTGAAACATAAAAATTTTGTACAGTTAATATGCACAAAGATGGAGGGAGTTGCACAGAATCTCGCGCATGGGTACACCTCACCGCACCGTATTAGATGTTCAAGCTATGGTGCAGCGTGGCGACGTGTCGCCATGCCAACAGACGGTCTGGCCCGCCGCGGAAAATGTATCACATCTGTAATATAACCGTTTAGGTATTACACGGAATAAAAAAAATACGTATATAATCATTGATTTGTCGAATGTAAACTATAATTGTATTTATAGAAACTAATGGTCGCTCAGTGGTCGAAATTCGATCATAATTAATTTAACATTCAGAAACACTATAGACAAATAATATTAAAGACGAACAATATTTTTTTATCTATTTGTATTATACGTGATAGTATGTGTATTATTTTTTATTGATGTATTTTATATATCATTTTAAACATATTAGCATTCTGTAATCCTTCTCAGCATAAACTATAAGTGAGCGAAATTTCATAATCCTCCGACCGCGTAATGTTTGTAAAAATGGCTACAAAGTTTTTATAGAAATTATGAATTTAAATTTAAATTTAGAAATATTTATTGAAAATTATTGTAGTACTTATGCAAGTAAAGTTATTTGTATTCCTATTTTGTCACCTGGCATTCGGATAATCTTATTATTAATATTATAAACGCGAAAGTTTGTCAGTATGGATGTTTGTCGCTCTTTCACGCAAAAACTAATGAATGCATTGTGATGAAACTTTACAGTAATATGACTGTACCAGGATAACATATAAGCTATACAGTACATTTCATGCTGGTGAAACCGCGGGCTCAAGTAGTATGTAATAAATAATAATTGGCTAAACATATATCTAAGAACTTCTTGTAACATTCAAACAAATATACGAAATTATCAGCAGTCAAAATGATGAACATTGGATGCTGGAATTTATTAAATGTGGTCTACATAAACGGACTTTATATATTACTTTATTATATAAATGCTGACTGTAAACTGAACTATTGAGATTATTGAATATAAATTTAACTGCATGAGACTAACCATGTACACACACGGCTTTGCATGAGTACAAAGATTGGAACGAATTTTTAATTAAAAAATGTGGTAGGCAAGTACAGTACATATAACTGTAGCCTGTGAATGTCTATTACTAAAGGTAAAAGAGTTTCAAAAATGTAATAAAAGCGAAATTCAAAATACCCATGTTTCGCTGCGTATAAGCACAGATAACATAATAGTACAAGTATAAAATCGAAACTGGTAGAAGACTTGCCTACCCTTTGATTTTCTAAGAATAATTTTGTTAGTTTATTAAAATAATTAATGTTATCGATGTTTCCACCAGCGGAGAGTCCAGTCATAATAATAATATAGTAACCTAGGACAAATTACAGAGCTTCATCTAGTCCCAAGCTAAGTGATTGAGCTAGTCCAGAGCTTGTGTTATGGGTACTAAACAACTGATATTAATACATAAAGACACTTGTTATTCTAAATGCATTCCTAATATACATAGAAAACACCCAAACTATTATAAAAAATATTTATATGAATATAAATGTTTGTGCTGTGCAAAGAATCGAACCCAATTATCAGGAGATAAGGCGGTGTCTAAACCATTAGACCACCGAAGCCACAATTTTGTCGCTCTCTTACGGCTTCATACATTTTGGAAACTACTAGGTTACGACAGTCATTTAGGTTATTTACTGGTTTCAGGTCAGCTAAATATGTATATAACTCTATGTGTACATTCGTACAGTTTAAGATAAATTAGTTTTTTATCGGATAGATAAAATAGTTTTTTTCGGACAAATAAAATAGTTTTTTATCCCCAGGACCCCGAGATACGTTCAAAAAAATATTTGAGGGGTCCGGTCGGTGGTCGCCAAGATAACGAGAAAATTGCCTTAACTTTATTCATATTTATATTTATACACTTTGACTATATAAATAAACTTGCTCACCTTTTTAAAATACTCATATCCAATAAAGTTCTCATTTTGTTAGTTTATTTGTGGGGTATTTTTTTACCTGTAGATGGTCACCTCGACTCCTCTTACAACCAACCTAGACGAATCTTTTTCTCTTGAGTCTTACCTTTATCTCTGATAGCACAAATTATACACTTTCATTTTAATTACTGTATTTTCTTATCGCTATCGTCCTTTACTGACCTCCTCAACCTCCTCCCAGCCCCGCTCCCCCTTCATCAGTCTATAACTTTTAATCTTTGTACTAGATGTCGTTACTAGTCTATTGGCCCTAATTAAATCGCATCGCGACACTTGTGAATTATGAAGAAGTAATGATTTACAAAATGCATCAATACATTATAATGATAAAATCACGTTGCTTTGTACCAATATGTATGATAATGTAAACTCCCTTCGCGTATTTATTTGATTGAACTAATATTGCGAATGTATCACTGTAATTTTAATTTACTTGTGAATTACACGTGCATTATGATCAATGGATACATGATCTATGTACATTCTTGAAATACAATCTATATTCGTGTCAATTTCCAATAATGCCCGTCGGGTTGTTTAGTTGTGATAGAATAGAATATAATTAATTGGAATAAGACAATTCAATATGTAATATTAAACAGTTAGTCTTCCTGAAGAATCTAATAGAAAATTCTTTATTTTAGTAACCTTTAATTTAAGTAACTTGAAATAGTCATCATTGTTTTTTTTTAATCTACCACTCATTCGGATAGAGCTGCTTGGCGGATGAAATAGATGAGACTAAGGTACATACGTAGACGACTTCGTATTACAACTCCACCTCGATCAAAATAATAGTAATCTAAGTTGGTGACCACTAGGGTTTTGCAAACGTTTGATCAATTTAGCTCTACTGAAATTAACAATTTACTTACAATACCGTTTAGAACTTTAATTAACGGCGCTGTGGATGCGTGATTAAACTAACGTGGGATCTGAAGCAAATTCTATCATAAGGCCTATGCCTTGATTTTGGAATTAAGTCCTTTATTTTTGGTTTTTATATTATTAACACTTTCAAACGACCGCTCTTATTTAAATTTATTTTACGCAATTATCACTATAGACATAGGCCCAATACATACGGTATCATAGCAAATATATTTTTTTTATATTATAATAATTGTATACGTGTTATAGTATATACTTCTTGCTCAACAAGAATATGGCTCACCTGATGAGCGGCTAAATGGCTACCGTACCTACAGTGCCGTTGTTGTAAATTCAGACAAATTAATCAGTACTTACTGCTACTTGATTGAGAGCGGCCTGTGCGTCAGTAGCACTTTATTTAGCAAGTTAGTTCTATTGCTAGGTACCACTAGCAGCTAGGGCCTTTGTCGCTGCCCCAGATAGATTTGGTACCCTAAAACCCATTACCCAAGTACTTTAGAGTCGCTCATTTTAGCTCGAAGCTCTTTAAATATGTAAGGCGTGAGGTAATTCCCTGTGTACTCGTAGTTCATTGTATCATACCATGCTCAACACGAACAACGAGTGGGGAACATCAAAGGATAAAAGGGATATCTCCATATTGCCTCATATATAAATACCTAATAAATTTTACTCGGTTTATACTTTGTACACAACTGTACTTTAAGCTTATTATTTTTTTATTGTAGGTATTAGGTTCAGACAGGAATGAGGGCGCGGAGCCCCTAGTATTTGCTGTTTTTTTTTAGATATAGAACAGTAAGCCTTTGTTCGTCGTCGTTACGCAGTCTATCTTCACGATAAATTTAATTAAGATCCGTCCAGTCGTTTAGTCGTAAAATGAACAGCCACGGCAATAAATAAACATCCAGACAGACACTGTACAACTACTTTTTTATAATATCTGTATGGATTAATTTTATCTTTTACCTATTTATATTATATACCGTTTAACTAAAGTTTGTAATCTAAACTGTGAGTCTGTCCTAGTTCGACCAGAAAAAAGATTCAAATGTATTAATTACAAATCAAAGTCTGTATTAAAAAATATATATTAATTATAAAATTGAATAGTTTCTAAATGTTAGTAATGTTTTTATTTATTCTTTTGCATACAAAATTATAGACATGGCGGCATTAATGCCTAATGGCATTCTCTACAAGTCAACCATCGCGTTGAGAGTAATAAAGCGGTCCAAATTAATAACTAACAATAAAATATAATAACAGATAAATATATATGCAAATATATAAACATATTAATATACACAAATAATATATATACATAATTAAACGAAATAAGCTCATGGATTACATACAAATTAAATATAAAATTAAACTAGGAGTATAATAAATATCATGGAATATTTAGATAGATAGTAATTTGGCTGAATTTCTCTAATATAGAGAAATATCGAAAATTATGTTCACACAAGGATCTTTTCAAAGTGAATTTCGTTTGTCGTCTACTGAGGCCAACAGGAAGTGCATTCCAAAGATTGATGGCAGTGAAGGATTCACACGAAAAATTATAACGATGAGGAGATATACAGCGGATTTTAGAAGAAGAAGTGCGAAGATTTTGAGAATGTGATGTGATCAACTTAGAAATTGAAATCTTTCTTTAATGTACAGAGGAGCTAGTGGATCGAGATGGAATAGAAAAATAACAATCTTTTCTGTTCTATAAGATCTAGAAAAATATCTAACATAAAATTTATAGTTCTGACAATAGTATCTAATTTCACAAAGGTAGAGTATAGAGATTATTGATATGTTGATTGTCCATGTCCAGGTCTTATTGTTAAAGTATATTTACTTAGAAGATATATATTTACTAAAAATTATTTAAAAGAGTTTTTCACGCCTAATTTCGTCATTCAAACTTAATCTTCTTGTGTTCTTATATACATATGATAAGTTTGAATTACGAATAAGTGGTAAAATAAGCACTTTTGAATAATCATATTGGTTTACAATATGATTATTCAAAAGTACTTATTTTAGGTTTATTTGAATAAATATTATTCCTATTTCTTACGAAACCCAACTAAATGTAATTGCAAACAACATTCAATGGATGATTGAGGACATACACTACTGTACAACAAAGAAAATCAATATATCAAACAAATTTATGTAAATCATATAATCAATGATAAGTACAGTGGAATGCAATGAAATAATACTTCGAATGACTGGTCGATCCGTTTTGTGTATGATTTGCGAGTCAATTGTACTCATTAAACATTATTTATATTACTGACTGATCAATTTCGCTAGTACTGTGCATACTTATATGTGGATTATTGTGAATAATATATTAACAATACATTTTATAATTTTATTTCAACAGATAGTATGTTAGTGGTGATTTTAGTTAGGCTTTTATATGAAGATACATAGGTATAGAGGTAGAAAAAATAAGGAAACTTACTGTAACGACTTTTGAATAGTCATATTTTTTTTATTCTACCACTATATATAAATAAACAAGTAAGTAATAGTAATAACAAGTCTAGTGTATAAATAAACTAGGAAATATGTGCAACTTCATTTGCGTGAGCGAGAGATACAGACAATTTCTCTCTCTTATATTATATATATATTTTCCTTATATTTGCAACTTTATCCATTTCACCTTTCTCGATAAATGATCTATCAAACATCATAATAATTTTCGTTAGACTATGTAGTTATTGCGATTAACGCATTCAAACCAATCTTAGTTTTATAAAAGCAGTAATATACTATAGTTACAATTATAATACCCGGAAGTATGTAATGAGGCGTCCCGGGACGCCTCGACGCCGATCCTACCCTTGGTATACTCAGTCTTGATTTGTGAAGTTTGGCCCAGACAAAATAGCTCATCCGTCCCGTTGATTGTACCTACAGTTTTTCTTAGTTGTATATATTTTGTAGTTGATATTAATTACTGAGAATGTATTCATATATTAGATGGATGTATATGAATGTCTTGTCGGCCTCGGTGATCTAGCGGTTTAGCTTTATTTCAACCCGAGATTCTGCGACACCAGAAATTCTCCGTGAGAGAATAAAGATTTGTATTCATTAGTATGATTGTATTAATCTACATGTTTTTTATTTACATTGCGTATTAATATACAAAAAATATCATGTTTATGTATTTATATTACTTGTCTAGTATACTAAGTTGGTATACCCATAAAACAAGCTCATCTTAGCTAGCGACTAGATGGGACTTTGTGAATAGTCCAAGGATTTTATATTTTTATCATTTTATTAGACTTGCAAGTTATAGAAAATAAATTACTTGTTGGTATCTTTCTTCATTTGGGATCGGTGCAGTTTTCTTTTTCTATTGATAGCTTTCGCATTAGGAATTATTTTCTTAATAATAATAATAATAATAATAATAATTTATTTATTTGCCTGCTACATGGTAATTTTGATCTTACAATATAATATAAGTACACGACATGCAGCACCCCGTAGAGGTATGCAAATATTGAAAATGATATCATAATTACAATATGTCATTAAATTTAATTAAAACATTATAATAGGTACCACAATAAAATAATAAATGTCACAGTATTCCACTAATGTCAATCAATATTATTAAAACTATAATTACATGAAGTCAGAGTTCGTATGTCAAATAATCCCTTATACTGTAGAAGTTTTTTACAATTAGCCACTCCTGTAACGTTGCCCTAAAAAGTCTTATATTACATTGTTTGATAGTATCAGGAACTTTATTATAAATTTTAATAAACATAGCAGTGCTATTATTTTGGTACAGTGATGTTCTTGGGATAATGTCTAAAACTAACCTCTCTGCATTACGAGTGTTACGTGGATATATGTCCTTGGCTTTCGTAAAAAGTTCTTGATGCCGTTTAACATGATTACAGACTTCCAATATATACATTGAAGGTACCGTTAATATGCTAAGTTTGATAAATAATGGCCTACAAGACGTGCGCGGGGTGGTGCCGCATATTGCCCTCAGACATTTTTTTGTGCAATGAAAGCTCTGTTTAAATGCCCACTGTTACCC
Source organism: Achroia grisella (assembly GCF_030625045.1). NCBI lineage: Eukaryota > Metazoa > Arthropoda > Insecta > Lepidoptera > Pyralidae > Achroia > Achroia grisella. The sequence goes on from NW_026713051.1 coordinate 5,940,148, forward strand.
CAGACAATGATGCTGTACCTTAAAACGGATGCTACATAAGCGTGGTAAACTGTTAGAGCGGTATTTTGATTTGTTATATTCTTTAATTTTTTCAAAACATAAACGAATTTGTTAAATTTGTTACATACTTTATCAATATGAAGTTTCCAATTAAGGTTTTTGTCTATAATTTATATTATTTATATTATTTATTAATCTATATTAAATTGTAATTATTGTTATTGCAGCAGGAACAACGCTTACGAGGATGATCCTGGTGATGACGCGCGCTCCACTCGTACACTGCCCGATAAGAAGTAAGTTTTTTTTATTTTAACAAACAATTGGAATACAGTGTCAGTCGTAAAGCTATATCGAGACAATTAACATGTAGAATATTAATGATACGTAACTTACATGAACAACTGTGGAAGCCTGAACATCAATTTCGAACTCATTATATTAATGCGATCACGTTGCAGTGCAATTTGTATATACAATATGTATGAAAGATTTAAATTTCAAAATGTTTTCAGTAATTACACTTTATTTTATTTTAATATAATATTTATGTTATATCATTCTGCAATTCACTTATTTGGGAATGTTTTCATAAATGTACCTACAATAGTACTCATGAATGCAAATGTTTATTGACTAGAACCCGCGATAGTCGGTAGTAAGGCGATGCTAAACCGTTAGACTATAAATTACGTCAAAATAAAAAATATATGATACATAGTAATCTCACAAAACTATACAAATTGGTGGTCAACCAAAGGTTTAAATTAGACTATAATTAATTTAAATTACTAGTTTGAAAAGTTTCTATATATATCAAATATTATACTTCTATTCGTATGTGTTTCATATATGGGTCTTTTTATTGATTATTTTTATAAATAAAAAAAAATTACATTCTGCACTCTTTATATAAATTATAAGTATGTGAAATTTCATAAAAAGTAATACAACATTTTAATATATAGATAAACATGTACGAAAGAATTTTTTTTATTGCTAAACTAAGTTTACATATCCTTACATATCTCATATAATAACTTTCCAGGCAAAACCACAGCGAAATTGAAAAGCGGAGACGAGACAAAATGAACACGTACATAACAGAGTTGAGTTCCATCGTTCCTATGTGTGGTGCGATGGCTCGCAAGCTGGACAAGCTGACGGTCCTCAGGATGGCTGTGAGGCATCTCCGATCGGTCCGGGGGGCACTCTCAGCCTGTCCCTTAACAGCACGGCCTAGGCCCGCGTTCCTCTCCGAGAGGGAACTGAATGCCCTCATCTTGCACCTCGCGCACGATTGCTTTCTATTAGTAGTCGGCTGCGATCGTGGAAGATTGATATATGTGTCAGCATCTGTCAGTAATATGCTGCACTATGAACAGGTCAGTAATTAATCATCATCATCATTGTTACCTTACCTTTATATAATTATTTGAGGTCGACGCAGTATGTCATCTTCCACTATGCCTATCGCCCGTGTAATCTGAACATACTCTGCTTTTATTAAATATGATTGTAAAGATGGATTGATTATGTGAAAGAAGTTTCACACAATACATCAATCTTCTCTTCGGTCGTCCTCTCACTTTCCATAATTAATACCTATTATATGTACAATAGAGTCATGAATCCTCTTCATTGACAATCTCCTTTCCCCCTTTTACAAAGAGCTATATGGGTACGAAGTGGCGGGATCAGCTAGTATTAATAATGTTATGATTAATTTCCAGTCGGAACTGCTAGGACGGAGCCTGTTTGACATCCTGCATCCGAAGGACGTGGCCAAGGTGAAGGAGCAACTGTCATCATCAGATCTTAGCCCTCGTGAGCGGCTCATCGATGCTAAAAGTTTGTTTCTTTTTGATTCAGATATTAGATATGGACACATTTACTTAGATGCTGCAAGATAATCGCATCAGCAATACTGCTATTAATTGAGGCCCGTAAGAAAAATTGAATATTGTCTACTAAACACTGCACAAACTATGTCATCCGTTCTTACATAGATATTACATTGGTATTTATCCGTTAATAAATAGCTAAACCTTTTTGCAATAATTATCATAGCAGTTATGGATAATTTATGTCACATGATTTTATATGTCGTGTAAAAGCAGCTATTACTTGTATTCGGTGTTGCAATTTCCTCACGTCCTTTTCTTACCCGCAGCGATGTTGCCCGTGAAGCCAGACGTGGTGGCAGGTGCTTCACGACTGAGCCCCGGCGCCCGGCGTTCATTCTTCTGCCGTATAAAGTGTCGCGTCCCCCCGGACACAGCTGCAACGTCCCCAGCGTCTGTTAAGGAGGAAACCGAAACGCCTAGAAAGGTCTTTTCTGTAAATATATTTCTAAATAGTATAATCCTGACTAACAATGAACATAATAATAATAATAATAATAATAATGAACTTACAACATACGTACATAGGCACGCGCGCACGCTCACAGACATGCTTACACTACACTTACTTGGTTTCGGCTCGTAAATGTAGTTTATGTCGCTAAGTATATGTATTAACCTAACTAATAATAATTGTAACCCCTGGATTGTTCACACAGTACCATCAGCCAAGCAGAACTTGAGTTATTGGTACCAGCCAACTATTAGAATATTTTATAGCGCAGGGTATCACTTCACCACTCATAGAAACACTATACATAGTGATTACCTCTATTGTTAAAAATCAATATGTATCATAAGGTCACTATCAAAATTCTATACATCTTGGTACCTTGTTACAATGACTATATATTATATATGACAAAGTCAGTCTAATATTAATTTGGCAAAGAACTACTTGCACAGATAATAGAACCAAAAATTGAATATACACATCACACACTACGTTGTTGAGATATCCAGTTTAATATTAACTCAGAAGTCGGTTTTTGAGTGACATTAGTTTATAGTTACTAATCTATGGTTACTAAATTACAATAAAATCGCGTGCGTGTACGCGTATCACATGCTGATATACTAAGATGTTGAGAAATAAACTAAAATATTAACTCTTTAAAGTTGACTTTCCAAAAAAACCTTCTTGAATGACATTAGTTCATTGTTACTATTTGGTGGTTACTGAAATGTGTGCTCAATTTTAAGGTCCGAAAGAAGAACAACGATAAGAAGTATTGTGTGGTGCAATGTACCGGATATCTCAAGTCATGGCCGCCAGCGGAAATCAATGAAGGCGGCAATGGCGTGGAGGGAGGCGAGGACGGAGATACGTGCAACTTGTCCTGCCTCGTAGCGGTAGGGCGCGCCCTACCAGACCTAGCCCCGGAGCAAGTGCCCCGAGCCCCACCGCCGCCCCACACGGCCCCACCAACCAGGCGGCTCCAGTACGTGTCCAGGCATGCCACCGACGGCAAGTTCCTGTTTGTCGATCAGAGGTACAGTACTTTTTAAGTAATTTCCCCAACTAAATATTTGTCGTAAATAATAATTTATATTGTTTGGGACAATACAAAAGGGGGTCTTGTATCAAGATAACTGATAAAAATACTTTAATTTTAATTTGATTTTAATTGAATTAATAAAAATTTAGGTTCTGTCTTAAGTGTATGTGTACATTTTTTATAAATGATACAGAGTAACATTGGCCCTGGGTTTCCTGCCTCAAGAACTGCTCGGCACCAGTCTGTACGAGTATGTCAGCGGTCCAGAACTTGGTGCTGTCGCCCGAACCCACAAGACTGCGTTGTTACAGCGTCACGCGCTCCACACGCCGCCATACTCGTTCAAGCGCAAAGATGGCACGCTGGCTAGAATACAGACACACTTAAAACCCTTCAGGTATGATTTACGCTTCTCTCTTTCAGATAATAATAAAAATAGTATACCAAAAAAATTTTACCATTAGGTATAATGTAAACGCCCTCCCTCCATTACTATAAAATAATTAAACCCTTAGGTATAATTCAAGAGCCCTAAAAAATAAACCAGCGAATGATTAATTCGCACAGCACCCTCTAGTCATAAGCAACTGATACAATTACTTAAATACATTTATAGTAAATACATACAAACACCCTGACAAACAATTATACTCATAAATGCAATATATAAATGTTAAGTTATAATTGTTAGCTTAGCATAGATATAATATTATTGATGTTGTTCGTTGTTCTATGTTGGTTGTTTTCGTGAATATAACATTTGCATTTTACGACTAATGGAACCTGAAATTGTCACCAGTAAAGCAGTATGAAACCACCAGACCACCGAGTCTATCAAGATTTAGCATAATTTTAGTCAATGTCCGAAATTGAAACAACTTGATATACAACCGAGGGGTGAGTTGAAATACAGGCTTCGTGCCTAGTTCATTTCCCAGGCTCATACAATCACAAATTGTTTATGAAAATGATTTAAGACTTGCATATGATTGTGGGTTAATAAATTCATTGTTATAATTAATGTCACAGAAACCCGTGGTCCAAGGACGTGGAATGCCTGGTGGCGAACAATACCACTCTAACAGAAACACTCGAGCCGCTGACTGAAGAAGAACCACACTCGTCCTACGACATGTTCAGACATAGTGAGTATAAGTTGTTATTTATATAACAGAACTATAAAATACAAAATTTAAATAATAAATACATTTCTGATCAGCCAGTACAATATAAAACAGTATATAAGAATAACCCAGGACAATTCACACAGAGCTATCTTGTCCTAACAGTAGACAGTTGACAGGATTTTTTTTTTAATACATGTATAATATTACTAATATTATAAACGTGAAAGTTTGTGAGTATGAATGTATAAATAGACGATCTTTATTACTCGTTAACGTAAAAACTACTGAACGGACTTTGATGACACTTCACAGTAATATAGCTTATACATCAGATAACAGCTAAGCTATAAACTTCATATGGGTAAAACCGCGGGCACGGCTAGAATATATAGAAAACTCATATCGACACAAACAATCTCATAAATACAAATGGTTGTATCGTTAGCTATATTTTGAACAATGCGAGCTATTCTCGCATTGTTCTGTTGATATCGATATTAAGGTTAGATTCCAGTGTATATCAGCAGGACTGGTGATAAGAATGGTATCCTCAGTAATAATTATGTACAGAAGATCAGGGCGATGAACTGGAGCCCATAGAGAGTGGGGTGTCAGAAACGGACATGGAAATGCAGCGACTTATCGACGCCCAGATGGATTCCCACAAGATCGGCAGCGCTATCGCCGATGAAGCCCTCAGGCGGAGCTCATCTGAGTTCTCGCCTGATCTACCTGCAGACCTGCTTCAGGATACGGTATTCAATCAACAGGTATGTCTATTAAATCAAATCAAAAATGATTTTTCATATAGGACTAAAATTACATTATGAACGTCAAGTATTTCATATTCATATTTTTCCCTAGCGTCCAATTCAGTATTGTAAATAATAATAAAAATATCTTAAGACAATTCATATAGCTCCATCCGCTCCCAACCTAAGCAGATCTTGTGTTTTGGTGATATACATAGATTTTTTATAAATATATACATTATATATATAAATATATAATTAAATTAAATATAAATATATAAATATATACAATATGCCAAAACGATTACAAACGAACCCACGACTAAGGAAAGTAAGACGGTGTGCTAAACTGCGAAGCTACCGAGGCTATCATGAAATGAATATTCTACAATATCTATATTTATCATACGAATAAATACAAATTATAGCACTATCATATTTGTATTTGAACAGTTTATGTTTGGACAGACATCACTCGTGGACAATATCTTCGACGTGGGTACCTTCAGCCAGGTTCGGAACAACGTGTCTCTCAGCTCGGCCGGTGCTGACAGTTCACCACCGCCCACCACCAGCGAATCGATGCCAACCGGTACTCCGCCCCTCGAATCACCCCCTCTACCACCGCTAGGGATCGACGGCAACGGCGAAGCAGCTATGGCGGTAATTATGAGTCTACTAGAAGCCGACGCGGGACTTGGAGGTCCCATAAACATATCAGGCCTGCCGTGGCCTCTGCCATAAACAGATAGTGTATAAGCCGGCGCCAAACATAGCTTCAAATCTAACTTTTATTTCGTATATCGTATATAGGAAAGGGTTACAGGAATTGTTTACACTGGTACCAACTGACGAATTTCATCAACACATAATCTGCCACAGATTTAAATTCAGCGCTAAACATCTGTATAAACGATGGGACACAAACGTCTGCTAATCCAGAAACTTTGCACACAGTGTGGTAATACTGTGGAATCCAAACCTATAAGATAAAAAATCAAATAAAAAAATTCTTAAAAGTCACCTTATAGCCACATCTGCAATGGTAACGTGCTCTTACGCGCATTGAGTGCGTACCAACTGTTTGCTTATTCTTTTGTTTTTCTATCATGTGTTCAAATATTTGTTAAAAGATCTTCAAATATGCATCCAAACCTTTGAAGCTGTGGCTGGTGCGGAAGTTATTTTAGTTTATTATCCAAACAGGGTCTTTCGCTGTGGATAATAAAACTAAACTCACTGGTATTTAATATTTTTCTTATTTATATAAATGACAAATAGAATTATTGAAGACGAGCAACGTCGCTGTATTTAGGTTTAAAAAAAAATAAAACAATTATTCCTTGGCTAAAAAAAGTTCTAAAAGAATGTCACAGATTGATTGCGTATTATCTGAGAATTTATTTAATTGAATTTTGAAAACATATTAGTTACTACATACATAGATACAAAGTTATCTATAAGCCATTTATTATTATATTGTTTATAATTAAACAAATGTAGTAATTTACTAGATCATAATTCTTTAGTCGTTTCATAATATTAAAGGTTGTATGGTGTCTTTGTACTACAAATTAATTATTTTTTTAATTCTGAAATTAAAATTAATTTTGAGGCCATATTTTGGTATAATTATTTTATATATACAGATATATTTGTTGGGAAGTGCAATACATATTTACAATTATTTTACAAAATTCTATCTCACTAATTATATCACTAAGTTTCTTATTTATAACAACTGAGAACTACGAACCATCTGCAACTATTAGCGTTTTGTCACTTTCTGTCATACCAAGATACTAACTAGAAAGAAAAGGATAAAACTTATACGTTTATTAGGAAGTTGATTCATTTTTACGAATTTGTCTACTAAATCAATAATTTTAGTTATTGAGATTGTTGCCATTTATTTGTATTATTGGTTTCGTGTTGTTGCATTAATTTTAGTTTAGCTATATTTTTATTATGTTCCTTAATTTTTTTTATTTACAGATATACACGTAGCTGTTATTTTTAAAATATGTTGTTTAATTATACATGTTATATTGTTTTATAATATATTTGAAAGTACAGTTTATTTAGTTAAATTAATTTGTTTTCGTTTGCGAAAAAAAAACTACTTATTAATTATTTATGTCATATATTATAAAGGTTTGGAAGGGTATGCATCTAGGTGCATAAACGATGTATATATATTTTGAATCATATATTTAACGGTTAGATTAAGTACTTACTAAATAAATGTAGGAATTTTGCGGCTTACTATTATTAGTGATATTAATAATAAAATAATACACTTCGGTTCAGGACAGGGTATGTATGTGTCATATGATTATATACGTGTATTCTATTCCTTTAAGAAGAAATTCTCAAAATTATGTTGATAACCTTATTAAAATCTGTTGAATGGTTTAGAATCTGTATACAGATAGACGTGATTTTGCTTTGATTTGATTGAGAAATAACAATGTAACATTACATACTTATTTGCCAAAAATGCCAAATGCATTATATAGTAGCTTGAAATTGACAGTGTTCTGACTATACAAGGCAAGTCGTAAGGTGGTATATGTCACGAAATTGATCTTTATTATCAAATAAGTATGGTTTAAATTTATTTATTTATTTCGTTTATTGACGAAATTGGTTCAGATTCATGAAACTGGCTGTTCTATATCTTAAAATATCATCCCGGTATATAAATTTGTGCTATGTCATATAAGTATAATTATTAATGTACACCTATATATTATGCAAAGAAGATATTATTTATTTGTCATACACAACATAACGGCAGTAAAACAATCGACTAAATATTTTACTGCCGATATGTTGTAAACAAACTTCCCCATTGGTACCTATGAGTACCTCGTAATGTACACATACATACCTGTGTGTATTACAATTCAATTCAATTGAATATTAATCTGCATGATACTTTAATAAACATTATTTAAATACGCACTCTATTTATAGATGTTAGCAATTAATAAACATTAATAATGTAGTTGTGACGTGCTTACAGCACTTTCCTTGATGTTCAAATATACGAGTATAATCTCAAATCTAATCCGAATTATATTATGTTACAGAAGCCCGCTGGCTCTTATTAAGATGTACATATATTCTAAATTAATTATAACGTTATTATTTTTTGATATTATTTACTAAAATGTGTTAATGATTTTTATAAGAATTTATTTTACATTATGTACCTTATTTATGTGCAATGTTTATATCTCACATTTAAGATTTGCTCTTTTAAGAGAGGTGTCGTCGTAGAAAATTTATAATATTTAATTTTTACTAAGAGATAATATTAATATTAACAGAAATCACTTGATTGAGACTGTTGTGGCTTTGCACGGTAAGTTCCAGTTCGTGTGGTGATACCGGGCAGTGAAATTACAGGGTATGAAGTTAAGATCCTTGCCAAAGTGAAGAGGAAACGCTACTGCACATCCTATGTGGTTGTAGCTCACTCATGCATAAACGAAAGTTTACAGTTTCTTTTCTGAGGAGATAAATACCATTGCTCGTAAGAATCCTATCCTCAATTCTTGTCCCTGACGGGTCTAGGTAGCGAACATTGAAAAGGGAGAGCACAATAGATCTATATAGGTGGCAGTGCTACAGGTCCATGCACTTGACAATAGCCCAAAGAACCTTAGTCCTCTGGAATGGTATAAACATGACAATGAACGTTAAAGGTTTAATGTGTGCGATGGTAATGACTACCCGTTAGATGGAACACCCTATTTTCTATAATTACGTAAAATTAAAAAAAAATATAGGATCTTACTATTATTAAAAGTGGTAAGTACCCGTGATTTTCTAAATTTAAAAACGTATATTAAAATGTTATATTATTATTATCTCTACATAACGAATTCTAAATTAGCTTCACTTAAATAGTCTTATGTCTAGCTGAAAATAGATATAATAATAACTATTTTCAATTAAGTTTTATTAAGGCTGGGGAGAAATTTCACGCGTTTCTTGAGACTAAATTGGCAGTCTGATTACATATAATTTAGTATAATATAAATATAATTAAATAAAATTAATATATAGTAATATAACTAAATAAGTAAGTAGCCATCTATAAATTGCGTCACGCGTACGTTTTTCATGAATTTTGACCTCTTCACCCATCCTTGTCACAGCTAGTCTTATTTGTGGGACTCTCGCCTCACTAGTACTATCGTCATATTTGTTTAAATTATTGGAAATATTTTATAAAACTTTTCGTTAATTCAAATGTCGTGTTTTAGTATTTTATTATATAATAATATTATGAAATTTAGGTCACGAATTTAGAACCTCTTGTCACACTTTGGCGTTAAACGTGTAACTTAATTTGTGGATGGCATCTATCAGTGTATATAAAGGTATACACTCCCTTCAAATGTGTGTCACTGAATGAGTGTTTTATTGCTGTAATTGTATACCATTAATTTGTTTCTGTGCTTAACGACTTAAGAGGAACATTAAATCTAGAGATGTGTAAAATCTAAATCTAGATATACAAAGTGCAGTCCAATAATTTATAATGATAATTTAGTCTGGTCAAACGTTGGCCATATTATTTATATTTTACTATTATTTGCGCCATGTTTGAAACCTGAGATAAATGTTGTAAGCCAAAAGATCTTTGTTAAATATGTTTTATGTCCGAAGGGCCTTAATGTTTTCTTAATTATTTTAATGACATATATAATAGGTATGTATCGTGTTTTGAAGTTAGTCAGACGATCGGAAGAGTCTGACATAGTAATTAAAAATGTTCTATTTCATTTATAGTATATGTATATGAATAAATTGGTATTTTTTTGTTGTGTTTGTATTGGAACATGCTTTTTTAAAACGTGCAATATCAATAATTTTATTTGCCACTCATTGATTTTGATATCAATAGAAAGTTACAAAGAATTGACTATTTTAGGCCCAATAAACAAGCATGCTTAAAATTAAAAAAAACGTTTTACATACGTTATCTACCTTTTTTTTTCAAAATAATATTAAGTATACTACTTATATGAATGTTAATTGTGCGTAATTGATGTAATTTTAGATAATCACTTCGAATTGCTTGTACTGTCACATTGTAATGTAAAATATCACTCCGATGCCATTTTAAATGACTCTTTTAAAATTTAATACACCATAGATTTTAGTTATATTCCTATACAATTATATAATTTATGGGCAACATTGCAATATTGTAGTCAGTATCACTGTATTTGTTATATTATTTTTATCTGAAAGATTGAATTTTATTCAAAACTATTTTCACCCACTTCAAAAAACGGTAGGTTCTAAATTCACATGTATTTTATTTACTTGTTTTGCCTTAAAACTGGAGCTATTCTATGGTGGAGCTATACTATAAAAATCAAGATTCGACCAATAGTTAATTTTCGATATTAGTCATTCCGTGACCTGTACAACTTGTTAATTTACAAAATTAAAAAAGTTACTATAATAATTTTTATCAAAAAATAACAATCCCAATATTTAATCAATACTTTTTCTTACAATAATTAATAATAAATAAGTGTCTAAGTGTCTACTATACATGAATGTCGTATACGAGATCTTATTTCACATACGGATTTATTAATTTCTTACTATTATTTATTCATTTTAATTATTTATTGTTTTACATAATGACGTAACTAAATTTATTTTTACGAAAGTCGTGGATTAGTGGTTCATTATACCCACTATCGATATATATTATATATCTATAGGTACGTGATTTCAAATCTGGCTGATACCAAAAAGATAAACTTATAGATTCATATTTTTTACTGACTCTCCGATTCTAAAAAGACAAAAATAGTTTCTCCCCGTCACTTTGGATTTAAATACATATAAAGAGCGAAATGTGGGCATGTAAAGTGTTGGGATCAGCACGATATCAATAGACATTGCTTCCAACTTCCCCATCAAGGTCATGTAGATATATCCAACAGTCGGGCAGGCATATATTTCATTTATTTTAGAATACAAACTGTTTTACAATAGTCTACCTATCATCAAAATTAAAGTACGTCATTGTCAAATTTCAAATATATATATATGTTCGATAATTATCTTGTGTTCGATATTTTATGTCCTATTAGTGATGTGCCAGATAGTTGAAAAGATACATTTATCAGTGGATATATATACTTTAGCATTTTACTAAGCTTAGTACGAAATGTTTCAAACATATCGTATTGTTGTAATCATTCAACTAGTGTTTTAATAACCATGCGTGCAATATAAATGTGCTGTGGTCTTAAGTAATATTGATATATTACTTAAGGGTGATCCCTTATTACTTATTATATATACTTATATTACTTAACTCCCTGCTTTTTGGAAATTCGTCCATGCAAGACTGTATACCCTATGGAGAATCTATTTAATGATGAGAATGTTTTATAATAAAATCTATAAAAAGCCCACACATGTATATTTAAATTTAATGTAAAAGATCTGTTCAAAATCCGGTAAAAAGATATTTTATATCCGTCAGATATCCACAGATATAATTATCTGGGCACATCAGTTTTAATTGCCCGTGTTTGTCATAGTACGCGAGCCGACTGCACCAAGCATTCGCATAAACATTACGAATTAATTATAGTAACGAAGTTACGCCTTATGACAATGTCATACGAAAATGTGATTGTTAGGATAGTGTGATTTGTGATGTGATTGTAACGGAAAGATAGATCAATGCGGCACACATATAATGTATGTAGCTAAAATGCAGGTAATAAAAACAATTGTAAATTGATATTTAAAAAAGTAAACTAACATCTTTTGGTGTTTGTTTTTAAAGAAGTAATATTCATATTACTTTTAAAACTGAGTTATTAATTTTATATGTGTGCGGGAATTTTGCATACACATATTAAGTGTTCTATATGCTTTCATGTTGCATTCAGAATTGTCGCGTCACACGAAATAAGTCCACTTAATTCCTGCACATGTTATAAAAATATTACTTTATTTATTTGACATAGATAAAATTAAAATGGATTTGTGTTAGTTGTATGACTCAGTTGTTAAAAGCAAAGATTTTTCTCTTAAAACGCGTAGTGTTTGGGGCGTTTAGCCGTGGTACTAATATTAAAATATTAAGTCATGTTGTTAATTTCGATTTTGTTTCGATTTTCGTTTTGGTTTTTATAAATTTATGGTTATTTATATATATATGAAATAAAGATAACGTTTCAATTCGCTTTTTATTTCTCTAATCCCTATATACACTTCCAAGTTCATTGTTCTGAATGTCATCATATTATAGTTAAATTGTATATTAAGTATAAGTAAAAATGAGAGACTTATTCGCCAACAAACTGCCAAACAGTTTGCCGATATTTGTGAAAATGAATAGTATATATACAAATCTTATAAATAAATAAAAAAAGCGGATGCAGTAGAAAATCATTAGGGTTAATTCGCAGTTTATGGTATTAATAGAATAAAATATCAGTTGTCGAAACTGCCGCAAGAATATTGGGGGCGCTATTGAGAATCAACAGCCATCTTTCCCACACTACCTTTATTTAAACGGCTCTAAAATAGACCCTAACTTTGTCTAAATGGAAAATAAAATTATCCAGTATATTTATATACTGTTAATAGGATTATGGTGATATGGTTGGGAATAATTACAAATGAATACGCTTTCAAACTCTTAACTACTTTATTAACATGATTGTATAACACGAAGTAATATCAACAAATCTACTACTATCTATTCCATAGACAGCCAATTCATATTACTCAAATTAGACCTTGAGACTGCTAACTAATGAAGTTAATTTATCAATTTACAATAATTACGAATGATTATTTAAAACATTCCAGATTAAATTGAAAAATAAATATTAATTAAGCATACGAGTTATTTTTTGGCGCACCATCTAAAAGTTCTACATATTTTCGATCCAATAATTGTCTAAACACATAACTAGGATACTATTTATGTGTGTAATGCCAAGACTATTTGGAAACTTCAATAGCAAATCATTACATAGATAAATATGCATTATTCTAAATTTTTAAATTATTTTTAGTAACAGACACTGCGATTCTTAATTCTGAACGTTCTTTATAAGATAGATAAGTCCAAATTTGAATAAACTAATTTTTATGACGTTATACTATACGAGGTGCCGTATTAGTTGTGTGCTATTTGGGCCACTGAGACCTCGTTCAGTTCTATGACCCGATTCTGGTAATCGATGGCTACTCCATGACATCACCATATTTGTTGGTGGCCGGAGGCGGTGACTGTGGCGCTGACGGCGGCGGAGGCCGAGGACGGTGGGCCGCCGGCGATACATTTGGATCGACCCTTAATAGAAAAAAATCTTTATTAGAATAGAATACTAATTATTGACTCGTACACAACAATAATGACATAATAAAACAAAAAATTACACATTACAAAACAGCATAATGTACCACAACTCAGCATAATGTTGGAAACGTAGTCCAGAGCTGATTTTCAGTTGGCCCTACAGTAGGGATGCACACAAATTACAATTTAAAATATAATAAAATTATAAATATCATCATCTGCTTCTTCCTCATTCCATTTAATTGGGTTCAGCATAATATGTTTTTCTCTTCCATTCATGTCTCATGTATGTCCACCACTCCACATTTCTGGTGAAGTATTTAGTGTTTTAATATTGTTGGCCATTAGACTTTCTCCGGATGGAAAATCGGGCCAAATGCAGAAGGAACTCTAAGTGAGAGATTTTCACCTGTAAGGATCTTGTCTGGTCTCCGAGTAGTCAGTACGGTTCTTGCGTCGTAAGTCTTCGTACGAGAGGTTGGGGCGCGCCGGTGCCGACTCTTGAGGAGGCAGACTGGATCCTGTGTTACATTAAATGGAATAGCAAACAGTCTGTCATCCCACCTGAAGTTGAAGGGGAAGTGGTACATATATGTTCTTTCACACTCGTATAGGGATACATGCAGGAAATAATTAGTATGTAAATGAAACAAACAAACTAGAAAAACCGCGCACGACGCCTGCTCTATTATACCTGTGATTTTTTTACATAATTATCATTACTAAATGGCGGACGTCATTATAGAGTTATTAATATTTAGAAATCATAAACGTAAAATAAATTCTGTATTTAAAAAATAAAATTATATGACTCTTGTGACTGCTCCAAACCCTTGTCATATAATGATACTATTTGTTGCGTTTCTTCTTGTTATATCCAAGTTAATTTACGGATGCTATGAAAAGAAAAGATAGGGTTAAAAGTGTTATATTCACCGTCAGTATCGGGCCGGTAGGTGTCGTCATTGAACAGTGGACGGTCGGTGTCCAAGTTCAGCGAGCTGCCCGGTCCAGCATCTGAGTAGATGTCACCAGGGCTTGCACCGAACATTGAAGGTGTTTGACTTGGCAAAAATGTCCTGAAATACGTCACACCGAACATTTTTTAAACAAATGATAATAGTATGGTACACCCGAATGATATAATAGAATGATACACCCGTCTGAACTAATGAATTACGCTGACAGCGCACCAGTGGAGCATGATAAATGAGGTCATGTCAGTTAGCCCATCAAGACTAATTAACCAGGAATCTATCATGATGTTTTCTAGGGCAAACCGCATGAAGGTAAACTTGACTCCATTGCTAGCAATGTACTACACATTGCTAGCAATGGAGTCAACAGTTCCCATTACTAAGAATCTCCTTCTGCCACTACCCTACACACTGAATAAATACGTACAAGAAGAAGACTGTATAAAGTCGACTGCAAGGATACCTCAGTCTCACCTTAGGACGGCCTCAGTGGTCTAACAGTTTATGCTCAACAGCAGACCGCTATAGTTATCAGTACTACAGCGGTCGCGGGTTTGATTGCACGCACACTGCAAACATTTGTATTTATGAATATGATTGTTTGTATGTGTTTAGGTGTTTTGTCCGTATTTGAAAAAGATATGGATTATAAGTATTTATATTCCATAACGCAAACTAGACCACAAATGCTGTCCGAATTTCATTCAACTTACACTAAGAAGAAATTTAAGGATTGTTAGCCGCAAGTAGTTGTAGTAATACTGAATAGAATAACCTTACCCTCCAATCTTTCCTTCCCGCCTGTCTCGGAGGAGTTGTCCAATGTAGCTGCCAGGCAGGGCCATCAGCTTCTCAGCGCATGCCTGCTGATACGACAGTTTGCCAATAAAATAACCTACCACCACTGCCAGGGATATCTTGGGGAAGGCACCAAACCTCGCATTTGGCTTTAAGCGACCTGCAAATAATATACATCTTATGTATTGCACTTGTAACATTCATACAGTTAATATAAATAACACTTGACGGGTTCAGTGATGTAGTGGTTTACCACACCTCCTTACTTCCAATGGCACGGGTTCATTTCCTAGCATGGTGCAAGCATTTCGAATTTATGAGTATGATTGTTTATATTGGTCTGGATGTTTGCTATGTATATAGAATAGAATAATATTATTATTATCACATCACACAGACAACACAACACAACAATAATAATGCTCAAAGCAGTAGCATAGAAATTATTTTATCATATAAATAGAAATAACGAAATAATGAATTGTTCATTCAAATTATTAGGTACATAAAAAAACAAGATATACAAAAAAAAATACATGTTCCAAAATAATCATAACAAAGCAAAATGCAAAGCAAAGGAAATTTATTTATAATTAAACCAGGTCAGTTAGACCTGGTTTTATCATCTCATCTTACCCATTGTGACAAATTCACTAGGAATTTGTCATGATGGTTCCCAGGGGATTTCCATGAAGGTCAACCTAACATGGTACATTGCTAGCAATGTGGGTTAAAGTCCACATAACTAACAATCCCTTCTCCTCTCAAATGTAGCTATTAAAGTTTTGCAAATAAAATTAGTGGACAATATATAGCAGCAATAAAAAATTCAACACAGTGAACTTCATTACTGATAGAATAGAACAAATCTTTATTCAAATAAACAAAATACAATTCCTTAATAGTTTATTTTTATGCTAACACTAAATCAGTACACATATAAAGCACAGCAAATTAAATAAGAAACTTGACCTTTGTACTTTCAAATAAAACTATAAAAAATTCTAAAAAAATTGTTGGTGTTTGTTTTTGGTAAGTGTTAATTTAAACTACCAAGTAGCATTAATTCACATTCAGGTTATGGTATTCATATTACAAAATATACTATCTGGGTAGGGAGAGAAACACGAGCGGCAAAAGTGTTGGTATACTATCCAAAGGACATAGAAATACTAATTATTATACAATAGATAAAGGGGTCCCTTAAACTTACAGTCAGGTCACAAGTCTGCGGACCTGCTCAGTTTGCCTCCTTACCACACAATGGACCTGGCATCCATATAGTAACTCTATAGAATGCTAAAAGATTATCTCAACCTGAATGTGAATTAGTAAACTCAAACAGAGTAAATCAGTTAATCAGAGCAGACCAGTCGCTGACCAGACAAGCAGCACTTTACGATATTGGATGAGTGTGGATTGATGAAGTATTTAATACCAAACAATAGCCTATGCAGAGTCATTATTCAGTATACCTATTTCATAATGTTATAAAAGTTAATATAATATATTCATACACTTGTTGTAATAGAGTTTCATACTTACCTCTGTATCTAGCCACCCATTGCCAGAGTATGGCATGATATAGAAATATTTGTTTATTTATTTATTTATATTTGCACATGCGTATACATAAATTTACATTAAATTTACATAAATTAACAATACACATGGACTCTATTTAAAGAGTATGGCAATTTCGTAGATGACTCATTCCAATAATAAAATTTAAAATTTAGATCTGTTGTAGTGTCCAGTTAGCTCCTATAGTACGTCTGTTAAAAATTCTTTTACTGTATAGTAAGCTTTGTCGGTCAGTAGTTGTTTAAGCCTTTTTTTAAATAAATTAATTTTATCTTCTTGTTTTATGGTTTCCGGGATTTTATTATATATTACAATGGATCGGTAATACGGACTCGCATCTATTATTACATTTAAAATTAAAATATGATAATGATTGATATGATTTATGAGTGTAGGAGTGTAGATCCTTACCTACATATAGACTTATTGTTTGTCAGTCAGTAGTGTTAACAGCACTGCGTTTTAACAATAATATTCTACACAAATATTACTAGAATATTGGTCAAGAGTATAAAAAAGAAATAACAAACCTGACTGCACTGCGGCGTAAGTGCCCAATCCAAGCGCTGCCCCAATTGGAAGCGATCTTTTCACAAAACTCTCCCGGTTACATTCAGTCAACACACGAAGCTCGTCTTGAGAGAATTTGTACTGCGCCTACATAACCCACATTAATAAACAATGCAACAGAAAATAATACTTTCATTCATGAAAAAGGAGGTTAGCTTACCGGATTATTTCCAAAAGGCGGCTGAGGTGGACTGATCGGTCCCCCATCCTGGTATCCATATGTTCTAGAATCGTCCATCATACAATCGTTACATATATGATATAAAAATGGACAAGCGGGATAAGATACTCATAAATTAAATATTAAGATAATAAAAAAATCACTAATAGCACAGAAACGACTTAACTCTACGAGCATTAACATATGACAATTGACAATTTTGACATTACAATGACATATATGTCACTTCAGATACCACAGATGGTATTTCATAATATCATAATTGTTTATTACATTATCAAATATGAATTATTTCTGCAACATATACCTATAATAATGTTAAAAAGTTAATTAGACAGAATAATTTTAAAGCAGAAAAAGTTCCTTCTGCTTCCAAGGGGTCCAAAAATCCAAAACCAGTCGTGGTCATAGTATACAGTGTGCTGTATAGTAGATCTCATAAAAACAACAGTCTATGCAGAAAAGGGAGTCCTTTTTACAATTACCTTAGTATATCATGCGATAATCAGAGGTTTCGGTGATCTAGAGGTTTAGCACAGCGCTTATGATCAGGTGTTCGGTTCCTGGCGTCAGCACCGAATAAATAGAATACCAATAGGTATTTGGTGCATTAATTTACAAAAATATATATTTAAGTATTTATATTAGTTCTCTATTACTCATAAAACAAGATCTGCTAGGTTGAAACTAGATGGCGCTGTGTGGGTTTTCAAGGGTTATTAATACTTATTTTATATCGAAATAAAAACTAAATATTTGTGTACAAACTTGCGCTGATAACTCTGACAACTGAATATTAGGTATACTTTTTAAACATATGAAAGGTGAATTATTATTTTTTCGATCCCGGCTGAGGAGCGGTGTCCGCGTGGTATTTCCTCATCAGGTTTCCAAGTTGGCTGGAAGCTGGCAACTGACGCAGCTTTGCATCACACTCAGTTGAGTACGAGATCCGTCCGTATACGTAACCCATCAAAGTAGCCATCAGCATTTTCGGGAATACGCCAAAGTGTGGGTTTCGTTTCAGGAATCCTAAAAAGAAAACATTCATAGAAGCAAGCAATCGAGTAGGAACGTCACTGTAACACCGCGGGGCACCGTAAGCGCTTACTTCTATGAAAGTTTTCGTGGCGTCCCTACTGCGATTTGCGTGTTAAATTGCAAATTATTTTTATGTAATTGGAATGGTCAAACGAGCTGACGGACCACCTGATGGTAAGTGCTAACTGTCACTTAGAAACATGTACAGCCCCATGGACAAGTGACACACAGATGGTAACACTCATGCCTTTGGAATTTAACCGCCTAATCACCCTACAACCAAAATGCAGCTTACAAAGCAGGATGCTTTGCGGCTGAAACATTTATATCCATACACGTTATTGTTTTTATAAATGCCAGTGTTTGTCTGACTTTCTGTTTATTGGTTACTTTTCATGGGTTATCGGATCTTAAAGAATATTGGCGGGAATATAAACCTGCGTCACGAGAAGGACTGGGCTATTTTTTATAAAAAAACTTATCTGAATAATTAGTTCCGGGGAACAACAAGTACATCAATACATAATTTTGATGTGTCACATAGCGCTATCAACATAAAACCAAAGTAATACTTAAAAAAATATTTATAACTGTAGAGGAACATAGTTTTATTAAAATACGTATTGCTTAGTATATTTAAAAACCACCCTACCATTACAAACAAATGTATACATTGCGTCGGAATCGAAACTGCGACCATGGTGCGTAAAGCAGCATGTTAGAAAACTGTACCACTTGTGACTGGCATGTTAATTTATAATAATAATAATAACTAATTGTACTAATGTGGTAGTGACCATCCTGAGATTCAGAGTAATTATGCTAAAACGCTAGCCCGAGTACACTAGCAGTACCTATATTTGTTGATGGTACAATGTGCTAGACAATCATGTTATTAAAGTAATTATGAGTTTGCAAGTGTAATTATTTGTACTGTTCTATTCTGCAATTAATTATAACAATGATTTAATCATTTCTGCAATATCTCTATGCTAATAAATAGGATTTGTTTGTCTATCTTGAAAACTAGTCAAAAATAAAAAGAAACAAGATGTGTTCAATAAGAAATTCAATTTTAAAAGTATGAGAAATTACTTAAAGTATACATGCAATCACTTGAGAAAGAGTGAATTGGAATTATACCTACTTATGATTGCGCAGCATTTGCTTTTCTGCGCTAAAACGCGCGCGCATCTGATCGTGTAAAAGAAAGATATAGGCAGCGTTATTTAAAAGGGCGAATGAAAGTGTGGGGCATAGAACTTAAGAACGTAATTATCCAACTTTGTTATGACCTATCGATAAATATAAACTATCGGGGTAGGTATTAGAGAAGGGCATCAATAAAATTGTGAATTTACTAGCAACCACAAAGGTTTTCAGAGCAACTGCATGGAGGCGGTGTCGTGGCTTACACCACAAAGGTAAGCAAGCAAAATACTATAGCCCGAACTGAGAAATATGAAGGGGTCCAAGGGGGCTTTTATATTCGAAAGACTACAAACACCGGAAGAATCTAAATATATTATTAAAAAATATATATATTTTTTTAATAAATTTAGAAAAGAAATCTCATAATTTGCTATAAGACAATATGGGATTATAACAATTGTGTCACGTTTTCATTACTATCAATCCTATTCCCATATAATAAAATCCAATTGATACTTAAGTAAACTCCTTACTTGAGAGGGACTCGACTGATTAAGTCAAAATCCATTTAAAAATAAGAAATTTCAATATTTAAAAATGGCGTACGGTTAGATAATTTGGCTGTAACATATTATTTGTGTTAATTTCTCTCATCACTACGTAGCTGAAGCGGTTCTCTATTATGAATTTTAAATATGTTCGTTATAGATATACAATATATTTTGAAATATATAATCAGATTAAAAAATAAAAATTACAAATTTGGCTTTTACTTATATCTTAAAATGTACCAGAAGTTGACTGTAAATAGTGGTCAGCATATCTACCTTAGTCTCACCTACATATGTATACCAGCTGCCAAACACTTTGCTTTGTTAAATGTTTCGGTTGTAGGATTGACGTAGCGTCAACATGTTTGTCAATCTAATTTCATAGATTACAATTATTTTTATATTATAATCTCTGCATGCTTACCACTTTTAATGGCCGCGTAAGTGATGGTGGCGAAGAGTGTACTAAATGGTAAGCAACGCTGGTAGAAACTCTCTTTGTCACATTCTTCAAGCGCCTTAATTTCATCCGGAGTAAACTCGTAGTAGCGCTGTTGACAAAATATATTTTGTTCAAGATGGCATGTAGGAAGTGAATTTTTTAAAATATATTGAAGGCCCAGCTGACTGTAAGTGGTAATCTTCACATATATATATATATGAAAAGTACCATGGACATCACATTATTATGTGATGTGATGATGATGATGATAGTTTCATTCGTTCGTTGCCATTCTCTTCCACTGAAGCAAATCTTAATAATTGCTTATTAAGGTACGAGGGCGGTTTGTAAGAATCTTTTGCACTTGGTTACCTATTACAAAAGAGACGTGACATAAAAATAGATCAATCTATCTGCTCACCAGAGGATGCGTGACATTACGTATAGGAGGGCATACTTTTGTAGTGTGTGACTCCGCAAAACATCCACAGTCCACCTCCGCTGATTTTTCAATTTTTTTGTCTTTTCCACTCATGATGTCGTATTCTATTAACCAATCATTATGTAAAGAATATATGGTGTTGCATATTTACTTGTTTAATAATCTAAATCTCACTTAGAATTTATCATTATTTTATAAAATTGGATTATTTTACAATCTGAGAACTGTCAATAATGTACTTATAAAAATGTACTACGTAGTCTATATGACTGTATTACGCCCACAGTACTGGCCAGTTGAATCGCTTATTATTTTTTTTATTATGTCATAGTGCAATGTTATATCTATAGCCATCACTGTCAAATTCGTAGTCACAATTGCAGAATTATGCATCAAATTTGGACGGTGCCTCTGAGTAGGCACTGCAGTATAATACAGAGTTGTTAATGGGTTTAAAAGCTGGTATCGAAAGGCTAAAAAGGTCAATGTGGCTTAGCGTTATCGTAGTGCTGGTCTCCGCGGCTGGTGGTGGAGCTGGTGCTCGTTACAGCGAGTATTCAGGTGTGAAGATGCCGCAGTACGAAGGGGGAGACTATGACGCATCAAGAGATGCTGCAGCCTTATTTATTCCTGAGTCGGAAGACTATAACGGCCACTCCCCAGATGCACCAGCGCCATTTGATTACAAATATGAGGAGCCCAAAGGTAGATTACATTGTATAATATTACTATTGCGGTTTAGATACTTCATTCCTTTCCATAATTTCCATCGATTTTATATGTACGTTGTCTTGTACATTTGATTACAAATAGCTTTTATTTATATACGCAGTACGTATATGTATAATTTAAAAATCCTAAGTTATAACAATACTTTTCTTTTTAGAAAATTCAATGAAATCATCATCAAAAGAAGAGGAAATTGAGGATCCGTGGCAGAAACCTATTAGAAAATATAAAAGTCGTAATAATGACTACTATGAAACAGATAAGCATAGTCCAGAAGATATAGCAACTAGATATAAAAGTAGCCATCGATTCGAAAAGCATAGGCCTCGCCATAAAAGTTGGATATCTGATAGAAACGTACGCTTAAATAATTATAATAGAGATGGAAATAACGAAATTAGAGATACGGAAAGGGACGAGATTATTAGTGATAACGTAGATTATCGAAAGAATAAGAATAAAAACTTGCAGGATAATTATAAATACGATCTTGAAATTACAACGAATAGAATAATACGAAGAAAACCTAGACGTTTAGCTGGGGAACAAAAGCCAAGTAGATCGGTCCTTGACATACATGATAATATTGAAGATATATTACCAGATTCACGACTAAGAGAGGACGAGGATGCTGACGAAGAATCTAGGTCAGATATACCGTTACGACAGCGAAAGGGCGATAGTCCTTTTCGTCAGTCTGATGATGACGACGTTATCGTTAAACTACACAAGAAAAAAACTAAACCAGGAGCGTATCCTGAATATAACGACTACTATGATATGAAAAGAGTACATAATATTAAAAATAAGTTACCTACTTTACTTCGTCGGACAAAAGGTAAATAATAGACATTTTAATTACAGTAGTTAATAATAATTATGGACCCTGGACAATTCACACAATGCCATCTAGTCCCCAGCTCGGCAGAGTTTATGTTATAGGTACTAGACAGCAGATATATACATACATAGATACATATTTTTATAAATACATACATAATATACGTATAAAACACTTTTTAATCTTATATATAAAATTCTCGTGTCACAGTTTTCGTTCCCACACTCCTCCGAAACGGCTTGACCGATTCTCATGAAATTTTGTGAGCGTATTGAGTATCTATTTTTCATCCCCCTAAATGTTAGGGGTGGTCCACCCCTAAATTTTTTTTTCATTTTAAGGCAAAACAACGTTTGCCGAAACAGCTAGTAATGTAGAAAAATCTTCATAAGGTCGACCATAAAAACACATAGATATACATACCGTGAGAGGTTTCAAACTCGCGACGAAAAGCCGTGTGCTAAACCGCTAGGTCACTGAGGCTATATATTACTACTACTACTACTAATAGTCGAAATATTAGTAGTAGTAGTAGTAATATATAGCGAACCTACAGAAAGTTGTCTATCAATTACAATTTTACAATCTTATGGAAATATAGCTTGAAAGTAACGTAACCTATAACCTTGTAAATTATTTAAGACGACCTATAAAAATTATCACTCAAAACTAATTTAAATTTCGTTTTTTTATTATACATACTACGATGGTGGCAATAAAGCATACGGCTCATCTGATGGTAAATGGTTACCGTAGTCTATGAACGCCTGAAACACCAAATGTATCACGTGCGCGTTGCCGACCCTTAAGATATTTTAATATACCCACCCTTCTTGAAAAACTAGATACTAATTGAGTTTTTGCGCGATAGTGTCGGAATTAGGCATATAAGTATTGCTTTCCAGCTTCAATGGTAATGGTCATCACTGTGTGTCACAAATGTATCCATATAAAATACGTTACAACTTAAACTTCTGCAAATACAATATATCCAGACAAGATATATTCTGTATCCTAAGAGATCTCTCTCGACAACTTCCGTTCAAACTTTCAAACCAATATAACCACTTTAAAGAATTATTTTCAAAAGCATTTCCTGGTAATGCTTATTTAATTTATAGGAACTCAGTTTAGAATTTTTGTTTCTGAACACTCCATTGGAGAATATTATTTGGCTCTAATTAAATAAAGTATAAATTAATGGTGACTGGTTATTTTGCTACCAAATAAAGTTGTTTAAAAAATACTACAAAATTAACGCACATAGATTTAAAATGGTACTCCTTTGTAAATCTCTTTATAAATTTACAGAACGGCAAAGTCTAGTCTAGTCTAGATACAGAAGTATCTGTAAAACATCCCATGTTACTATAACAATGTAACTTTCTATAGGTGAAACAGTTTTTTAAATAATTAATGTATTTTTTGTGTTCATTACGTTATACGTCCATATATCATTTAGATACAATATTAGTTTAGTAAGCATTAGTGAGGTGGTTATGCTAAAACTAAATAAACATCGATGGATTACAAAGGTTAAAAAATATTTGGTTTGTGTATGTGCTCAGTGAGGGCGGATACACCGACACCAACACTGCTGTTCGAAGACTTTCGTCGGATAAATGAGGAGGACTTCATCAGAACTGCAGTGGTCACGGAAGAATCTAAGACTACTTATTGCACTACAGAAAGTGCAACTACAACGACGATATCCATTACCACAACAACAGCGGCACTAAGTGTATCCACAAATAGTTCAAAAGAATTATCATTAGCTGAGAAATCTAGGTTGTCGATACTTAAGAAAGCTCAGAGAAAGGAGAGCTTCAAAAGCATGACAACGACGAAGCCGCCAGTTCTGTTGCAGGTAACGAAGAAGTTACCAACGGTAGTAATGGTGGAACCTGCCGGCACTGACGTACCTTCGTTGCGTGCAAGGGAGGTCATGAATGACTCTCCGGAGCATCTCGATAAAGTAAAACGACTGATGAGGAATAAGCTGATCGCCAGTGCCAAAAATATTCAAGATTTAACAGACAATTGGGACGATTTGGTTTGCGACTATATCGATACCTCCCTACTGGAGAACGAGGCGTCACTGCTATTTACAAATTTAGATGTACTCGTATTAATTCCATTAGTCGGAGTTATTTTCTGGTTCGTGTAGTGATGTTTAATTTAGTATCGAATTCATATTAGCTTTGTGCTTTTGTAATACGATAAGTGTTGTTTATATTACAATGAATTTCAACTGCAACGTGATGTTTTCATTGTTCGACGAAAATAGTGTCGATAGGGATAAAGTATCCGATACAATGTGATACTGTTGTGCATTTGAGGAATTTAAACGTTATGATTTCTCATTAGTTTGATTTGTATTATGGAAATGTAGAATGTAAATCAATATTTTTAAAACACTTTGAACTCCTATTTATTGAATTAAAAGGAATATTCGCTATCAATTATATTTGCTGTTATTATTATGAAAGGTTTTTCAATTCAACGATACACTATTACCTGAATATATTTTGTAATTGAAGCCATTCTTATAAATAATCTTTTATAAGCGCAACTTTTCCAATATATAGTACGGTTATTATAACGATAAT
The DNA here is from genome assembly GCF_030625045.1 of Achroia grisella. Classification (NCBI taxonomy): domain Eukaryota; kingdom Metazoa; phylum Arthropoda; class Insecta; order Lepidoptera; family Pyralidae; genus Achroia; species Achroia grisella. Next base: position 5,965,715 of record NW_026713051.1, read on the forward strand.
ATTAATAATATCTCAGGACAACACACTTAACGCCATCTAGTCCCAAGTTAAGCAGAGTTTGTGTTATCAGTACAAGACAACTGATAAAAATACACGGAGACATTTTTTTAAATACATACTTTGAGACATAGAAACAACAAAACATACATAGAAAGCACCCAGACCAATACAAACAATCACATGAATATAAATGTTTGTACTGCCTGAGGAATCGAACCCACGACCATCGGAAGTAAGGCTGTGTGCTAAACCTTTAGACCACAGAGGCCGTAAATACTCTTCTTCATTTATCTTAATAAAGTGAGATAAGTGAAGAAAAGTGTTCAGTTATACGCTTTAATAATAAAACTATTAACGACGCCGGAAGCGGTAGGTAGCGTAGGTCTTAACGTGAAGTATCTGCCAATTAGAGAGCTCAAGTTGTTAAGAACATTTTCACTTTAACCTAACATTTTATATTACTATGAACATACTCAACAAGTACGTAGTTACATGACATATTTAAGTTTGCCAACTATCAATACAAAGTAAGGGTAGGAATTGTTAGTAATGGGGAATAGTAATCCAATTACTAACAATTTACCAAATTTTGTGATGAGTCTGTGTTCGGAATGAGGGTAGATTTATCAAAATATATGTATTTTATTGTTTTTCTCATGAGTGCTTGTATTAAGCTTATTTGAATTAACGTTACCATCTGCTTGTCTAAAATAGGACCGACGTAAGCGACAGCGTAAATTTTCTTTTAATATATTAGGACATGTGAATTGCCCTAGCCCCATCTAGTCCCACACTATGAACGTAATGTATGTATGTTATGAACATAATTAATGTATTTAAATGTTCTATAAATAATATGTATTCCAGGAGTGGATGAGACCTGGAGTCCATCTGTGGCAAGCGTAGCAGAACGCGAGTTGACCGCTCTGTTAAGCGCCCACCGTCTCCGGATAGAAGTATCTACATATCCACCTGCTACCAATCTCCATACCCTCGAAACGTTTCCAGCCAAGGCGATAGACCCTCGTATGAACGACGAGTGGAATGCATTTGTGGCAGCTAATCATGGCCAGGCTCAAATACTATCACTTCGTATAGCTTTTTTAGCATTATTAAATCTTTTACAAAGATATAACCAGTATTTTTAATTAACACATTTTTTTTATTATATATAACTAGCTTTTACACGCGGCTTCACTCGTATGGATTCCATTAAAAAAAGTTTTTCAAATCAAAAATATCCTATGTTCATTCTAATACCTCCAAGATCATGTGTAGAAAATTTCATCATTCATTCATTTCATCATGATCACTTCAGTATTTTTTTCGTGAAATCGTAAGAAATATCCCTACTTTTACATTTATAATATTAGTAAGTATGGTGAACCTGCTTGCGCTAATGGTATATATATATATAACGGGGCCCCAATAGGATGATAGGATGAGGATGAAGTAAGATCAGTCAGCCCATCGTGGTTAATTCACCAGTAATAAACCAGGATAGTTTCAAGGAAGGACCTTCAGGACCGTCAGGTTGACCTACGCAATCAACCTGACAGGACATTGGTAACAATGGGTTCACTAATTTCCCCTCAACGAAAACATTATGGCTCCATTCATGAATGACGTTAAGGTTGGTCATTGCCGACAAAGTATGGAATGATATTACAAGAGATTACAAACATTGCGTAAAATGTCATAAATTTTGAAGCCGTCATCCCGTTCCTGGGAGAATGGATTTCATACATTTTGTAGCGTCAAATTTCAACTTTAGTATTAAAGAACTAAAATTTAAGAGCTGTGACAGTGGCAGGAAAAATAATTAAATTACTGTAACGTAATTTATTGTCCCCATACTGTGAAATTCATCTCATCTAGCTACCTACCTATGTATATCTATAAATAGGTATGTATGTGTAGATATATATATTTTTGTGAATGATTATAATATACATAGAATACCGAGGTCGATACAAACAATTATGAATACAAATGTATGTACGGGGAAACAAACCACGACCATTGGCAGTAAGACGGTGAGCTAAACCAATAGACCAAAGAGGCCGTCTATAAAATAATCGAATGTTTTCTTTTTATAATGTTAGTTTACACTGCACGTGACAATCCTGGAGTAAAATTCCAGACTCTCCATTGACATTGCCGTATAACAACAATTATACAGTTAGGCACCATTGAGATAATTACATTGCGATGCACACAATAATGTACGTTATTATATTGCATGTTCCAGTATGTATTGATGATCGTCATCAGCAATAGGATAATTTTGCCTCGTTAATCACTGAGACAGATTCGATAGTAATTGCATCAAATCAGTTTGTATTGAATGCGTTGATTACTACATTTCTAAATTAATTAATAACTGAATATAACCTGACCTACTAGATCTGTAGTTCTCAACCAGACGTGGTGCGTAGAAACCAAAATATGGTTCGAAAATGATTTTAAATTTAGCATCCCCTGGTCGCCTGACAGTGAATGAAAAGAGCGTGAATGAGCTTGATTATCTAGCTTTGAGTAACAGTGTTGTAATTTTCATAGTTTATTGTTGGCTATATAATCCGATGATGATCATGAAACTAAAGTTTTGTGTTAGATCATTCACGCGGCTTTGTCTATTTTTTTCATTGCATCTTGCACATTTTCACGGTAGTTAAAAATATTTTTTTACTTGTTACATCAGAAAATTTCATCAATGTATTACTTAAATTGAGTAATTTATACCTATGCTCAGGAAATACAATCCATTGCGTGTGTATATAGCTGTAATGTTAAATATTTTTGTTTTAAAAAATAATTTTCTCGATACCGAAAAGCTAAAAGCAAGGTAAAGAATAGGTTTAGCACCATCTATCGGCACGCGCGTAATCTGCACTGCGGGCGGACAGATGTCGTTGTGTGCGCACCAATTGATTACGCGGAGGGAGAGCCGCTGGCAGAGCCATTATTTAATTATTTATTCGCCGCGCGAGCCGCGGGCCGGAGGTCGGTCGTGGTTTAGTGTGCGGGGCCGGCGCGTCTCCCCGTCCAGTGTTGTTATATCGTATCACTACCCGTGTTTCAAGTGACTATTATGAGCGACAGGGACAGGTCGTCGCCCTCCCTCACGGACACCCCGCTGAAGACGTACATCGGCCGCCACGACGACGACTACCCCCTTATAAACGGAAACGGTAAGTAACCCTTCGATGTTAAGTGCTGAGCGAAGCGGTGCTGGTGTTATGGTGCGCGTGCAGAGATTTTGCGGGTGCGCGTGCAGATTCGGCGGGCGCGCGGCCGTGGGCGCGCATCACGCGCTCAGCCCCGCGTGCTTTGCACGAGCAGCGCGACGACGGTAAGCACCAGGGCAGTGGGTCAGCGCGTCGACCGCTCACCGCGCTGCGGATCCCGCAAGCGATAAACTTTGCCGCATTGAAGTTCACCGCAGGTTCGATCGACCCGCCGGTGGCCCCTTCCCGAAATTTGTATACCTATAGGTACATACGACTAGCTGTAGTGGGCACACGAACGAAATCGGTAGCTTTCTGCTGTTTTTGGAGACCGCAGGTGGATGCAATGTAGTAATCACAAAGTCAGCCGGCCGGGTATTGAGTACTCTTGTTATGGTGAAGTGCTGGCGCTTGCAGAGAAAGCGAGAGGGGTGGTTTGATGCGGTTTCCAGCTGTCGCGGATCGATACGGGGTGACCTTAGTTCTTAAAGTCGAGTTTTTGGGAATGTTATCGCAAGATAACTGACGCAACTACCGACACAACACGACACAGCGCACACGACGGCCTAAACTAAAATCTCCAACAATAAATACGTCTCACGTGATCTGTACTACACTATATGTTACTCCGAAATTTATCGTTCATTGTAGCTTATTAATAAAGAAATATTCACTTGTGCTGGTCTTTAAAATGTTATTAACTATTTAAGTCAGTTGTTTCATATAGCGCGGCAGTGAAATCATTTGTAAGTTATCGTGAAAACTTATATTCTGAATTCCAAACTACCGTTTAACTAACTATATTTAGACACCTGGAAGTGTTAAATTGCGTTTTCGGGCATTCCTAAAAAAGCACCGTCGAATATAGAGCAGTAGAACAGATTCACACAATCTGGATAGCTGCGATTGTAATTTGTATCGTTAATAGTTTTATAAAGTGTATATTACAAATACATATTTACAAAGAGGTAATCGTTAATCGTAGGAATTCAATTGTTGTTACGAGAATACATGTGCCTATATAAACACGGCAGTTTTCACTTTTACCTGCATGCAGTCCTAGGCACAACAGGAAAACATTATTTATATGAACAAACTTGATACTTGGGATTTCCTTATTTTATGACACAATTATCAAAAAGACACTCTTTTTAATACACTAACCGCATATTAAATCTCAATCAATTTACTATTAAAATATTCAGTGCATGTAAAATACGTAGAAGTCAAACATAACTCGAATAATTCAATTGTACAAACTGAAACTACGATAAAAATGTCTCCTATGTTGTATATAATTTCATTAATAAATCTAATATATTAATTGATACACGTGTCGCATGTCACAGGCAGTAAAATAAAAATAGCAGAGTTACAAAAATAGATACAGCAGACATTCACGTGGTTATTCCATATTGCTTTATTTTTGCAGTTACGGTACAGTTAGTACGCTAAAAATAATTTTATTGATGTTGTTTATATTATTCTTTTCATTTATAAAACAAATAATCTTCAGGATGGACGGAAGCTATTAAATAATACTTCTAATGAATAAATAATTTTGTGCATTATACAAACTGCTTTGCCTGGTGTGGTATGGTAATTTTTTATATTAGTATATAGAAAATGACCAAATTCTCGTTAAAATGAAATGAATAAACAAAAGTTTACATTTTTCACGTGTCAGTACAATGTTTCAAACGTTTTAAAGCAACAAAAATTGCAATATATACCGATATACGCAGAGTATGTATTAAGATTTTTCTTCTAAAATATTACATGAAAGTGTATATAAATATCCTGAACGGTCAATAGCCGATCTAATCAGTTACTGACAGGACAACTACCCGCGTCTCTGAAAACGTATCAGTACAGTGTTTACATTTTGATACGCTTTACGTAGAAATGTCTACAAAGTGTAAAAAAAATCTATGCGATTTTTTGCTAAAATAGCACTTAATAAAAAAAACTTTTACTTTTAATCAGAAATCAATTTAATATTTGTACATAATCACTTAATACGCAATTTTTAATGGTTTTTTTTATTCTACCGCCGCATTCGCCAACATATCTAAATATAAAAAGACGGTATAAGAAGATATAATACATATAAAAATTATGTACGATAGAATCATTAAATTGGAAAAGAATTTATGATAATTTAAACATACAATTGCAATAAATACATAACAAAATTCGTAGTGACCAAGCATACTAATCTATAAGTAGCACTCGTTCACGAGTATTTTTTGCATCGAGACTTGATTTGATATGATCTATGATTTTGTTGAGAGATTATTCTAACAGGATAGAATGTACTTATGTGGTAGTAAAGTTACGTGGTAGTAGGGCATAGATAATCATTTTTCGAGAATCTATTAAAAGGGGTCGATTCTAAAAGAAAAAAATCTACTAGTTATACATATATTCACCAGAATGGTACCTACAACATGGTATTATAGGCCTATATTGTAGAAATACGACCGAATTATTTAGACATTGATAAATAAATATGTATAAGTTGATTAGATACTTATTCGCATATTTAAAGCATAACTCGATTTAAACTGAAGTCCAAAGTCTATAGAAGTACAGTGTCTCGATGTATTTCGAGTAAACACAATATTATATTTTACTTGACTGAAACTCTCACCTCGTTCTTGCCAAAAGCGTTAACTATTAGCATTTCGTTTTTTTTATATTGTCATATTATTTAATGTATATACATATATATATATACTTTAGACAATAATAATCTCAGATGGGGTAGTCATATATGATTGTCATATTCCAGGTGTTTACTGGAAAGTAGATCAGTAAAATACAAAAAGTATTTTCTGTTCGGCTAGATTGGAACATGTTTTAGCTCTATTTAGTCAGAACAGTACATTAGTAGGACATAATGGCCATACAATTATTTCAACTGTCAATTTACCACGTATTACCATATTGCAATGACTTGACCTAACTGGCCGAGGTGTACAATTAACTAAACTATTAAACTTAAGGATTAATAATGGATGATGCACTGACAACAACATTGGGAATTAGTAATCTACGATAGAATGAGCAAAGTTTACGCTGATACTATCTATAATTTATAATGATTAGATACTTGGGCATAATTAGAAAATATTTATTGAAGTAACAATATCGTATTATAATAATTTAGTGCGACGGAAATGTATTGTTACGAGCAGGGATATAATTTACTGGTATAACTTGAAACATTAATTAGCATGATTAACTATAACAATATTGAGCGCAAGTAGGCAAAGTACAACATCTGTTCCCGATCTCTAATTAAATATAAGTAAATGAATATTTGAATTCCTGATTTCTTTTATTACATCCATAATATTTTATAAGCGACGTATTAATGGCTAGACGACGACATTTGAAATTTTATAAAATTTGAAAAATGCGTAAGCTATGTATGTATAGTATTACAAATAAATTATTTATTTTATACATAAATAAAAATTATATTTCAATAAAGGGACTAAAATTAATTACATTAATAATTACATAAATAAATGATTATTTTATTATTATACATTTTTCAAGTTACAGTTAATTTAAAGTAAAATATAATAAATATTTTTCAAATTAAGTATCTAATAATAATTACAATATAAATGAACATCCTCTCTCTTTTAAACACAATAACTGAAGGTCTGAAATAATTTTGAGATGCTTACATGGTTTGATAATCATCGTACATTAGTTTTATTTTAATTGTATGAATTCATAAAAATATATAATAAAAAGCCTTAATATCGAATTAAAAATATTTATAAAATAGGTATATATATTTATAATTGTCATATAACATTATTTCATAGTACACTTAAGGATATACCAAGTTCTCTTTTTAAGCATGAAAGAGAATTTTGTATTTTAATTACCGCAAATGGAATCCTTTGCACACTACATTTTGTAAAAGAAGTATATTCCTAATAGTATAATCGTATCGGTACAAAACCGGGACGGATCGCTAAATTTGTTCACGTCTATTCACAAACCTACTAAAAAGACACTCTAGAGGTACAGAATATTCATTTTTTTACCAAACCACTCGTTGCCACGTCTAGAAATTTCTCTGCTTTCATTACTTCGCGAGTCATTTTGGTTTTATTTTTACACTAAGATTAACTATATCGCACGGATATATATACCCGCATGCATTCTAACTGTTGTTCTCTGCTAGTAAAAGAAGTGTCATTAAATAACGTAAATCCTTCTCAGAAATTGGATCATGTTATAATATAATATATAGGTATCTCAAGACAATTAACACAGCGTAATCTATTTCCAAGCAAAGCAGAGCTTGTGTTATGAGTACAAGGTACAAGACAACTGATATAATACTTACATACAATTTTTTGTAAATACATGCATAGAAAATAGCCAGAACGATATAAATAATTCTACTCATAAATACAAATGTTTGCACCGTGTGAGGAATCGAACCCGCGACCGCGATTAGAAAAAGCGGTGTGCTAGTGCTTACAGCTAGACCTCCGACACCATCAGTCATATTTTAATACCTTCTAATTGGCTGTAATTGTAACCAACTTCACAAATGCGCTAACAAATATAGAAATGTTATTGGTGGTAGCTTAAGATTTGTGCATTAAAACAAACAAACCTTTCGGCTTTATTATATTGACATAGATTATTTCAGTGACGTTCAAGATTTGCGACACACAGTTTACGGATATAAGGCGTGGATACACGTAGTAATAATAATTATTATAGAGCACCTCATATCTATACTGCGCCTTATAGATAACGCAAAATTCTTCGAGTAATGGGTGCTCAACTCCATTAGATAACGAGATATCTCTAAAGATTAGTTCAAAACTAATAATATAGTAAAAATAATCAAAGCACCGACCACTGTGGTGCTTAAAATTTTAGCAAAGTTTATCATTTTAAATCCATTTAGACAGTTTTCGTACATTTTATTAAATTGTTCACCAATGATTTCCTAGTGTATTTATTGCAGGACTCTAATTTCAATTAAACGAATTAGTCATAGTCAGTAGGTCACAGAATTTTTAAATTCCGTTAGAATATTTTGAGTTTACTATAAAGTAAAAATAAATCGTCTTAGTCGTGAACGGATGCTGCTTGTGCGGACTTCCCTGTTAGGGTTGCGGCTACTAATTTAATTATTTTCTTTTGACAAAAACGCAAATAGCATATGCTGGTGGTCACTACTTTCTCCCTAATTTATGTTTTTTTTTATTCGTGTGCAAGCTCATTTGAAAAGTATTACACCTGAGTTTCTTATCAGTACTTCTTAGCTCGAAATCACTCCGAACTGACGGTAGATTTGCTACATCATAAGAGTATGTACCCAATAGACCTACATTGATAAAGATATTTTGTTTTCATTTGTTATCTTTAAATTATTTTTTAAACATTTTATCAAATTCAAATGAAAATGAATTTATTACGCCTCGGTAGCCTTATTGGATGGAGAGATCTTTCAATTGAAAATAATACACCTAACAAAATGTGGTTTTATCAAGCATTGTGTAATGAATCTGACAATGCCTATAACTACCTCTTCTGCGTCGTGTAAGATGTAATTATCCGAGTTGTAAACCGCTTTGTCTTTATTAAGACCCTTTAATTTTATTACTACCGTAATAGTTTTTATTTGAGACAAATAAAGATGATGATGATTATTATTATATGTACATGTTTGCTTTGTGATAAATCAAATATTTGTAATGTTTCTTTTTTATTTATTTAATATATTTATTAAGCATAATTTTCAAATAAATATTAACATGCTGCAATTCTGTCCTTCCCTGTATAAAATGTACATATGTGGGCAACATTTAATACTCCTCCATCCGCGCCATTAATTCGAAAAAGCGGTACCAAGTTTTTGCTACACGTATAAATATATAACTAATTGGATTTGAACAGTAGCAACACAACAAGGTGAATCAATTGTGAGACGGAGCGCAAATCACAGATTTTAAAGGCATTACCTATAATCACTGCACATCCTGTGACGTCTGTCTGCCCTAGACGGAACAAGACGGTTGACTATGTCTCGGCGACATTACTTACTTAACCACCTTCTTCCGTACCAAGTCGTAATGGCAGTGTTCATCTCTAGGTTACGGTTGACGCTTATAAATCAAAGAGAGTCTGCTATCCGAATAATAAATATAATAAAGAATATGACTATTTAAATTCAGTGCTTATATTAAATTTATTTAAATAAAGATTCTTTCTAATTATTTTCTATGGGTTTGATGATTGTGTAATTATATCAGCAACTACATATTCCTTCGTAGTTACTATTTTTACGCTGTACATACCGCCCTTCAAATACGGCTGATGCTAAAAATCAATAAAATTTCTGCTAAGAGTCAATTTAAATTTCTACCTTACACTCCAGTGATGTAAATGCCGTTATCAAACCAAATAAATGCTATAAATAGTAGTAAGGTCGCTCCCTGGCACTAAACGCTCCATATAAAACGTGCTATTATTAAAATTTTCTACAATAATTAATAAAACTAGATTTAATTATGTCCATAGGATAAGGCAACTAATATCAACGTTTCAAAGGGTTGTAGTCCGACTTTCTTAAAATAACTTTGTTTTAGAATTAATCGTGAGTTAAAACTCGATATTAACAAATAAAAGAGACTTATCTTTAGCTCATTCGTATGAAAAATCTAAGACAGTATACAAGAATATGTAAAAATGACTTTTCAGAATTATGAAATAAATACCTGTATGTTTTCTAAATATTAACGTATTATATAAAAATATAATACGTTGGGTAGAATGGAACGTAAATATATACGACAAAAATTGCTGTTGTGCCAGAGTGACAGGAGACGCTAGGTCTCTAAATAGAGATAGAGCTAATACTAAAGAATATAGACATTGTAATGTTACAGTGTCAACAGATCCTCCTTTAAAACACATTGATATATTCTTTGCTCACTGAAGTCGATTGTACGTCCTTTGTAACATAAGACGTAGCCGTTGTAACCCAGATAAAACAATTGTTTGACTTTCATATCTCCAATGAGCACGAAGTTAAGACCTCTTTACATGGTAACGCGATCAAGTTCAGTTGACACCTGCTAAATAAATCCCCTCCTCCACATCCCCCTCTGGCACCGCCGCTTGGCATTCGATGCCTTCAATGCTCAATTTAACTTCAACAGAACGCCGGACGGTTCATTCACTGATTTTGTTCTACGGTTCAGTAACTAACGTGCATTCGAATAAAGTACTTCATTCCTAAACGCTCGCAGTTGATCAGCTGGCAGTGGCAATGCGCCGGTTATATAGCTAGCAGTACTTACCGATGACATGAAAAGTTCTCGACTGATGATGCCGTATATGCAAGCGCAGCGTCGAACAATCTTGGGATTCTAGATTGAGCGAGAGATGGAGATGAAATGGATGCCAAGTGGCATAGTAGAGTTTACACCTGTTCATAAATAAGACTGTGAATGGGTGAGATATTAAAGTAAGCTAAATTGGAAATGTCAGATCGAGAATCACTTTTATCTTATTTGGTACATGAGCCCTGTCATCAAAACATTTATCCGTTTGAGTGACTTCAATTCTTAAACCCAACAGAAAGAGAGAGAGTGTGTGTTATTAGTTTTACGGGTCTGTGTTCATCAAGTAAACCGATATGACACTTAATTTTTTTGTTTGAAAGCTGACTTTGTTGGTTTGTATAACTATTTTTTTTATAATTGTTGTTTTAAATTTCAACATCTTACCTTAGTCGCAGTAAAATTGTTAGCACATCATCGGTGGCATATTGTTACTTTCTTATCCTATCATACTTCTTTGATCTTGGTGAGGCTTAGCTGCAACTACAAGGTTTAGGTTAGTCCGGTGGAATAACAACGTACGGGGGTGGGTTAAGACGACGCATTGTCAGTTAATGTAGTTATATTCGCAACGCTGTAACTACATCAGATAGTCCGGGAGTTCTTTGTAATTCTAGTTACATATTAAAAAATAAATCTTTCCACTACGTTTATGGGTTTCATGTTATCTGCTGAAGTGAAATCTGTAACTGATTTAATATGAGGAGGAAAAGCGATACGGTTATCTCTTGTACCCGTGGGAATGCCAGAGCCATATTGCACAGAAAAATCAGTGCAAGAATTCGTGTTTTAAATTTTAGTCTATTTGCCATTGCATTGCTACGAGTGATATACAGTTTATTTAAATTGTTGTGAAAATACTCACTTTTTATTTTATTATAAATATTTTATATTTATATTTAAACTACACTTATATATATTTGATATTAGACATAGATAAATATTAGACACATTTGATTTATAAAGATTGGAGAAAAACAAAATATAAATGAATTATTTTAAAAATAATTTTGCCTATATCCAGTTTTTTTAGTAATATATTACCTATTGCTAAACAACTTTCTATATTACACAATGTTACAACCTTATAGGCCGTAACATTTTGTCGTGTGAAGCCGGGTTGGTTGGTTGGTAGTATAATATATATTTTTATTTATGACATGAAACTGACCACCTACTGGTATACATGAACAGCACTACGCACGTTACTTTACAATTTGAAACTCGTGATACAGTTCATAAGCTAGCATTCTGTCATTTAATTTTAACTATTCTAATGCTGTAGGCCGCAACTAGCTTTTACAGTTTCACCGAACGATAAGGGACGAGTGCAGATAATGCTATCTGCACCAAGACCCAGAAGGACTTATAGAGTAGCCGGAGGCCAACTCCTGTCTGACTAATATGACTTTAGTCTTACGGCAGTTCTAGGGATTCGAACTTTTGTTCCAGTCCCCAATTTCTTGCCCCGTTTGAATTAGACGAGGGATCAATCGAAGGTGGAGAATGTCTTACCTCTTATTCTGTAATTTCGTTACCTCACAATTTAGTCAAACGACATCTTACAAAGAAAGCAAATTAACGCTGAAATAGGGGAGATTGTAGTTACACACGCTGTATTACATTTCTAAGTGGGTACATAAAATAATGGAACTAGCAATTGCTTCAAGAAATTTCTACGTTTAATCTTTTTGTCCATTTGAACTAGCATAAAAAGGCCCTCGTATTAATAATGGTGATTACTTGCAAATATAACCAATTGACAACCTTGAATCTACAACAAGTATTGTATGCGACAAAAAACCTAATCCTACAAAAACATGTGCGAGCGATCACGGCGTTAAAGTCTGTCGATTGTAAACAAATTCAATGATAATATTACATTTAATAGTAAAAGTAAGCTACATTATGAATTGATGAAGAATTTACCGCTTAATCAGCACTCTCCAATCGAAACAGCTTAGCTTACAAAGCACGCTCCTTGGTGGTACGAATACTCGTAAGCAACACACAGGCACTTACGCAGATAACATTTCACATTTTAGTTCAAGTAATCTACCGATGTTCACAATCTTGCGGTGACGTACATATACCATTGACCACTGTACATAAGGAAATCAAAGTGGCTTCAGCAACAGGGAAGTAACACCAATTATATAGTTACGGGATACGGACATGTCATTCGCAGCTACGAATTACGGCGATCATACGAATATGGATTAAAGGTAGGATTTCTCTTCCACTTTTATCGTATGTCTAATATAGTTGAGTTCGAGAATTTTGTGCTTCTGAGAAAAGATGGTTAGATCAACCGTCATACTTGTAACCGGCGCAGCATATAACGACTGTTTTGTTATTGCATTGTTTTGTCTAATTACACAAATTTTGTGGAATAAACCGGTGGTCACTGTATTCACCTTTATGATTGTTGTTTTGACAATGTACTAATTCTTTCTTCCTTAATGTTATTCTTCTCAGTTCTAGTACAGGTAACTTAAGAGCATTGTACCAACGGCTCACTATACGGAAATAATAGATAAAAAATAATAAAACTAATCCTATAAACTATGGTAGGCGCGTGCATGCTGCTATGTTTGTATCAAATATATCCAGTGCATGCGGGCGTGTCAGTACACAGTTAGTACTGGCTACTGGAATAACAGATCTGAAGGTATATTATTACTACCTTTATTTCTTCTCAAATCTTACAGTAAGTAGATTTAAATAGCCAGCTCAAAATAGAATCCTGAGTTGAAACTACGTGTGTTTAGAAAAATAGCAACCACATATTGGAAATCGAGAAGAATGCGCCAGTCAGATCACGTTAAAATAAAATCGGCAAAGTGTGTGTCGAACGAGACTACCGAGGATTCCAATAAGATAATCATATAATGTAACCTATATTTAAACATGATAGAGGTGGTAGGTATCTGGGAATTTTCGATTAGTAATATCTTGTTAGAGACTAAATACAGTCATATCTATAAAACATGATCATATAACTATGCTAACTTTTATATATTTTTTGCGATAATAAATCGGCTAGAATAAAAGATAATACAGAAATAATCTGTAATATTTATTTGTATTCAGAATCCAGTTTCAGTGTAGCAATAATAAGTGGAAATACAGTGGCAAATAATAGTGACAGGCAGTGAAATTATAAGATTCATGATATATTAGCAATGCATAAGATACCACATTTCTAACAGGACGATATAAAGTCTGTGGTACTATTTCTGTGTATAAACGTCGGCTGCTATTTAATGTGGTGTACCGTCAGCTTGTTTGCTATTCTAGTTGCTTTGAAATGCTATGATATGAAGCAAAATATAAGTTTACTATTTCTATCTAGAAATAACTTAATGGAAGTGTAGTTGTTGGTTTACGTGCCGTTCCCGACACGGTAAGATCGGGAACTGTTGCAAATACACTTAGAAATAGACGAGGCACGTTCACGGCGCGTCCAATTGAGGAAACCGGATTACTCTCCAGATCTAACTAGATACACCACCGTGCCGTACGGAATTACTAATGTTTTACGCTGTTTAAACGAGATCACGCCGGATTGTTATAGATCCCAACTCTATTGTGAAATAATAATCCGACCTCTTATGAAAAGTAAATTTAAATAATAGGAACAGATTAAATCTTTATTAAAATGCAATTATTTTCTTTAATAGACACTAGTCTTTGTTTTCCACGGATATACACGCATATACATATATGGCGCATGTGATATGTTTTATCCGTCTAATGTATACGATTTGAATCGCCTATACTTAATATACCTATATTATAATGTACCTTCAGACTAAAGCCGCATCAGTCGGACAGGATTTGGCATTTACTCGCTCCGTAAGCCATACCGAGTTTGGAGAACCCTCTGCACTTGACCTCATTTTACATTGAAGTTGAAAAGGCTACGGCCAACAGTATTAATATAGTTCTAAAAAGAGGGTTTTGACTCAGCCCCATTGTCCTCTGCAATCAGCCCCATTTTTTTGTTAAATAAGACAGTCGGCACTATAATATTTAAAAAAATAGGTTTGAAGAGCCCGCTGTGCTCGGCCCTATTTTCGTCTAGTGTCTTTACAGCGTAAAAACATTGAGTATTTTAAAGAAAGTATTACATATAAATGTGAGTGGTTATAAGGGCAGAGAGGAATCGAGGATTATGATCTAATAAGAATAAATAACGATCCCTGCGAACAGGGATCAATGAAGGGAAAAATATTACGCCGACCCCAAATTAATGGGATAAGGAAGAAGCAGATGATGAGAATAGTTGTAAAAAAAAACTAAGAATGCAGTTAAAAATGAGAATAGCTCAATTTGATTCCATCATAACAAAAATAAATAGACACGTTGTCGTCATCCGCTCGTTACCTTCTCGTGTGTGTATAAAAATGTTAAATTCTCACCGCATCTTACTGGTTCGCATAGCCAATGTGTTGGACATACGTCATGGCACGTCACGTACTGTTTGTATGCGCGTGCGCAAGGTCGTCCCGCAACTATTATCTAACTTGTAATGAAACGAGACACTCGTATCACAAAGCATCGGCCCAGCATTGCCTTTACAATTACTTGTACAAGTATATTATGTTTATCGGACTAGAAATTTCTATCTTTTACACAGTGTTATACATTAACTGTATCCTTTGGCTCTGTTTGCGTGGAATATAAGATTAAACCTAAGCCTACTATTGGTGAAAAGAATTTCTAAAAACAATAATGTATTTCACACGTAGTCTATCCAGGTGTGAATATAACAAAATATTCAGATCTTATAAAAAAATAGTCTGTGTGAATACCTCAGTTTCACTTATTTCTGTCGCCTAGCTGTGTTTCGGTTGAATTATTAAATTACAGGATATGAGGTATGACATCTTAGTTTATAAATGACAACTTGGTGGTCTCACGGTTTACACTCTGCCTTACTTCCGATGGTCGCGGGTTAGATTCTTGATTTGTATTTATGAGTGTGGTTGTTTGTATCGGCCTGAATGTTTTCTATACATAATAAGTATGTGTTTACAATTGTTTTGACACATTTGTAAAATATGTAGAAACAAATTATACACTAATTGTAATATACAACAGCGCCCATATTGTAATTGATACTATCGAAAATGGAACTGCGTCTCTTTGCGAGATAGATGTCGAACTGTACGGTGTTGTCATATGTATGATACGTTATCACATGCTTACTGTATTAATAAAAAACGATTAAATCAATTCTACGCATTAGTCTTTAAAGTCAATTTTTCAAAATTTTTTCAGGCAAGATACTGTCACTATTAAGTGCGACATACTTTTATGACTCTTATTCCAGATTGGGTTAAGCAGATTATTAATTAAGCAGATTAATAATCAATGAAATATTCAACTTAACTAGAACTTCGTAAATAACAAAAATCATTTATAAACATTTTTCTAATATAGACCATATCAGAAATTGAGATTTTAAGAGGCTCATTTGCTTTTGGTTAAACCTTGCTCTCGAGATGGATGCAAATTGCTGTAACACAGTTTTTCTATAAACTATATGAACCTAGTTATTTACGATCCAAATATGATATGCTATTGTTAAATATTTATATATATAACAATAGCATATTATTCAGAATCACAGGGTTTAAATATATTCTTTAATTCTTTATAAAAATAATATAGGTAATATAGATATTTCCATCACGCCAGACAGAAATAAATGGACAAATTCGAACTTAATACATTTGCGATCTAAGTTTAGATACGAAACTGCCAGACCTGGACGGCTTCTATTTGTGTGAAATCGTATTAAAATACACCAATTTACTGACTGTATGAAATAGATGTGTCAAGTCCTAAAGATAAACCAGGAGTCCGCAGGTACGATTCTCGTGTTGGACATTTGTCATCAGGCCACGAGGTGTTTAAGTTGTCTCGTCACGTCGTGGTCGAATTGAGAAGTGCGTTGATCCCATTAGTTGCTGAATTAGATATTCTGGTAACGGTTTAGCAATCAATTTCTAGACGGTATATCGGAAATAGTTCTTATAAATGGAGATATTTTGTTTAATTTTTGTAACTGGATACGTAAATACATAAATGAGGAACAGTTGCTCAATTTGTTAATAGCGTCCCTTTTACTAAAACTTGATTTTAATTAATTATATCAAAATAGAACTCCATTACTGTTAAATTTTATAAGAACTTAACATTTTAGTAGTTATTAAAGAAATGGAGAACATCCTCCTCCTTTTAGGTAGTCGCTTAAAGAATATATGAATACTAAAGTAAGTACGGAACACTGTAATTGTCTATTCGAATTCTCTCATAGCCGTAATTTTACGACAAAAATACAACAATAACACCGCAACGACAGCAGTTTGTCATTGAAATTTGAATTTTAAGTTTTGCTTTGTATAAATCAACTTACAATAACAAGATAAATTAGTTGACGCTCGTTTGTAGCGCCAAGGCGCCAAGCGGCCACTTATCTATTTTATATCTATATGATATCTTGTTATGATATTTTACATTAATTTTTTAAACAACTCAGCTTCTGTCTGTTCTTTTCCGTTGAATGTAGATTGTGTGGTAGTAATCAAACTAATTGTATAATTAAATTAATTAATTTAATTAAAATTTTAAGCTTCTGCCCTATTGGGGACAAGAGGTAACCGTCACCGACGTTTTTTATTATTATTATTATATATGTATGTATATTTATTCATTGGACTGTATATCTATCTTATTCTTTATTATTGTTGTGACGTTATCTATTATTATATATATTTAATATTATTATACAATTCATAATTTATTATTCAATACAAAAAGATTCACATGTCGGTAACTATCAAATTATACAAGTAGATATTGAAATAAACCCAGTGATATGTGACCATGTCAAATGTTCAGTTAGCAATGCCAAACAGTATAGCACGAAACCGATAGTTTTTAGGAAATAAATATATCTTACTTAATTCTTAAAAACTCAGATAAAGAAGAGAGATAACAATAAACATTTACAATTTCTTTCTAAGTGAAATTAGTTCATATTTATGTGTTTTCTTCCTGTGTATTCTCCTGGTACAACATTTATAACTGACTGTAGTTTTACGGCTTCGGTGGTCTAGCGGTTTAGCACACTCTTTTGCCTCCGATGGTCGTGCGTTCGATTCTCCGCACGGTGCCAAAATTTGTACTTATGAGTATGATGTTTGTATTCCTCTGAGTGTTTTCTTATTATTGGTGTATTTACAAGAAAATGTATCTAAGTATATGTATCAGTTGTCCAGTACCCATACAACAAGGTTTGCTTACGGAGTAGATGGCATAATATGGTATGAATTTTCAAGGACATTATTTTTATTATTATATTTGTATTCCATTTATTTATTATATCTGTATTATATATATAAAGTTTCATTATGTAAGATTGACTGATGTAAAATAACGTCAGATTAAACAATATAAAATAATATTCTGTAAATATGACGTATTTGCGCATAATGTTATTTTTCTTTAGCAATATTTACGTGTGGGATTATGAGTTGATAGATATACAAAATTGTTTATGCAATTTCTTGTTTATGAATAGTATGTTGATAGGCGCGTACCAACTGGGGATAATCCCACTATAACTGGGATTAAGAGGCATACCACCAATGTACCGTGAATCCCATTTGAGAGCCGTAAGAAAGTACAGTCTCCTAGCAGTTTTGGAAGCGAAGTTAATTGGAAAAAGTACAGGAGTCCTACCTAATATATGGGGAGGGAACTACTTGGCGTAGTGGTTTACAACTCCGTCTTGGACACCTCAAATGTAGGTATGTTCATTCTAGCAAATAAAAGAAATTTTATTTCCTGTTCAATGCACTTTATTTATATTGTTAATCCTGTCTTAACACGAATAATTTTATATTAAATATTTACTTCTCTGACCGTTTCGACTAGGTTGTTCTAGCCATAGTTACCAGTTTACTGGAGAGTAACAGCTATCATTGACATAGCACGGTAGGTGCCAGAAGTTTTTCTACTATCGTCACTATTTTGTCCAACGGAAGATTGCAACCTAATTCTTAATGACTTTATTATAATGGGCAAATTTGAAAAATAATGGCTATATTTTCATTCATATCAGGTCATTCATATCTTGCAGCAACCGTTAGCACAGGCAACTATTGGATGTAAAATGCGAGAAAGATCTGCATCTTTCATTAAAAAAAATACTTCTTATTACCTTGGAATTAAAGTCCAGAAAGTATTTGTAATAGCTAATTTTGTTTTCATTCAAATCGTTGTAGACTGACGAAATGGTTACCCAGCAAAATTACGTATAAATTCTCGTGCCCATTGAGGAAACATTAATTGTACTCACCGTTGCAATTTCAAACATAACTATTATAACCTTTAATTATATTTGCCAAGATGAAATATTAATACTTAACAATTGTTAATTACTATTAATTGTTGAGTATAGAAATATATAACCTCATTAAAGCATGCAAATTATTACTGTAATGATGGAAACGCCAATGATTAATTTGCGTAACTACCTAGATCGACAATAAAATAAAAATAAATAACCCTGTTCAATTCAACAGCGTCATCTAGTCCCAAGCTAAGCAGCTTACTCAGCTACTTAATTCTTTTAAATACATAAATAATATAGGTACATAGAAAACATCACGACCAATACCAACAATCATATACATGAATACAAATATTTGTACCGTGCGAGAAATCGAACCTATTGATTGTTGACTATCCCCGTGACGTTACTCGATGGAATACAGCCTATGTAGCTTCCTGTTTCCTTAGCCATCTATACATATAAGAAAGATCGGTCATGTATTTCTCGAGTCTATTACAGACATAAAAAAATCAAATTTCTCTTATTTGTTTAAATACAAATTATATTATAGATTCCTTGTGACAAAAACGTAATAGTAATACATATGCTAGTGGTCATTACATTCTGAAAGGAATGATGGTAGATTGATAGATATAATACGAGTCTGCAATAAAGGTATTTTGATTTGATATCGTCTGTTGTGCATGTTGCGACTTAAAGTCTCTGAATAAGTTCAACTACCTACTTATGTTGTTTTTGCCTAAACCTCTTCGATTCCCACACACGTGCTGGTATGCATAACGTGACCAGACGTCCCGTTTTAAACGGGACTGTCCCTTTTTATAACAACAAGTCCCGGTGTCCCCGAAATTAACTCTGGGACGCAAAATTGTCCCGTTTTTGGAAACTCGGTGAAAATATGTTTAGTCGAGCGGGCCGGTTGTGATGTAGATTATTGTTGATAATTAAGGTGAATATAAAAAAACGTGCCATTTTTATATTGTCTTGTAGACAAGCAATTAAAGTTTTTAAATTAATTTAAATTGTTTTTACCTTTAAAGTTTTAAATTCACAAAGAAGTATCATATATCATTTTAAAAGTATTTAGATAATGATTAAGACGGCGTGGTTAATTTAATTGACTTATAAAAGGTGGCAATTCTAGCTTCTAATTTTGAAAAATGCCATTTTTCTATTTATTCGACGATATGTTCTCTCTTCTAGGTTGTCTGTAAGAGACTGCATATAGCGTGAAGACTGCCTATTGTAATTACTTTTCTATTTACTGTATTTTCTTATTGTTTATTTTGTGTACACAATAAAGAGTTAATTATTATTATTCTTTTATATATGTTACATCTCCCTTTTTACGGGGGTAATACTTTTTTTTAAAGAATTAGCTTTAATAAATTGTTTCCTTTATTGACTGTCTATTAATTGATATAAATAAATGTCCCGTTTTGAGTCAAAGAATAAATGGTCACGTTAGGTATGCAGTAAGTAAATGTACATACCTACATATGTTACTTACCTGCGTACATAATAATTTGCAGTTGCCGGTGTTTTAATGATCAAAAATACACTGGGTTTTGTGTATTTGATGGTATATGAACATCCGTTTTTTCGTACTATTGTAATGCTGTGTGCCTCAGTGGGCTTTACAGCTTCATGAATATAACGATCGATAGGGACGAGTTCAGATAGCACTCCAAAACCTTAGAAGAACTTATGGAGCGGCTGAAAGCCAACTTCTGTCTGATACGACTTTATTCTGAGAGCACCTCTAAGGGTTCGAACCTCGACTCAGGCCGTCGTAATTCGGATCCCCGTTTGAATTGGACGGGAAATCGGAGGCGAGCGAACAGCTTAAAGTAATTGAATTACTAGTAATGTAGGTTACTAGATCTATTTTAGCAATGTACCGTATGTATAAGATTGACCTCCACGCGGCCTTAGAAACTAGTTAGTTAATTCTGGTGAATTCGCCAATGTCTGACCTGACTAAATGCTCTTTTTATCAACCTCGACTGGTACTAGTATGTAAGGTTAAGGCAGTTTCATCAATCATCTCAGTAATTCATCATAATATAACATAACATGCTGATTACAAATGGCCCTTTTCCAAAAATAGTGGTATCTCGCGTATTCTCTGTGTGTTTTGGGCCTTCAGGATCTGAGGATCTACCGTGGTAGAACCTTCGGTGGAATTTTGTTACCCAAATATCCTAATAGTAGCCTTATTGACTTCTAGATTTAGATCATTAATTTTAATTACAGTACGCGGCATTATTAGCAAAACACAACAGTCTCTTACCGAGTGCCCGTAACATTTTAGTAGTAATAAATCATAAATTTTCCAAACACTAAATAAACCTCATTCGGCCTTGTTGAGGTATTTCGGCGAACTTTTACGATACACGTTGTAATGTTAAAGATCACAAGAAAAACACACGAGAAACGTGCGCGCGCGCTACCGACTTGGCAATCAATGGTATGACGTCACCGCGCACGCGCCTCATTACAATACAAACTCTAGAGTAAGTTACATAGTCATTAATTTTTTGTGGATACTATTATTGCATCTGTTTTAGTCCGCCTTTTTTATGTAACGAGGTAGACGGTGAAAACGCGTCTGCGTGGGTACCACACTTTACTTATTTTAACCGCAAAACAGCTTGTTTTGTACTGTGCTGTAAAATTACACGATAAGATGTCTAACATCTTAGTCCTACGGAACAACAAAACATAAGTGGTTTTTTTTAATTAGTCTAATGCTGTTGGGTGCAGCTGGTCTTTACCGTTTCGACGAGCAATAGGGGGCAGTCAAAGTTACTGACAGTCCCTTCTTCCACTCGCCCCTTTTACGACTATTATTCTAGATTGGGTTAGCAGAGGTTTTGTCATTGACAGTTATGTCAACATCTAGATAAGCGTAACACTTGATATGTTCACTTTTCGCTGGCTATGTTTGATCCAACAGAGGGCAAGCCTATCGCCGTCTCTCGGATCAATTTGATTCGTTATCGGTTTTTAAACCTACAACATTTACGAATAAAGTCGACTGGACTTTGAAACTTTTAAATTCTTTATTTACTGTAACCTCGTGAACGTATACGGTGCAAGAGGCCACTTAACTGTATGTTAACTGAACATATCGCAGATATAATAAGTTACTAATCACGTGCGTTTATTTATATTATTTCAAATGGAATTTTTTTATTGATAAACCGCTCCGTACCTTTGTTATCATGATAGTGGTAACGAATAGGCCTTAGTTATCTAGCCATGAGTTTTGTCATAGTATTTACAATATACTATCTCTTGACCGCGACTTCTTTCGCGTGATTATGATTGATCAGGAGAAACGGTAGTTTATGCCATTCATCATAAATGGACCATAGGATGTAAAAGTATAAGGAACAAACTGACAGAACTTCATTAATATTTTGTAATAATAAATGATTATTTATTTATTATACCCACGACAATAACACAGCGCCATCTAGTCCCAAGTAAATGTATACATAATAATTTATAGAAAACACTTTCGATCTCATGAATACAAATGTTTTCACCTTGCGAGGAATCGAACTCGCGATCATTACAAATAAATCAGTGTGCTAAACCGCTAGACGACCGTCCCGTCATATATGATTTATTATTTGTGTGCTACAAATCGAGTGAAAACAGCTACATGCACAATACATACAACTTTCATTAAACTGTGTACCGAATACAAAAGTTTTAACGCTTGGAAAACAACGTAACAAATTTTGTGAAACTAAATTTTACAGAGTATGCCGAAATTTCGCTCGCTGAAATATTTCGTGCGGTACAATTCCAACAGTCTGTTGTTTTTCATAGTGCATCGTGTGCTGCAGCGAAAGTGAATTTCAGTTAAATGCCAACTCGAGACCACCGTTCTCATGGAAATAAAGTGAAACAACTATTATCCTATTTCCTTCCGAGATTTTTGAAATACGACGACGATGAAAATAAATGTGGTAGCTTCTCTCGCAGAAATACACTTCAATTTTAACTTGTAGTTAGTATTGGATAGGTTCCGGGATATATTTATACTACGATGGTCTATTGGATAGACGGGTGATTTTTTATGGCCTATAGACGCCTGAAACACCAGGGATGTCATCTGCGCGTTGCCTACCCTTAACAAATGATTGTAGTGAGACTCCATTAGACATAAAAGAGAAACATCTAAATCAATTTATAATTGGTCAATCTGCTTTAATACTACTATAAAGTAAAGTGGCTGTGTCTGACGATCTGTTTACCACTTCCAAACGAGTTTTTATACCGATGTAATTTGAAGTATCAAATAAGCTGAATCGAAAGCTGATTGAATCAACTCATAGCACTACGGAAATCACGAATGAGCGAAAATAGACATATTTTCGCTTTCAAGCATGTTTAAAAAGACGTATTTTTAATAAACATCATTTCAATTTCTTTCTATTCTAATTATAAACTTACTAGACCCTTTGGTAGGTAATCAGATGTAGTGAAGCGATAATGCAAGCCCGTTGACCCGGCAGAAGTACGATTACCCGGGCCGGTGGTATATAGGAAGAATCAAAAGTTATTATTAAACATTTCGGGTTCCCGACTGCATGCTCATTGAATTATAAGGATGTTTTGTGGCTTTTCTAAGCCACTGTGTAATTTACACTACGTTTTGTAGGGGGCGTGAATGTTCGTAATTGGGGACAGTGGCCTACTTGGTTGTACTGTAACAGGTCGGTTTGAAACCACCGCGAAAAGTTCCCACTATAGACTAATTGACTAATTAACTAATTGACAACCATATTTTAGGGAGATATCCACATTTTACCCAAAACACGACCACGTCAAAACTACCTTTTATGAAATCGATAAATTTTATTTTGTAGACGTAAATGATAGTGTTGATTTAATTTAAGTATTTAGATATGAAATATTTGTATATATAAATCGCTTAGTTACTGTATAAATGTTATTTCTCAAGAGTTTGGTGATTACAGGCAATTGACGGTTGATAATGGAATATAATCTTGTTACTTATCTAATGAGTAATTGGTACACTTTTGCACATAATGTGTATTAATATCACTTAGGTATAGCTACCACGCAGTACCTACAAGCTGATTATATTGAAAACTGGAATTCAAACCGTAGGTATTTATATGTTATTATTTAATATTTATTTTGAATTATACATTTATGTATAGATTACACGTGATAGTAAATAAGACGTATTTTTATCTACTAAATTTTACGAAAATGGTAATTAATATATTATTTAATACATCACTAATACATATCTGTCTGCTATATTTAATTACTTAATTACGCAGTCTCGGTTTGGTCGCCGAACAGTCAATACTAGGCTTCCAAGCTATATCCAACCTCTATTCAGTGCCTGATGATGCCTCGTTCACAGGTGAAGGACATTTCGCAATATGGGTGTTGACTCAATAACGGCCGGAATTTGATCACCAACAGAGAAGGTCGTAGCGCATCCAGTAGTGGTGGTCAGGTTTACACACTGAAATTTGTTATGTCATATATGCTAATCAAAATAATATAAATTCATTAAGCAATGACTAGACACACAAAAAAATAGACTTTCGCAAAATTTCACCTAATTCGACAAAATTTATGCTATTTAAAGTTTGATTTATATGAAAATAACACATAATTTTTTGAACTAAAACATATATTCCTTAGTTAGAATAAGATGTAAACAATAATTTACGAATTTAAATGAAAATAAAATATAACAGTGAACAATAAAAAAATTAGATTTAATAAATTTATACAAATATTATAAATTCACATAGTCATTGTTTAAAAAATCAGCCATAGTCGCAGGTTACTGCTACTTATTCATCATTTGTATATATGTATAAGAAAAAGATTAGAATCGCTATCAATTGACGTAATTAGGTTGTATGTTGATATTTTGTAACATAAGTCGTGCTTAAAACTGTATTTAAGTGGTTCGATCACGCGAAATAAATGCATGTATCGGGTTCATTTACTGTTTATAAACAAACGTAGATACACATCTGTTTATATTATGGAAAATTTCATGTGCAGCGGTGTAATATTGGTTCGGTAATTCATGTTGAGTCGCATAAAGGCTGACATTAGCAGCATGTTCTAATGGATGCCGACCAGTAGGCTAATCGTGAGGATATTGTTTACTAGCCGAACTCACTACTTTGTACCCTGGTATTCAGCATAACAGTAGTCTACATTTGTTTTTTTTGTTTATAAAGCGATAATAATAATAATAAAATAAAAAGCCTTTCTTGCTTTATCTCTTTTTACATAGTATAGTAATTATGATATTATACAAAATGTAATAAAACCTATTTTTATTTTTTTAACTATTCTAATGCTGTTGGTCGCAGCTGACGATGGCACTTCAAATCCATGAAAGGATTTACGGAGTGCTTGATTGCCATCTCCGCCTGACGGATATAATTATTGTTAACACTTTGTATTCAAATTAATTATCAATAAACAGTTATTAATATGGTTACGATTTCCATTCCGTTCTGTCTTTGCTTTGCGAGACCATACTCGACCGGATATTTTCCAAACTTGATCCTCTCATCTTCTATTCTGTCTACCTCTATTTATTTTGCCGGTTTGTATCGTTCCATTATTATTATTGAAATTTTTCAACTTGGAATAAAATTATCACAAAATTTTAAGTTTAGCCACAATATATTATTTAATCCGCTCTTAAATCAGTTAAGTCGTTCCTTAAATTACCATAGCGCGTACAAACGCACAAACAAGTCACAAATTCTAACAATTACTGGTTTGGGTTCTGGGTAAGTCCATCAATATAGTTTATGTTATATATATCTTCCATGTACCGATAACAATCAGTTACATTTTTATTTATGAGTACAAATGGACTGTTCAGTATTATTACGTTGTTTTTTCCATCCACAGACTGTTCCTCGGAGTTTATAAATTTAAAAAGGTTGCATGTCTGAGTGTAAAAAAGTAGATTTCAATCGACGTTCTATGAAAAATGTTTTTATTTCACAATTTCTTTTACAAATTTTAACGATACGATTATGCGTTTGTATAAAAAATATAATCGATACTAACATTATAAACCCGATAGTCTGTTTGTCTGACTGTTCCCTTTTATCTTTAGGATACTTGTTACCTTTTTACGATTAAACGGCGGCGCTGATTATGACATACATATAAATAAAGAGATGATTACGCCAACCTTAATTAGATGGGATAAGGATGAAGCAGATGATGATGATGGTGAATATAATCTATATTTTATGTCAAAAATAATAATATGAAAGAAGTGAAATAGGGGATGAAACTCTCAAAATATATATGAGATGCTGTTTTTCATTATTGACAAATAGAATAGAAATAGAAATAATCGTTATTCAACAAACTCAATACCCTTGCCCTTACCCTTGCCTAGGCGTTGCCGTTTTGAATACATATTATTTTAAATAAATAATTACACAATAATAAGAGGCATGCGATAATCAACATAGAAACCTCTAAGCTCTTATTCCTAGTCCCTTAACATCGAAATAGGATAAACAATGCACCAATATGTACAACGCAGCATTAATAATATTCTATAAAGAAGGATTTCAAACAAACACCGTACCTAAAGCCGACTACTGTATAGAGATTAATGAACATAACGGCCTACGATATGAATATAACCTTTGATTCTACTACGTATCTACTCCATATATCTACAAAGATTAATTCCGTATTTATATCTACGTACGCGCTGAATACATGTACGCTAGTATTATGAAAATGTAAAGTTTGTGAGGTTGTAGGGGGTAATCTCTAAATGTACTGAAATGATTTTATCATTTAAAATTACATTATAATTATTTTGTCAGTAAAAAGCCACGTTATTGGTGAGTGTCATAACCTATATAACCTCATGCTATGATGACTAATAGGAGCGGTGCTATAATGAAGAATATTGCATAAACGAGGAAAATGCAACGTAGACGAAATCGCGCGGGTAAGCAAGTACGATATAACTCAAACAATAGAGATCGCTAGTGTATTTGTATTTTAATGTATCTAATCACAATACAAAATAACGACTGTGATACTAAATGGGGTAGTCGGAGTAAATCGTCGTCGCAGTGGTATTTTACTCTTTATATACCCCACATTTCGCATTAGCATATTTTGAATCCAACGTGGAAAGGAGTGAACCAGATCTAAAGACTTGATAAATTTTTATTTGGTTTATTAATTTAGTTTTTATTTCATCAATATCGATAAGGCTGGTCTACATTTTAAATTATGGTCGATGTCAAAGGGTTCCTGTTTAAGAAATGATCTTTGTGTGGTTTTTAAATTACATTTTTATATTCGTAATTTATCTTTTCTATAATATATATATTTTCTTGTATTTACCTAAAAATATTTATATATTATCTTTGTCCAAATAAATGACGACCTGCTTGAAAGTTAAAAAAAAAATCTAGTCTAAATCACAAAATTCTGTTAATTTTTTCTCAAGCAAGTCCTACAAAAAACATTACTAATCGTATAGAAATAATAGATTTTAGAAGAGTTATCGACTGCCTATATACTCTTGGAATTAAACTAAATAAAGCCTGAATTACTCCTGGTACACTTTTAATATTTATTTCACTAAAAATAAGCATCTAGCAAGATTGTATTTTAGTGATATTCTTTGAGTTTCCATTATTATACGTTTGAAAAAGAAATACTTAGTTTTTGATTCACTGACTGGCTTCATTCAAACATTGTTGGCAACACTGGTAAAGCCGTGTAAATTGCAATCCGCTTCAAATAGGAATTCTATAGAGAGAGCCCATCGGCCGGTGTTGCAAGTAACACTATTGTTTGCTTGGGTTTGCGTCCAACGCAGTGTGATCATAGTAGGTAATTGCTTACTCAGCCAGAGTAAATTCTGCAGGTGTTGTAAACACATGTTATTGTCGATCTATATAGGCTAGTTATTCCTCAATTACACTGTATATTTTGAAAGCGATGTGGACTGTGGTATACTATACTATACTACTTCGGCTTGGACTTTTGTAAGTTATAATCTCGCTTACGAAAAAAAACTTGTGTTTCTATTAATACTTCTGATATACTCTCGGCGATGAAAACACAAACAACAAACCAAAAACATATCCGAACGACGACGCCTGTTAACAATAACTTTGGCTACCCCATCCGGGATAACAGTCATGAGTTTGTTATCGCGGGCAAAAATGTTAACGACTCTAGGATAATATATAAAATTCTTGTGTCACAAGTAAGGGGAACGTGACCGATTTTGATGAAATTTTCTTTTTATACTCGGTAGCAGACCTACCAGGTTGTTATCTATTTTTTATACTCCTCAATGATAAGGATGGCCCAAAAAAAATCTAATATTTTGGACAATATTTTTGTTTTTTTATGACGTAGCATTAGATATACATATAGAAAGGAGTTAGCCTTCAGCCGCACACCAAAAGTCCTTCTGCGAGTTGGAAATATTGAGTATGTCGGCACATCCATATCGTCTGGTGAAGTTGTAAATACCAGCTAAAGAATACCTATTTTTTAATAGTGACGACGAAAACGACGTTTGCTTATATTGTAAGATCCTATGAGTCCTATTAATGCTAACAAATTATATTAGCGCCTTGACCGTCGACCGCAGGATGTAAGTACGTACGCTACAAATTGATCTCAATTACCAGAGGCAGGGGCAACTTTGTAGCAAAGAACGGAAAAGAAATAACCTTTATTCAAATGAACTTGATATAAGCACTTTTGAGTAGTAATATTTTTTATTCTGCCCTCATTTGAAACGCAGGCTCATCACAAAAAGATTGAAAAAGGAACTTACGTGTTTCTTATTTAAATAAAACAACACAGAAACGCAGAAACCGCTACGCTGAACTATGTTTTGGTTGCAGAGTCAAATAGGGCAGTGAAATTACAGGTTTAGTCCTGATTGGCCTGATAGCACCAAAACGATATATGATCATCCGTGGCGCTGTTCATGTATTTACTCCAAGGTTACCACTTACCATAAGATCGTTTGCCATTCCAGTGTAATAAGAAAGGTCATAATGGTTTTATTATTATTAGCTAAAATGAATATTTGTACTACGTCGTATAAAATCGGAATCAAATTGACAGGCATGAGAGGCAAGAAAATCAAACAATTAAGTGAAAGCTGTTTATTGTTCCTAGGTCTTAATAATACAGTTACAGTAAATATTCGTTGTCACCCTACGGTTAGAAATCTATTAGATATATTGCGAAACTAGGAAAGATCTAATGATGTAACTAAAAAAACTATCCAGCCATGTAGCACGCTAGATTGTTTATATTCTAAGTATAGACGAGGTAACTAAATAGCATAGCTGAAACTACATGGGTAAGTTCATTGAATGAATTTTCCAATATCAGGGTACTTTTATTAGTGTAAAAATAATGTTTATTCAAATAAAAATTTAACTTTAAGCGCCTCTCAGTAGTTATATTTTTATTCTACCGTTCATTCGGGATTCAGAATCAGTCAATAAGAATAAGCATTAATATGCCGGTTGCTCTTTTATGTAAATATTGTACGAATTTAAATTTTAAAGTTAATATTTGTGTGAAAACATATTACTGAATTTACCGATTACAAAGTAAATCACCAATCCCTACAGACAGCTCTCGTTCACGAATATTTCATCCAACATTGCGTACAATATTTCAATCAATAGACATAGTCAGAACCATGCATTAATACCGTACTATTCAGAAAATGATTTATTTCTCTTATTCTTGGATTACTTATATCCGATTGAATTTATAATATATTTTGTAATATATTAATACTTACGTAGTTATAAATGAAAGCAGTGCAAAATGTGTTATATGGAAATACTGCTGTAAATTTGCTTCCTTATGAAACTGACACGTCTCGCTCGTGTGACTGGAGTCCTTTAAAGTGCTCTAAACTACGATCTACTTTGTAAATTCTGCACATAATACTACTCAATTACACATAGTTGTAACAATTATGATATTTATACTGACACTATGTTTCAGTACTGATAGCCTCAGTGGGTTTACGGTTTAACACACCGTCTTATTTCCGATGGTGCGGGATCGATTCGTTATTTCGTTATTCCGGTTCTCGATTAGTGGTATATGTATGTTATATATTTATTTATAAAAGAAATGTGTCTAAGTATTTATATTTTTAATTATGGTAAATTAAGTTTAATTATATGTACATTTTATTTGCTCATTTTTTTTTTTTTTTTCTCGTTTGTTGTTTATATTGTATTTTTGTTACATTGCACTGAATAAAATATTTTTCTTTCTTCTTTCTTTCTTTCTATATCAGTGGTCATACAACACAGGCTCGGGACTAGATGGCGCTATGTGAATGGTGCAAAGTTATTATTATTACCTACAATTCAATCTCTGTTCCTTTTTAATGGTCGGAAGGTGAGCCGAGGTGCGGTGCCCCCGGACGTATTCTTCGGGAAGGAATTGGTTTTCAAAGGTTTCTGGACGCTGCGCAGACGAAAATGGAAGCGAATGCAGAGAGCACTCCAAATCCGTAACTGGAAAATTGGATTTGGATTGCCCTCCGCTTTCGCTCCAATTTTCGTCTGTTGCAGCTATAACATTGATATTAAAACACTTTGGCAAATTGTTTTGCGTTAATGCGTCTAATCGTATAAAAACTAGCATTAAATTTAATCATAAACTCATTAAAATGTCGCCAAATCACACTTGCTTTTGTTGATCTGTGGAATAATTCGACGTCACAATCATCAAACGTACTTATCTATTCCTGATTATACATCTGTTTTTTTATTGCTGATAAATTCTCAGTCAACAACGTGTATGTAAGTCTATTATATGGTACAGACCATTAACTGTAAAGGTGATGACAGAATGGAATATTATATTTAGCGTCATTCAGTGTGAGACCGATTCGCCTCCGATTTTCATAGGCACCCATTTATTAATAGAACGTTCTCCAAACGCCACTAACTCGTTGCTACGGGTTATGTTGTGTATACGTACAACATATTCAAGAAAACGTTTCTTTACTACTTTTAAAGTAGTGTTTCGTCAAGTAGTTCAGACCTCAGACCTTGTTTCAGAATTATAAACATGTTTAAATTTAAGCATTCTTGTATAGTCATACTTAATCTACTGCTCATAAGGAAAGCTGTCAACAACGAGTAAGAAAGTTGCGGATTGCTCTTTTAAATAATTGTTGCAATTTTATATTCTTAAGTTGAAATATTATTATATGAATACGAACTACCAACTAACTAATTCTTTATTCTCAATATCAAATATACAATCATCTAGTTAAGTAACTAAAGAAGATTAAACCAGTCGCAGTGGTCTGGTCTGGAAGCGGCATTCGTTCACGAGTATCACGGTAGAGAGTGTAAGTTTTGATGTCGAGTCAGCGAAGCGTGGGTATGTCTTGTCACATGTTCCGTTCACAGTTGACAATTCCCTTGTCTACCCCATATAGATTAACGGTGATAGAAGTCTATTATTATATACTACTTTTTACAAGTTATTGTATAGCAGTTAAGGAACCACGCATCAATTTCAACTCTAAGAAAGTTCGGACCCTTGTAATATAATAATATAACCTCATCGAGTTTGGACAAAATTGATTTCTCTCACTGACTTTTTGCCTAACCAAGGTCTGATAAGGGTGCTTGTAATCATAACAAGTTATTCAGACGTATAAACAAGTATTGATAAGCAAACATGTGCCATGCTTTACTACTTGAAATTTTATAAGTCAAATTTTAAAACAATCTTAACTAATTGTTGCCGTGTTTTTTGCACTCTCGAAGTTAGAGGTCGTTTATACACCGATTATTGTCTTATTTGTTGTTTTCAGAGTATCGCTGTCTACTGCCAATTAATTAAATTTAATATTTTAACCTGTTCTATTGACCTATTGCTTTTTTCCAGTCGTAAAACTGTAATCACTAATAAATAGGTGCTAAAAATTTGTCTATATTATAATTATCATTATATAACGTAGATAAGTATAGTTGTAGTTAATTGGGTCGGTACATTTCCTATTAGTTATCGATTATTTATTGATTTGAATACACTAGAACTCTATATGAGGAGCCATAACATAAATGTGTCTATTTAGGGTTAGTACTACTTTGGTTTACCAACCAAAACACTGATAAAAATGAACCGTCTTAAACAATGTTTAAATAGTAATTTGAATTTTGAATCTCTCATTCAAACAGACTAATCGGAAAAATAAAATAATCAGGGTTACGTGATAATTTTAGCGCGGTGTTACAAACCGGTTTTAAAAAATATTATCAATCTCCACTTTTAGCTTCTTTTCAAAAGCTTTCGGCGTTTACGTGTACGCCAGAATTTGGCAGAATGACTGCGTAAATAGCGTCTAGCCAGTTACTCTTAAAATTGCGGAGCACGATCTCAAACTATTTCCCATTTCCTGGACTTTGTGCGGAATCGTTCTGTACAAAGGAAGATCTGAACTAAGCAATCGACTATGTCAGAAGAGAGGCAAAGTTTTGGTATATATATTAAAGTTACAGGAAAGACAAAAAAAGATGAAACTTGCGTGTTGCTATTTTATAAAAATGTTGTTCAGCATTACAGTTGTTAGATTTTGTGTGAATATAAACTGCAAAAAAAATATAATAGTGACTTAAGTAATAAGTCACTATTATTTTTTTAGCAGTTTTTTTTTAAGTCGTTAAACTTAAATATGACATTGTTGTTAGATCAATTCCTACAAGCAGAACTTGTTCTATCCGTAGCCGTTATAACCGTGCTCGAACATAGAACGAGTATAAGTTACAAAATTTAGCGAAACTTAATTTTTTTTATCGGTAATAATACTCAAATTTATGAAACAGCCTAATTATTTTAAATATTATATTCGCTAATGCTTTAAAGCTTCTAGTAATATTTTTTACATTCTATAAAAAAGTTTTTTATTTTCTTATATTCTAATGATTTTTTTTCCAAATAAAAAATTAAGGGAGAACTTTGATGTTTTAGGTGTCCATAGGCTACCGTAACAGTTGAAGTAGTAGGTATACTTGTATGCCACTATTGTAGTATAATGTAATGAAAAATGTTATGCCATTTACCACGCGTACGAATTCGTAGGCACTGCTTATTGTAAATATATATCCAATTACTGTCCAATTCTTAATTAGTGTATTAATTACATTATCACACATTAAGTCCGTGTTTGTGTGTCATCAGTTGATGTCTATGATATAGATGCTTATAATCAGATGTGTTTATACAGTGATACTGTGTAAAAAATATTGTAATCATTGTTAAAATATGTATTCATATCGTTTCTTTAGTAGGTACCCATAACACTAGATATGCTTAGGTCGGGTCTAGATGGTATATGTTAAAAAAAACAGCTGTGTTTCTTGCCAGTTCTTAATTGAATCGGTATACTGAAAAAATATTAACACAAAATCTCGACGTTAATTATCGGCTAAAATGGCATACGAATAAATGATTTTTAATTTGATTTATGAATTCTCCTGGTTTATAATAATAGTAGTATTTCAGGTAAATCCGCACCGCACGTAAATCCGTCTAGCCCCAAGCTAAATAGAGCTTATTTTATATACGCGGATAACAGCCAGACCGATACAAACAATATAACTGATGAATACAATTGTTTTTTATGTCCGAGAAATACAACTCGCGAACATCGGATATAAAGATATGTGCTAAATGGTTAGATCACTGAAACCGGTAACTATTATAATTTATGTACATTATTTAAGAAAATATTATATATTTTTAAATAACTACGACACCGATTGACCAATATTTAATAATAAAAAAGAAGTATCCCATTAAATATCATGGATTAGAGACAAAAAATATAATGTAATTGATACAATTCTCTGTTATTTTGTAGCCTTTATAAAACCATATTGGTCGATAACCAATTAATTTGATATATAGTATCGCTAGCCGGCCAATTTTTTCGTATCCAATATTTCCTAATAGAAGTGCCTCTGTAGTGAAACGAAACTTAGTCATAAACTTTCTTTAATGTTTTTTTTAATCGAAATACTCAAATGCAGTTTGCCGCCGCTGGCCTTTACAGCTTTACCGGGTAAATGGTAATATTTCTTTTGAAATATCAAATATTTCTTTTCTATTAGTGTATTTGTTTTTTAGAATAGTCATATTGGATCATTAATATTATATTTAAGCTCGATACAAGGCCCATTTTTAATA